>NW_010972631.1:9080401-9203801 GCF_000737465.1 Haliaeetus leucocephalus | reverse complement strand
TCCTTCTTTTTTTTTCCTTGTCTTTCTTTTTTCCTTGAGGCTAGAGACAAAAATATTGAATTCTCAGAACTTAACTGAGAAGTGCCATCCAGGGCCCTGGATCCAATCCATAGACTCCCTGGGTAGAGCATAAGGAGACTTAAGCACCTCGGAGTACAGTGTGCTGAGTCAGCAGCTGCTGCATGCCAGCCTAGAGGGAATGCTGAGGAAAAGCATGTATTGTAAATCCTTCCTTTACTAGGGATTAAATGTTTCATAATGGCTGTTCTGGGATATAGCAAGTACTGTTGTTATGTACTACTTGCCAATCTTACTGCTCCTTTCTTAGCTTCAGAAAGGTTAATAACTTCATTTCAGGACAGAGGTATTACATTTATGCTGAAAAGATAAAGGTACTACAGTATTCTGTCTATGAAGCTTTTTCATATTTTTGGTTTTGGTAGGGGTTTTTTGTGGTTTGGTTTGGTTTTTAAAAAGCTTTATAGCAGTGTTGTTTTCTGATACTGAATTCTGGGATACGTAGCTGATGTTATTGTACCATAACTACATTAATTAAAATCACTTTAAACCTGATGGAGAGACTTAGGTTGTAATTTAAGAAATGATTATGCACTTTACATGGGGACGGTCTCACGTAAAATGCAGGAATGGTCATCTGGATAGGAACCTGGTCTCCTTGCTCTCAGGCACGACACCAGGCTGCTGGGATGCAGTTCACTTGTCCAGTTCCTAACGTTCCTGTTGTGAACTTTGGAAGAGCTTTAGATCCCATGACCACCAGTGCACCAGCAGGCATCAGCCGTCCAGGCAAGTGGGGGTACAGGCGGGGAGCACTCACAGGCTGTGGGGGGCACAGAACATGGATGTTCTGTGGCCGAGACAAAGCCTTTCTGCTACGCTGTCGAGTTAAGTATCTCCTGTCTTATAGGTAACAGAAGAAGAGAAAAATCACTGCAGCACTGTGTGTGTATCCTATTGGGAAGATCATGAGAAACTATTTGTTACTGCAGAGTGGGTTTATTGACTAAACTGATGAACTTTGCCTAATGCCGAGAAGTTTCTGCATATGCCGAATGTCAGAATTAGGAGTTTCCAGGATCCTGCTATTTAAAAATTTACACACTTTGTGAGTTTAGAGGTCTTGGGCACTAATTCCTCAGCAGGGACTTTTGGGTTTGCAGTTTTAGATTTGGGCTCCAAACCTAAGTTTACAACCTGTTTTAGGAACCAATTATTTGTGTAAATGTGGCTCTTCTGCTTCTTAGTGCAACCCTTTCTCTCAAAGAACAATTTGATGGTTAATTCTTTTCAAACCAGTGACATTTTCTTCATAAAGAATTGGATTACTCCAAAAAAGGCTGCGGCATTTTCTGTTTGCTAGAGGATGTTCTCTTCTTGGTACAAGTAGACAAACCTAATGTTTTGTTTTGTTTTTAAATGAAGACTATAATACAGTTTCAGTTCTTTCATTATATTCCGCTAGAGTCCACCTGATTTTTATTTTAAATTTTGTAATCCTTGTACTTGACATTATTAAGCAAAATTTCTGTGTTTGATGTTTTCTTCAATCATTTTGAAGACTCGTGGTCCAATTTGCAGCTGCTGGGATCTTCCATACCTCTCCTGATCAGTTGGTCATTTGTCTCTTAAAACTAAAATTTTCTTATAGAGTGCTTACGGTTTAGGATTTGGTTTCTCGGGGCGGGGGGGGGAGGGTAAAAGACAGGGAGAGAGGAACTGAGCTGAAATAGTGTCTTTTAAAAATATTGTGGGCATGTGACTTTAAGACAAAAAAATCCTGTATTACATAGTGAGCTTCACTGTAGAACACACTCAGGCCAGTGAAAATGGACTCCTTGGTTTCACTCTGCTGTTGCAGTGAATTCCCTTAAAATCAGCAGACCTGCTTTTTATGGAAATTTGCATGTGCCAGTATTTGTCAGATGTGGGTCTTAATTGACATTATAGGTGTTTTAAAATGTATTTATTTTGTCCAATTTTAGTGTTACATATAAGGCATCCTCCTCCACAGTGGTTACATTACTAAGCACGACAAAAACAGGGTAGAAGGTGCTTTTCTGTTGAATCAGATATGACCTGAGTAGTTGTTTTTAACCTCAGAAGTCTTTAAACTTCTAACAGAATAATTTGTTTTGTAGGGTGAAATGGGCGCAAAAGGACAGGATGGCGTTGTTGGTACTCCTGGCGAAAAGGTATGTTCACGTATATTGATTTGTAATTTGACTCATGGGAAGTGTTCATTTATGTCAGTGGCTTATCTGTAATCATGTACAGAAATGGGAGGATAGAACTCTTATGTTAGAAAATTAACTTCTCTTACCTGCGCTGCCATGTTTTTGTAGCACACTGAAAAATGGTATACCAATAGTATTCTCTGCAGATGTGGTTGCTTGTTTCGTTTTTTCTGGAAGGGGAGCTATGCAGAACCAAAGGAATTCACTAGTTCCACTGTGCAGTTTGTGGTCTGCACGCCTAGAAAAGAGCTCTTATGCTCTCAACAGGCCGCTTGGTAGAGCTTGAGATAAACACCACTGACCTCTAAGCAAAGACTTGGGAACAGGCATGGGTAAGAAACATGTTAGCCTACCCGTGTAGACAAGAGGGTAAGTTTCATTTCATTTCAGGATGTTAGTGTGCAAATTAAGGCAGTTGTACATGTTTACTGAGTTTAGAGCTAGTTACCTGTATTAGAGGAAGTCTACTAGTCTAATATTTAGCATCTTCATTATAGAACACAGCCCTCATAAGACTGAGGAAACAGTGTGTTGCTGGAGTTTCTGGTCATTTGGCCTCTTGTGATTTTTTTTTTTTTTCCTTTTTTTTTTTCTTCTGTTCCATAGTAACAGTTGAAATAATAGTGGATTTTCTGCATATACATGGAAGTCAGTCAATATATAAATGAATGAAACTCTCCAGATACATGTGTTAGTTGTTTTTTTGGTTTTTTTTTTTTATTTCAGTGGTATCTTTAGCATCACAGTTTAAGTCCTCAACCCTCAATTCTGTCAGTTTAGGTTCTTTTTAATCGTATACTTCAAGTTTCTTTTCTTTCAGTGCCTTAAACAAGTAAGCCTTTTAAAGGCAGCTGTTGCTCTGAGAGGCTCAGAATTTCAGTGTTGCGCTTTATTGGTTGACATGCTGCTTTCATATGTATGCAACATTTTAGTAACGGCACAGGGTTTGGTTTAATTTGTAATTATCCAGATTTCTAAGTACTGAAAGAAGTAGAGTTTCACTTCAACTGTCAGGTTTAAAATTTGTAAGTAA
The DNA here is from genome assembly GCF_000737465.1 of Haliaeetus leucocephalus. Classification (NCBI taxonomy): domain Eukaryota; kingdom Metazoa; phylum Chordata; class Aves; order Accipitriformes; family Accipitridae; genus Haliaeetus; species Haliaeetus leucocephalus. The sequence continues at coordinate 9,200,513 of NW_010972631.1, read as the reverse complement.
CAGGATACAGAATTATGAAATTATCTTTCATTTTTACTTAATATTTCTGTCTCAAATTGTGTTTTGTTAAAAATGGGAGGTAGACATATAATATTACCAAAGAGATGAGTTAATGATATTTGCTGCTGATGCTAAGTTATATGTGGTAGAAAAATGGAGAGCAGGCTGCAAAGATGGTCAAGAGACTTTGCAATGTTGAGGGACTGAATCATAGAGTGGTATGTAAAATTCAGAGGAAGTAATAGTAAAGTGATGCAGATGAAGAGGAAAACCAAAGCAAACATTATATATTTCATGTTGGACCCTGGACTAGCTATTACTGTTCAGGAAAGTGACCTTGGAATTACAGATCAATGAAAACATATGCTCACTGTTAAGCACTGGTCAAATAAACAAACGGAATTTAGGAATGATTAGGAAGAGAATAGGGAACAAAGCAAAAGCATCTTAATGTCACTGTTATTAATGAAACCGTATTGTGCTGCATCCTGAATGATGTATACGGTTCTGTTTCCCACATCTCAAAGTGGATCTGATATTACTGGAAAAGGTTCAGAGGCCCAATGCTCTTGATAGCTCCATCTTCCAATTAAGGTGTGACAATGTGGACTTCAATTTGAAAAAGACACAACTGAGATGAAATATGTCCTATTCTGTGCTCTATGCGATCAGGGATGGAACAGAAAAGGTTAATAGAGATTTATTTTTTTATTTTACTCTCCTTTTCAGTATGCAAGCTAGAGCATCAAACCTATCTGATAGCAAGTTCAAAAAGGATAGAAAGGGCTCATTCTTTCTGTTACATGACTACAGTTCGAACACTCTGCCACAGGGTTTAAACACTCTGAAAATCTATTAGAAAATTGATGGAATAAAAATCCATGGAGTGTGTTAGACAGACATTGCTGCTTGTCTGAAAATTCTTGAGCTCCAAGACACTGAAGTGTGGGAAACCCACTGTAGAAGTCTTTAAGGTTGCCTTGTTGTTATACTGTTCTGTAGGCATCCGTTGTTGCCACAGTTGTAGTCATATACTTGACTAGAGAAACCCTTGATTTGATCCAGCTAGACAGTTTTTACTTTTCTGTGCTCCCAGATGTGAATTAATGGGCAGAGTTATTATAAAACATTGTAGATTGAATGAGATTGATCTAGAATGGCGCTGTGTTTTCCCTTGGCTCTTTCTGTAGCTCCTTCTCTGATGTTATCTTTCTTTAAAATTACCAGGCTACGTTGCTTTTCCAGTACAAGTTGTTATTACAGTTTCCATGGTTAATAATGTTTGGGGGTTTTTTGCGTAGTGCCTCGCAGATTCACTGTCAGGCCAAATCCCAAAGCTCCTGTTAGTTTACGTAAGGCTCAACAGTCAGATCATATTTAATATCAAGACACTGTACTTTTCCTGAACATTATAACTCTCTTAATAAAGACTAGATAAAAGCCATACTATTGTTGCAAATTAAAAATGAACTACCATGGAATCTGAAACTGGCAAAACCAAAAGCTGATTAAAACAAAGGCAAACAAAACATTTTGTACATGCATAGCTAAATGGAGAAACTGAGATCCAGCCACCCAGGTTCTGCTAGCCAGCGTTGTCATGTCTATGCAGAATAGTACAGTGCTGTGTGGAATTATTAGCTCCTTTCTGGAGGTAGAATCACTATTTTCCTCCTGCTGTGAATGGTGTTAACATGCTCTGTCTCTTGGTTGAGGCATCAAGAGCTATGTAAATTTGTGTGCGTCTGTTATTTTTGTGCTCCTTTTCCTGGGATGTTCTAGATGCTAAAAATGTACATGGATTCAAAGACAACTGAATGAAGTAAAGGAATAAAAATACTCTAAGCACTGTTATATACAAAGGCGTCTCCTACGTTTCAGACTGTGCAATGCTGGGAGAGTGTTCTCGGGAGCTACTGCTGTTTGTTTATCCTCTTAAACTCTTCAATACGCATTATCTTTTGTTGGAGATGTTACATTTGTATGACTGGTCTGGCTATTTTTAAGTATTTCTGCACTGTATTTTTCTGAGCTTTGTGCAGATGTGCCCCCTGAGTCACTAGTTAAAAACAGGAAAAAGAACAAAGAAACGATACAATTATTTTTTTTATGTAAATGCAGTTTGAGGCTTCAGAGAGCAGAGGGGCTCTTTCTGATACACCCAAAACCTATTCACTGCAATGCTCCATTGTCCATACTTCTTTCTCTGGGGAAAGGTTTGGAGAATAAATATGTGGCAGATCTTACTCATGTTGCTATGAGTAAGCAGCAACATCAATTCATTTGACCTATTTTAGAAGTTTACCTTAGAATGAGATACACTTGGCTATCAGAAGGCCTGTTTCTGTAGAATTGATTAGCTCAAATGTATCTGACACTGTAGCAAAAACCTAAAGTTAGAATAATCCTATCCAATATACTTTATTACTTGAGAAAATCTTACCAGGAGAATCTCCCAGGAATATGCTCTGTGGTTGTATACTTAATTTTCAAGATCTGTGTAAATGGTGAGAAGCCTGTAAGGCTTCATCTATGGCCTTCATTTTCAGGGATCTAAAGTGTGAAAATAGATTGTGTACCTCACGTATCTTCTGTCTGTCTTTAAATGTGACACTTGGCCTTCTGTCATTTGTAAGACGGATTACTGCTGACAACATAATTTCCTATTCACTAAATGCTGCAGTGGTTTTGCAACAGTTGTACCGGCTACTAGGTGCAGATCTAGGTGGTGATTTCTAGGAGGCTCTTGCCATTTGAGAGGTTGGATCTGCCGTGGGCTAATACAGAGAGCAAAGTTTAAGTCTTGATGACTCTAGTGTGACATAAGAATAGCTTTAACCCACAGAAGAAAATGGATGAGTATTCAGACCGTGGTTCTGCAGTTTTTGTTGATTTTTCTTCTGCAGTTCTTGTAAGCTGCCAAAGTAAAAAATGAGGTTTCCATTGACTGGCAACACACCACAACATGCCTGTCATCTCATCTGCCTTCACAGCAAGAGCAGTCAGTGTGGCGGTGCTGATGACCGATCCAGAGAGTCAAGAATCAAATGCAGTCCCTGCGGAGCCCTACCTCAGGCCCCAAAGTCACAGTGCAGTAGGTTGTGGACACCATCACATATAGGACTCTCTATTTGATGTCTAACTACCTAGTTCTTTCATCCCTGTTCTTTTTCAGGAACCGTCTTAAGAGATATTTTTTAAATAGTAGGCCCTACTTAGGGCAACAGAAGAAATTCTTGAGAGTATCAGAGTTCTGTGGTGTTAGTTAATAGCTTGAAAAAGTAAGAGGGTAGTAGTCCTCCCTTCAAAGGAAACTCGCTTCATTTGTAGACTGCCAGAAGATAGGGAATACATTGCCGTGATCCCCTTCCTGCAATCAGGACTGACTTGCAGCTCAGCCTTCTGGGGACACATCTTCAAGATACCTGTCAAATCATGATACAAGAAGAGCTAGAATGTTGTGGTAAATCAGAATCACTATGCATGTGAGACCTTATGCCTCGGTCTTCTGGAGGTGTTCAGCAAAGTCCGTGAGGACAGAAGAAATGCATGTCAAGGGAAGCACTGTGTTAGCCTGCTTTTTGGTGATTAGCAAGTGAAATTGTCTCTGGATACACTTCTGAAGCCATTTAGTATAATTGGATTGCAGCCAGACTGCTGGCTGTATGGCCTGAGAAATTAAATCTGTCCCTGAAGCGGAGGTTTGAGGTGACTGGAGTGCTCTAAGGTGTAGGATGACAGTCGCCTGTCTGCTGCAAATCAGGCTCCGCAAGTTAAGCAACCCTGATCTAGCGGTTAGACTAACCTCATTATGACAACAAGAACTGATTGCTCTGCCATTAGGAATGGTCTTCCCACACCATTGCTGTGTGCAGGGTCACACTACTGGTGTAATCTGAGCAAGGTTGATACACCGCTGGAAAGTATTCCTATTAAAAAAGTTTGATTATTTTCCTAGTCTTCGTGTCATACTGAAATGGCGAGAGGACTCTCCTGTTGGTGAGACCCAGAGGCTTCTCCTTTACTGAGGTCGTAGTGTCTTATTACTTCCATACAGGTTGCACGTGTGCAGCTCCTTTCCATAGCACCTACTGGGGGACCGATACAGATAAGGATGGTCAGCATCCTTAATCCTATGCATTTTGTGTCGGGAGAGAACAGGGTTAGTCTCTCTGCTCTTCCAGCCCAGGAAACAATTAGACTTTGCACGAAGCATATTGTGTGTTGGATCCTCCTTTTGTAGTATCCTTCTAGGCCTTCCAAATAGTTGGACAACTTAAGGAGGTGTCCGCTTTGAACCATGACTGGAAGGTCAAATATTCCAGCCTTAAGAATGTGTTCTTAGACCTTTTCTGAGGAGAAGCGGAGGGGAACCAAAAAAACCCACCAGATCTTTTTGTTCTCATTTACAGGGAGTTCATCTGTCCCTTTCCTTTCCTGAGCTTTTTGTAAACTCGAACAAGCTGGGTTTGATTTGCCTCTGTATAGTTGAGATTTTACTGTTTCCTGCACTACTTGTGTCACTCAGCTGAATAACTCAAGTCCTTTCCTTCTCTTTGCTTCTGGGTCTATAATGCCAGGACAATGAAGCTCCAAATTAAAAGTTTATTTATGTCCTGGATGCTAGGTGATGTAGTCCTGTTTGAGGTTGGGGTTTTGGGGGGTTTGGGGGTTTTTTTTTGCTGGTCTGTTATGCCTCGGCAGTCAAGATGAACCTCTCAACTGTTTTGGCATATCACATTTTAGGGGATGGACAATCTCTGCGTACTTAAAAAGTTTAGTGGGAGAGTTCCTGGTTCTGAGAGATAGGTTGCCATCACTTTGATACAAAGTACTAAGCCTCTTGGGGAGTTAGGGCTTATGTGTATTACGGGTCCTGCTAGCCAAAAATCTCTTAAGCTTCTGAGAACATGCTGATGGCAGCAAGGCTCAAAGGACTCAAGCTGCTGAAGGTGAATAATTGGCTCTGTTCTTGACCATTCCATACTTGTCTATTTTTTTCTATTACAAAAATATTTTTTCTTCTTTCTCGGTCGCTACATTCTGAAAAATAAAACTGACGTACCCAGAAACGTAATTCAGAAAACTCAGAAGACTTACCAAACTAAACTGTTATTGTCTGTTCCCCTTTATCCGAACCTCCATAGTAATTGCTTTCTTATGGTTCATGGAATACAATTCACAGTGGTGGAGATGATGCATCTATGTTTCTTGAACTACATTTTGTGAAATACTTGTAACACCATTCACTTTTAATACTTGACTTTCAAATGGCTTACCTTTACTGTTGTAGTTTTTTTCACTAATTTTTTGCAATCTAGATTATGAACAGACATCCTAAAATACTAAATATATTGCATAAGCTTTTAAAAATACCTGGTTTTGCACAGTAAGCATGAAGAAGCAGTGAAATATTCAATAAGCTGTGCATTTACTACTGCGCTGTATGGGTGCTCCCGCAGTGTATTGAAAAAATAAACAGTTTAGACAGACTGAAAGGAGAAAGAAATGCTTATGCGAATAAAAACAATGTTTATCACTACACAACTTACATTTCTATTCCAAGTCAGACTAGAGAAAAAAAACTGAGTGTACATTTCAAGAGCTCTACCAACTGTTTGCGTGCTATTTGTACTTCAAGAGTCATGAAAATGAGACTGGCTTTACGTGAAACTGTGTAGTAGGTATCTGTAAAAGGATTGTTCCTTCTTTTGTTCACTTGCATGTATTTGTGATGATAGCCCAACAAAGTGTACATGAACTAACATATTTTGTGAGCTTGAAGATAATTGAACTAGAATATATAATGCTGTTTGTGGTGGTGTTTTTCTCATTTACCTCTATGAGATGGTTATTTGTAACTTTGTTTTCTCAAGTCCATTTTCAGTGTGCTGTCTTCAGTCTTAATTGACTCTGAAACCTAACCTGATGATTTTTATTCTTGTTAAATTTGATTACCCTTTTGTAATAGGGTTCTCTTTATATTTGGTACAGGTAAGGAAATTATTAGTAAAATGGTTCCCAGAACGTGATACAGATAACATTTGTGGTATGTGGCCTGCATCAAAACAGCATGTTAACGCTTCCTGAACAGCCTAGTTTGCATTGCCTGGTGGGAAGAGTGGTACCTGAGAAAATGAGTTCGAAAACTGCTGCATTATAAGATTTTTTTTTTTTTTTTTTTAGAGGACATTGAATTCAGAAGCTCAATATAAAACATGGCTTAGAAATGTCCAGTGCTTTGTTTTCCAACATGATTTAAATATATCTACATTATCTTATACATTAACTTAAAATTTTGGAAAAAAATTATAAATGACATGCTAGTATAGCATGTGACTTCAAATTACTTTCAGAGATGCTTTTAATACCCGTCTCCATACTGAGTTACTCCAGGGTCAGGTCTTCAGGGCCAGCTATGTCATAAAATGCACAACCGGAAACTTGTTAAAAGTACATCCAAATCAAATTGCGTTATCATGAAGATCCTTGTGACCATAGACCTGCTTTCCCCATTGCTCCAGCTAGACTATGGAAACTCGGTCTAGAAATTTCCAAGGCTTATTTGACTTTGCAGAAGAGCCATGGATATATGGCCTATTATGCCAGTTCAGCATATGCTCCTGGAGCATCAATCACTCATGCAAATACACAAATCTGAGGAGACATTGGTGTTGAGCTTACGGTAATGCAGTCTTTTCCTTGCAGCTGTCTCGAAAGATCTCTGGACACAGTGCCTTCCACATTTCATGTGCTGTACAGATCCTTGACAGGGGTCAGGATGTTTCCGAAGTAGCTCATCAGCATCTCTGAGAAAGCTTCCAAAAATGCATGTGGAGCACTGGATAGGTACTGCTTAAAGCCATCTTACTCAGTTTGTCTGTCTTTCATTCAGTGCCATCCAATTTCTGAGCTCCTGGCGTTGCTGATCAGCTATATTTCAATATTTTTAGATCAGGTATGGGCATAAATTGTGCAAGTTATGCAGCTTTTGAAAAATCCTTGTAGTGCTTTACTCTGGAGTCTCCCACAGAGATAAAAAGAGTATGATCACTAATATAGGAAAAAGTATTTGACATCAGAAAGCTTTTCAAAGTAGGAGAATTATGAGCTGTAAGAATGTAAAGCTGAAACAACATTTTAATAGGAAATATGGTGCAAATTTTTAAAAACTAATTTTTTATGGGTAAACAACTTAATAGATTAGCCTCAAAAAAGACAGACAGTGGTTTTCCAATGGGAAACTTTATTACCACTAAGTTTAAAGCCTTGGGTTTGAGAATTGCTGGCCATTGGAAATTAGGCAGTTGGACACCATCTATTACAGCAACAACTTTGATATGAGTTTTGTATTCTTTTTTGTTGTTGTTTTCAGTGATATCATTATAATTAACGCACATCTGATTTTAAGAGATGGATGTATATGAAAACAGTAGCTCTCAATCACTTTCTGATGTATAAATGTGCTTTCTAAAAACCTTACTGGGCAAATACACTTCAGACCATTATGTTTTCCAAAACTTGTTTCATTGCTTCAGCATGTATAGTTCTTGCTTGCTTGCTCTCGCTCTCTCCTTAGTGTTACAAGGAAGTGTTTTGAATAGCCTTTGATCATAAATTTGATTCCAGAGAGCTGTCTGCTGTGCTGACTTATTTTTGCCTTATTAGGTGATTTTTGCAGTTCACAACTCCAGGAACTGTTGAGCTCCCTGGTTTTTCAATTCCTAAAGCTAAACGACAGCAGTTCAGTTCGGTTCTCAATCGAAAGCTCCGTGGAATCAAATTACCTTGCGTGCAGTGACACTGCTTGGGTGTTATTTCCATTCTGGAGGGAACAGTGCTAGTGACCACTGTAGGTTGTGTAGCTGTTGGTGAGCAGAGACTTCATTTTTTTATTAAAGAATTGTTGCTTTTTGAGGAAAAAAGAAATTATGCTTCAGTCTGTCAGCTAACCCATTTGAGGAAAGTCGTGGCATTGTCTTCTGTCCTCTTGTGGTTTCTCTCAAAATCAGATTAGCGCAATTGAGTAGAACAAAAGCTCAAATGTGTTTTGGGAGCCAGACGCTAATGCTTGTATTGCTCAGCATCAAAGCCGTGGGCTCCTTCAGGCGAGTGACACTGGTGAGATAAGAGCCGGGGTGGAAGGGTATACCCTCTGGTATTTGCAAAGAAACGGCAATAACCAGCAGAACGTGGCTGGTCACGGGGGCCTGGCGTGCAGCGGCCGCTATTGTGATGTGAGGTGTGGCCAAAGAAACCAGAGGTCACCGTCCATTTTATAGGGGTCTGGGCTGCTGGGAGCAAAACTGAGGGTGGCACGCTGCCATGCAGGACAGGCTTTTGTTAGCGTGTTGTGTAACGTGGAAGTAAAAAATAATGTGGCTGTGAAATAATGCAGTCATTAAATGCAGCTCTTTGTTCCCTAATCAGAGAGTCATGAATACTCTAGCTGTGAGCCTGCCTGGCTCTGGGATTCTTAACTGTGTTTGAAAAGCCTCAGTCAGGACCTACGGACTTCGAAAGGGCAGGGGGAGGCTTGAGGATTCTTCTTCAATTGTTCGTGAATTATATTGATTGGGTTCTTTCTGTGAGGTTTCTGTGGCACACAGATTTTTTTTTTTATTTTTTTTTTCTCCTTTAGTTGTGAGGGCTAGAGACCGCAGGTTTTGAAACTAATATTCTGAGCTTTTCACATCTCATCAGAAAGTAGGGCTTTAAGAAACATACACATTATTACAAGACTTGGCGTTATAAAAGTTAGCAGCAGCATGTTGCAGGAGATGGACTAATTGGGGAGGAAGAAACTTTCTCACTGTACTGCAGCATTGTACAGCTTGTCTGACATGTTTTGCTTAGTTTTGTTTGTCGTCTTTTGAGGAATTAGGTGTTGGATTTCACCAAATACTAGATTTTGGAGCTGATGAATCATTGATCTATATTAGGATAATTATGGATAACTTAACGTTACTGTACTTCATTTAATTTATATGTAACAATAGTTTCTCCCTGGCTAACAACTTCTATTACAAGTAGTGCAAGAGATTTTAAAAAAAAATTTTTAGCTTCATGCAGTGGAAAATTTATACGTAGTACAAATTGTACAGAGGTTATAGATAATACTGTTGGCTGCTGTGACTTGTGACCTATTAACTATTAACTCTTCTTTGCCCTTTTTTGGTGGGTGAGTTTTATTAGTCATAGAATTATTTAAATAAATCCAGCTCAAATGTGCTTTTTCAATGTCAATGAATATACTTCTTCCAAAAAAACCTTAAAAATTATAATGTAGGTTTTATATTCCAAATTCCATGTAAATTGCTTTTCTTAATTCGTAGACACTAAGTTCTTGGACATAAAAACTGCTTTTTATTCATAAAGTAAAATCATTCATAGCACTGTGAAACAGAATGTGGGGGTTTTTTTTAATTCCCACTGCTAGCCAGTATTTATCAACACCTAAGATCCATACTGCATGTTTCAAGTCTGAATCGATTAAATCAATGTGACACGCTGAGGCTGGGCCAAGTCTTGTCTAATCAGCAGTCAGCACTGTTGCTCTGGCATGAGGCTCCCAAAAATAGAAACACAAGAAGTCAAACAAGTAAGTGGAAGGGCACTAAAAGAAAAAGTGCTGCTAATTCCACTGTTGACTTTCTGTCTAATGGATTCTTGTTCCCAGGCCACGCTAAGTAAAGCAACTGGCGCAGGGTGTGTTTCTGCAGATGGCTCAGCAGTGACACACGCGGCCCAGCTGGTTGACAGGTGTTTGATTTGTATTTAACAAGTACCTCACACAAGCCAGATTTTTTTCTTTTTTTTTTCTTTTTTTTCTTGTTTTACAGATACTGAGAAGCTAGTCAGCTGATGCTTTTTCTTCAGAATTAATATTCCTTTCACTGTGCTCCCTTGTTGTTGTGAATGGCAGTTCTGATTTTCCCTTACAAATGAAGATACTATAGTTTTAGTTTGTAATAAGACAGACACTAAATAGGAGCAATTAATCCATAGTTAACTTTATTTAATAGTTGTAAGCTGTAACCTTTACATGTGGAAGATGCACAACACTTTATTTATAGCTATTGACAATAAGATCTCAAGAAATGTTTATTTAGCTGTCCATATCTTAGAATGAAAATTCTCTTAGAGAGTATGCATGGAAGGAGAATGCCAGACTTCTGAGGTATAGCTGTTAAACTCTGTGTTCGTGTGTCTTCCCATAACATGAGAAGGTCTTGGGACTTTCTTGTACAGTGTAGCACAAGCCTGGAGTAAAAGAAATTCCCTGCCCAGAGGAGCATACGGTATTGATAGAGACGCACCCAAGGCTGCGAGGGAAGAGCGAAAGTGCTTAACAGATGAGAATAAATAGTGTACAATGCTATTCCTTACTGATTTTCTTGTAAGCTACATAACAGCACACTGCGTAATGGGAGAGAGATTGTCTCAATGGTGGCCTGTTTATTTAATTCCACTTTGGGGGTTTTGTTTTGTTTTAATAACTCTGAGTGGAAGAAATTATGATCTTTGTGGCATTTGTTAGTCAGTGCGTGATAGCAACTCTGCTGGCAAAACCAGCAGTGGAAATAGTAAACTATCAGGATGCTCTTACAAATCATCTTTGATTAATGTGAACTTTCAGGGTCTTAGCTGGTGGGATGTGTAATGTCATGGTGACTATGGCCACTTTGTCTTCCCTTGCCCCATTTCTTCATACTTTAGTCTGAGCATTTTTCTTTTCTGGTATCAAGCCCATGAGATGGAAGAAGGTGAGACTTCAGGAACTGTTAACAAAAATGCGTCACTCTTTGCAGTGACAGGCTTATAATGTCAGTGTTGTAAAATAGCCAGAAGAAATGCCGCCCTGTAGAATATAGTGTACTGGCAGTACTTCTGCTGAACCTTGGAAGAATGAGAAAGGAATGCAGTTGGAGAAATGGCTGTCAGAGCAGTGTTGATTCTCTAAATAAACATTGGGGTTTAGTGAGAGGATGATTAAAAACTCATGCAGAGAGAGCCTGTGTCCCTTGCATAGTGGACTAGCTTCTTTCTGTCAGGCATCCCAGATGTGGGATATGGAGTAGACTAGTAAGCCTCAAAGAGGTTAAGCAAAGGGCCTGAAAGGAAAAGTTACAACCCTACTAAGCTGAGATGTTGCTGTTCCCCACAAGGCTGCTCAGAATTTATAGTCATGGGGTACACCTGGAGGGTTAACTTCAGGGAGCAGTTCCTGGGGCTCCTGTGCTGATGGTAGATCCGCTGACCCCCAATTCATGGGTGGGGAACTGTCTGTTGGAGTCCTAGATACACGGTCCGTGTATCCTCTTCATCCAAACGCTAGCCCGTCTCTAAAAGACATCAAATGTCAGAAAGCATTGGTTTTGAAGTGAGGAGATATATTTCCTGGGAAAGCCTTAAACTTCCGAGTGTAAATGGAGACATGGAAACTGTATCTTGAACTGCTCTATTTATCAGTAGTTGATAGGAGGTTTGCAGCTACACAGGCACACCAACAATATGGTATTTCAGAAAAAGTACTCATCTGAGCTAGTTCCTAGATTAGAAATTCCAGTCTATATGTGGTCTATTTATTGTTGATTCACCATAAATCCTTGCTTTGCTACTGGTTTTTTCATTTCATATCTGTGTGGCTAGACATTAGACTTAATAGTGTTTAATGGTCTGTGGGACAGATCTTTGTTAGTGTAAACTGACATCTGTACCAGCTAAGAAAGTGCCTCCTGAATCTTCAGGTTATGGAAATGGATGATGATGATGATAATAATAATAATTCCTGGACTAAAAATGCCTCTGACATCTGAGAGGTTGACCAATGCTGTTTACCTTCCTAATATATACTTAGGGTTCCAATTATTATGGTGAATATAATGGTCATAATATATTTTATTATTTTGAAAAGACCTCGGCAATTCATTAATATTGGATAATGCTTTTTAATTTATATTTAACATTACTGCATTTCAAATAGTATTTTAGCAAGGCTAATTAGATGACTTTCCAGTTCTGTTGAAACTTTAATAGGATTTAGATTCGCTTTAACACCACGTTATGGTTGGGTTAACAATAAATCAATAGGTGGTGTGTAAGTCAGGCAATGTTTCTTTCGAGAGGTCTACTGTAAGGGAAAAAACATAGTTATAAAAATCTGTCAGTTGTCCATGAGTATAAGATTACTTCAAAATTTTTCCTACTGTGTTGCTTCAGATGATAGAAGTATCCAACTGGCTAGGCTTAATTTTCTAAACTGTTCATCCATAAGACATTATGAATCTTTGAGAACCTTTTGCAGCCAGAAGCCTATTTGCCAATTGCAAGTACTCTACAGTAAGCATTCTCATGGTTTTTGTTTGCATTTTCTTTACACTATGTATCATGTTCTAGGTCAAAGGAACTGGATTGTTTTCAAGCCCATGTTTAATTCATGTCTGCACTGCATTTTCAAATAACAATCTAAAAAAAAAAAAAATTAACATTATCCATTTTTATGTAGTATAGTGTGCTTCTTACCCATCTTACCTAAGGAATGTATCTGGGTGGTGGGCCATTAAAAAAAGCTGTTAGTTGAGTCATTTGACTCAGGCTGAAAAGTAGAGGAAAAAATTGCAAAGGCCCTCAGGCTCTAGGACACAGTGAGGCAAAATGAGGAGAAGTGGTCCTGTTCCACTGCTCTTCCACATTGCCTAGAACTTGCCCCTGGCTTGTAAAGCTCCATCGTTCCGGGCCCTGAGTGGCTAACGAGTTTCCTGTCACAACCGAGGAACTACACCCAGAGTACCCAAGGTCCTGGTTATGTGCTGATAATACCTTCTGCCTTCATTTTTCTCCTCTGTTTGGTGTTTAGTTCCTTGCAGTCCAGTTCTGTTCTGTTTGAAATCAGTGGCATTTAGGGGTGGTGACTGGAAATGTGCCTTTGGCTTGGGGAAGAGTGGCTGGAAAGCTGCCTGGTGGAAAAGGACCTGGGGGTGCTGGTCCACAGCCGGCTGAACATGAGCCAGCCGTGTGCCCAGGTGGCCAAGGCGGCCAATGGCATCCTGGCCTGTATCAGAAATAGTGTGGCCAGCAGGAGCCGGGAGGTGGTTGTTCCCCCGTAGTGGGCACTGGTGAGGCCGCACCTCGAGCCCTGTGTTCAGTTTTGGGCCCCTCACTACAGGAAAGACATGGAGGTGCTGGAGCGTGTCCAGAGAAGAGCAACGAAGCTGGTGAGGGGCCTGGAGCACAGTGGGGACAGCAAGTCTTGTGGGGAACAGCTGAGGGAACTGGGGTGGTTTAGTCTGGAGAAAAGGAGGCTGAGGGGAGACCTGATCATTCCCTAAAACTACCTGGAAGGAGGTTGTAGTGAGGTGGGTGCTGGTCTCTTCTATCAGTAAAAAGTGATAGGATGAGAGGAAATGGCCTCAAGTTGTGGCAGGGGAGGTTTAGATTGGAGAGTAGAAAAAATTTCTTCACCAAAAGGGTTGCCAAGCATTGGAACAGGCTGCCCAGGGAAGTGGTGGAGTCACCATCCCTGGAGGTATTTAAAGGCATGTAGATGTGGCACTTAGGGACATGGTTTAGTGGTGGACTTGGTAGTGTTAGGTTTACAGTTGGACTTGATGGTCTTAAAGGTCTTTGCCAACCTAAGTGTTTCTATGGTTTTGTGATTCTGTGATTGTTGATGAAGAAGGTCAAGAAGGCGGCAATTGTCACTTCTTCAAGGACATGCGATAATGGTGAATACCACTTTTATTTGCCAAATGCAGAAAGAACACCTACTGGCAGCAGAGGCTCTGCTTCTGCTGATACTTTTTTTGACTGTATAAAAACCACTCCTTGGCATCTATCATAAAGGCTTCAGTCAGTTCGTTACCAGTTTTCAAAAGAAAAAAGGAAAAAAAAGCAATATGCTGGCCTGTAGTTATGCATGAAAATGAATTGAGTGATCCTTTCATCTTGGGTTTTTCAGAACAACTTCTCTGACTTCTCAAGTTGTGTGAAAATAATTTGTGGGAGCAAAATATAGAAACAGACTTTTGACTCATGCACTTTATTTGTGAAATATGGGTGCTTTATGTATTTGAATATAGAAATTGTGCAAGTTGCGTGCTTTTTAAGACATGCTAATAGCAAAAAAGGAAACAATGCCAACTAAAGAGAATGCAGGCTGGAGTAAGGAGCCCTGTGGCCATATTCTCTGAAGCTCCGAGCTGCCTCTGGCTGCTGATTCATTAGTTTGCATGCAAAGCACCAAAACCTAAATTTTCAAGTGTTGTTTAATTTGGAGTGTATTAACGCCTAGTTGCCTGAACAGATGGGTGAGTCAGAGCTGTCCCAAAGGCGGGTATCAGGAAGGGTTGGGAATGAGGAAAAATTGATGCCTCCTGAACTCCGATTATGTTATGAGGTGCAAATGAGAACAGTAGGGTTATTCTAATTTGCCTTTCTCCTGAGCAGCTACATAAAAAAGCCACAGGAGCCCTGATTACTAGGACACAATGACACAAGAATCCTCTGACCAGCCCTCACCCACTTGGCCAAACCGTGGCGTACCTGCTCTGCGGGGGCTGCTGTGGAAGCAGGACAGAGCAAAGGAAACAAACCATTTACCTGTCACAAGCACTTTTTCATCAAGTCTTTTTTTAAGGGAGGATCTTATGCTTGCTCACATGGGTCAAGTTTGTATCAAGGAGGACTGAGCAAGTACTCAGGGAATACTGGTAGTTCAGCAGTAACCAAGTGGGAACAAAAGGATCAGTAGATGCAGTGAAACCAAAATGTCGTAACGTTTAACAGAAACTTCCTGACGTGACTAATCCAGGAGATTCACGGGGCGAGTCTTAGTAAATATCAGCTGAATATATTTTCATGTGATTAATATTCTGTCAGGTGGTCCTAACCATAAACAGGAGCCTGTTTAAAGAAACAAGGAAATATTCCAGCAGGCTAAGGAAGGTGTCATATAATGGAGTATAATTGGTGTGGGATTTTTATTCGTTAAAGGCGAAACTCTGGCTCCGCTGGTGGCTCTGGACTGGCTCGGTACGTGCTCCACAGGGGAGGATGCTGCTCAAGTCCCCTGACAGTACATTGTTGAACATTCCGCTCCATTTCTGCAATGCTAAAAATAGTTGTCCTCATTTTAAAACACCGGGCTATTAGATTATTCCAAGGGTCTGGCATACTCAGAGTAATGGAAGGCACGTATCCATAAATTATCAAAACAGTAAGTAGTGTCTGACTGTGCTGATTTTACTTCTAACAAGATGAGTTTCCTTGCTAATAACCCTGGAGTACCAAGCCTATTCTGTAAATCAAGCTCCTGGCAGTGCCCCAGTAAATTTAAAAATAAAAGGAAAAATGTTTGGTTTTCATATTGAGGACGGAGAAGCATCTGACTGCTGCTTGGTGGTTTTCTGGCTTTTTTTTTTTTTTTTTTTTAAATTTTTCAGAATCATATCTGCAAAATGCTTAAAGTATTTTACAGTAATTGTTTCTTTTTCCCAGCCTTGAAGAGACTCTCACAAAGTTCCACCATGTGTGCCATTATAAATCATGTTAATGCCAGAAATGTTCCAAATAGCAAAACGCATTCCAATTGATTGATATAAGTTTCTCTCAACTCTTTTTTTTTTTTTAATTAGTGATTAGTTAATGTGATGCCTAATTCATTTTTGGCACCATATTGTTTGGTAGTACAAGTAACCAGTGCACTTAATAAAGTTCACATACTTGTATGTTAAGATAGCCTCTCCTTTTATTTTTTTTTTTAATATCTTTTTTAATGTGAAAGTCTCCTATTTAGGGGGAAAAAATAGCTAATTGTAGAAGTCAAGGTATAAAAATTAATGTAAATGCATTCTAAGGAACTTGCCGAGTACACAGATACAAAGCATCTTATTCTATCTTGAAAACCTTTAGGTATAAACTGAATTTCTAATTTTATAGGGTGTTGCAGTGCTATTACAAACTGCAAAATCAATAAATGATAAATACATTAAGAACCATGATTATAAATACACTGCACGTTTCCGAAGTAGTTAAAGCAACCACAACGTTAATAATTTTAGATTTAATAAGAATCAGTATTGATGTAGGAGGTTATTTCTGCATTGTTGTGTTGAAGGGATAATAATTTGTAGAACACTGATTAAACAGCGCAAGGCAAAACATCTATGACTTGTCTCCACAAAAAAACCAGTGAATGTGTGTGTGTGTGTGTGTTTTTTCTAGTTTACAGTGATCCAATATAGCAGGCAAGATGAAGTATTAGTATCTGGTAACTATTAGATTATGAAGAGTTTTTCTGAATTCACACTGCAAATCTGGAGAAAATGAAGGACTAAGTATTACTTGTACTGATTAATTAGAATTTTTCCCCAGCACGCTAGCATCTATTTTTACAGAGAGGAGCTGGAAGGAAGATGTTGCAAACTGTGCCATGAGTGGAGTTAGAAATATGCCATTTTAACAAGCTATTTTAAGCTGTATTTTAATTGTTGTGTATCATGAGTGCTTTGTATTTATTTGCTTAATTACTTGTATCATTTTGATGAGTAATTGTTCTTTTATTGGCTCTTTCTGTTGTTAAGAGAGACTGGAGTTTTTCCTTTGTCTCTGTTCTTTTTTTTGCATCTGTGCGGCATTTGTCTTCTGCTTGGCTTGGACTCAAATGAGTGAGCTTTCAAAACTTTCTTTTGTTGCTGAATTCTGGCTTGGCTAGAAAACTGAATTGGATGGTGTGCAAATTACTAGGGCAAACTTCTGTCAAGGAATTAAGAGCCATGAATGGAATGGAGAAAGCATTTGATTTTAGATTCCTTTAATAAGTCTCCTAAACTCTCACCTGAAGTCATATGAGCACGGATGAATTCTTCTAACAGAACTTAGCTCGGTAACTTTAGATTTAAGACCAAAATTAACATACTTCATGGTGGCATGTTTCATGAATCTGTAAATGGACGGTGGTTCTTAGCTTTGAGTGGCAGAGCCTGGTTCTCACTAGGTCTGTAATTGTTTAACACGCTTTGCTAAGAAGGAATGGAAAAAGAAACTGCTGCAATATTTTGTATTTTAATTCTAAATGAGATATTACTAGTTTTTTAACTGTACCTTTGCCTTGGAAAGCCCTATATTAAATGCAGGATTGAGTTGTCTGTAGCTTTCAACTGAGAGCTATTGATGTATTTTTTTTTTCTTTTGCTCAACTAGTCCTTATTCAGATATTGAAGATGAAGTTTACCGTGTTATGCAGCTTGGATGGTTACCTTTTAAAAACATTTTTTATTAACAAGGTGCTTCTTTGTACTTATGCTCAGTTGGTGAGCATAACTTTTAAGCATCTGGTTTCTTGAATGGAATTTACAAACCCAAATCAGATTCTTAATTTTCATGGGCAGTGCAAGGAGAAAATAATTTGGGGGGCAGGGGGTGATGAACAGTCAACGTACAGGTGGCTTTTTTGCTCTTTTAAAACATGGGGTAGACGAGGCAGTAATTTAGCAACTTACACAGAAAATTCACTTAGGAAGTAGGAGCAACAGATTTTGTCTGCCTGGTTGCACAGGACCAAGAACTGCATTTCTTCCTGCTGAGTAGGTTGGGACTCCTCTAGAGATGGGGGGAAGATCTGAAACTCCCCTTTGAGCAGAGCCTAGAAATGAAACCAGCAGTCAGCTTCGTACGTACTACTCCCTGTGGGACCTAATGGTTTAAGTGTAGATCCCTGTGGGCTCAAGCACCTAATAGGTATTAGGGAGAGAGTGGGGGCTGTGGCACCCTTGTTGGGATTTTTAGGTACTTGGCTAGTATGCAAGTGTCTTCTGAAGTATTTTTTTCTGAATCAGGGCCTGAAATAAAACTTTAAAAAGATTTTCACGTGAACCAAACTCTCTAATCTTTTTTGTTGTCCAGTTGTCTGAAGGAATCTACAGCTATATCTGCTGCATAATTAGATAACCTTTAATTGTTAATTGCCTAGTATTTTGAAAGTGAAATGTATTTTAACCGAATAGAAGACAACAGACAAACAACCCTAGAAATCAATTTAGCTGTTCTGTAGTAAATGAATGAGAAGCAATACATGTCTAGATGTCTGTTTCTCTGAATTTAGCTCAGTCACGAGTTAGGTCTGTAAAATGATGGCTATGTACATTTTGTTTCAGGGGGAAGTTGGCTTAGTAGGTGCTCCTGGCATGCCTGGTCTTACTGGTTCCAAGGTAAAAAAACCAAACCAAACCAACCAGTCTCATTTTATGTATTTTCATTCTCAACATCCTTTTTGCTAGCTGTCCAATATGTACATAAATCGTACTTGAATTACATATTCACTTTCTGAGTTGTGTGATGTGACAGAAGAACTTTACTATTAGCTTCTCTTTCAAAAGAGAAAGGGCATGTGGTACGGTGGCACAAACCTGCCCATCAGTATTATTTTGCAATAAGAGCAGTCGCCTAAGTCTCAGAACTGTGCAGATCTTACCAGCCACAAGATAGCAGATTCAAGAATTTGAAATTTGAGTCTCATTGTCTCAGCAAAATGAGATGAGGGATGGCACTGCTTCTTCCACTCTTCCATTTTGATCTTTTGCTCCTCTCCAGAGGTGGAATATTGTAGGAAGGCCAGAACTTGCAAAAAGAGACATCTGTATTATAGGCCTTGCCGGTAATATTTGTTGAAGTTGCCTGACTCTTTTCATGGTCAGATTTTGTTTTGTGTTAATTGCAGCTGTGTTTAACAAGTATTTGGAATGAAATCTTAATGTCACATGTGTCTGTCCAGCTAATTCCTTTTAGAAAATTATAGGGGAAATAGTTCTGCTGCTTCCACAAATTAAGGGACTACACAAAAATAATCATTATTTTGTTCATATTAAAATTTCAAGAAAGTGTTCTGCAGCATGACCTTGATGCAAAGGGCTGATTTGTGTATCTTTAGGGCGGATGCTTCCTGTAATATAGCACGAAGGGAAGGAAGGAACTTATTTTCTGCAGATGAGGTAGCCAGCATTGAGTTCCACAACATGCTTACCACAATCTATCAATTTGTATGTTCAAAGCCAGGATCTCATTGACTTGTACTGCAGGAGTCTTTAAAACACAGAAAATCAGATCACCAATCCTGCAGTGAGTATCAAGACGAGCAGTGATTGTCCATGAAAAAGCTTGTGTGAAATATTTTGCCTAATTTAATGTGAGAATTCTGCCACAGAAAGGAGAATTTAAGTCAGTCATAAATGTCTTATTTTGCAACTTTCACGTTTTTATTTCTGCAACATTCAAATTCTTTGAAGTAACTTACCAGTGGCTACCATTGTTATATTTTTTAATGCTGTCAGGTGGAAATTGCATAAACTTCTTTCTCTGCACTTTCTGTTGACTGTATTTCTTATTTTCTTTAATTGGAAATAATTTTTTAAAAATTCAAATATGTGCAAAAAATCTGGACACTTAGACTGTATTTCTGAAAAAGAAGAAACTTGTTAATCACCCCATACATTGCTACAGGCAGAGAACTGACTGGCTGAGCAGCAGCATTGCTGAACAGGACCTGGAGGTAGACATGAGGCTGAATTACGAGCCAACAGTGTTCTCCTATTGGGAATAAAGTGAACCACATATTGGACTATATTAGTAGAACTGCAGCTGGCAGATCAGGGGAAGATATTTTCCCTCCTTTGCTTGGTGGTGCTGCATCTGGTGTGCTGCATCATGTTTGAGGGGTCTTCGTCTTCCACCCTCACTTATTCAAGAGATGTGGAGAAACCAGAGAGGGTCTAGCAGGTAGCTAGTGTATGCTCAGGGAACTAGAAAAGAAGACCTTTGAGGAGACTTTCAAGGAGCTACGTTTGTTGAGCATGGCAAAGAGGCCAAGGAGTGATTGAGACTGTCCTAAGGCCTAAGGAGCCCAGCTGGTTGATCTTCAAGGACAGCTTCCTAAAATCCTAAGAACAGCCCATGCTGATGTGCAGGGAGTTGAGCGAGTATAGCAGAAGGCCAGCATGGATGAACAAGGAGCTCCTGGCTGAGCTCAGATGCAAAAAGAAAGTAAACAGTGGAAGCTGGGGTGAGCTACCCAGTAGGAATATAGCAACATTGCCAGAGCATGTGTTAAGTGCATTCGTAGCAAAAACAAGGCTGAAGAAAATGTCCCCTACCCCATTAAGCAGTGGGTCAACATGGAAAAGGATGAGAGTACTCGATGCCTTTTTTGCCTTGGTTTTCACTAACAAAGTTTGCCCTCAGGCCTTCGAGGTTACTTAACCCTCCTCACAGAGTGTGTGAGAATGAACCATTGCCCACTGAAGGAGAAGAGAGTGTTAAGGAGCACTTGAGCTACTTGGACATTTGCAAGATACCAAAACGTATGCATGCAGGGGTGCTGGGAGAGCTGGCTGGTGTCACTGCAAGGCTGCCCTCTCTCATTATCAAAAGATCATGATGACTAGGGGGAGGTCTCTGGTGACTGGAAACAGGCAAACATCACGTTCATCTTCATGAAGGATCCAGGGAACTGCAGGCCAGTCAGCCTCACCTCTTTCCCTGGAAATATTGTATAGCAAATCCTGGAAGGCATTTCTAGACACATGAAGGTGACTGGGAACAGCTAGTATGGATTCACCAAGAACAAATCATGCCTGACCAGCATGATTGCCTACTCTGATAAGATGACTGTGTGGATTAGGAGAGAGCAGTAGATGTTGTATACCTTGACTTCAGTCGGGTTTTTGGTGCAGTCTCCAGTCATAACATTGTAGTCAAATCTGTGAGATATGGACTGGATAAATGGACAATAAGGTGGGTGGAAGATTGGTTGGCTTGTTGGACTTAGAGGTGCAATAGCTGCTATGCAGTCCAACTGCTACCTAGTAACTAGTGTCATCCCCCATGGGGTGATACTGGGGCCAGTATTATTTAGTGTCTTTATTAATATCCTTGATGATGGGATTCTCAGCAAGTTCATGGATGTTATCAGATGTGGGGAAGTAGTCAGTGCACTGGAAGGTAGGGCAGGAATGATATTCAGTGGGACTTCAACATGCTGGAGAAATGAGCTAATGCAGAACTCATGAAGTGTTAAGCAAAGGCAAACGTGAGGTCCTGCCTCTGGGAAGGAATAGTCTCATGCGACAGTACAGGTTAGGTGCCAAATTGCTAGAAAGCAACTCTACAGAAAAGGAGTTGGGGGTCCTGCTGGGTGCCCTTGCGGTGGAGGCGGCCAACTGCATCTTGGGCTGCTTTAGACCATGGCCAGCAGATCAGGAGGAGTGATTGGCACTTGTGAGACCGCATCTGGAGTTCTGTGTCCAGTTTGGAGCTCCCCAGGAGAGGACAAAGAGCAGCTCATTGGAACGAGCCCAGTGGAGGCCCACCAAGATGGCCAGGGGCTTGGAGCCCATGATGTATGGGGGAGGCTGAGGGAGCTGGGCCTGTTCAGCCTTAAGATGAGATGATTTGGAAGGGAGGTGTGGAGGAGCCAGAGCCAGACTCTTGTCAGAGGTGTACAGTGAAAGGACAAGAGGCAATGGACACAAGCTACAACCAGAGAAATTTTGACCCTGTCTAAGAATCATTTTTATATAATGAATTGGGAGTTGAGTAAAGACAGGATATGTAGTCTCACAAATAGGAAAGCTAAATGAAGAAAACACTTGGCTTTCAGGAATTTGTCAAAAATGAATGTTAGCTGTGTTGTATGTCCAACAGCTGGAGAAGAATGGGAATTGCAGAATCATAGAAAACCCAGGTTGGAAGGGACCTCAGAAGATCATCTGGTCCAACCTTTCATGAGAAAGGGAAATTAGATAAGCAGAACAGAAGTTGCATACATTCAGAAATTATTTCAGTAGTTAACCGCTCATTTTTCGGTGAGGACGTACAGAAGGTTATTTCGCTAGATCCCATTTTCCGTGCTTTGCCTTGGGTGTGCTTCTAAAATTGAACCCTAAGCTATTGATTGCATGAGTCACCCAGCCAAAAGAAACAAACAAAAAGCAGCCACTGTAGGCTGAGTCCAAATAGTCCAGAACTATTTGATAATCTATACATCTGCACATCTCCAAAGCTTCGAATTTAATTCCCAGATGTGTAGTACATGAATGCTATATGAGTTGAAAGATTTGACAAAATGCTGCTAGAAATTTTGCAAGTTGTAGCCTGCTGTTCTAGTTAACCTCACTTAAACTTTAGACTTCTATGTAAGGAAATGACACTTTTTGAAGGGTGAAAGAATGTTTAGACGTTGCTCATTCTAATTTTTTGAAAGTAATTTAGGAAACACTATATGCTTTACTTTGGAAATTTTCTAGTCTTTTCATCTTTAGACCTGTAAAAATCATGTGTGTTGTACTGAGGCAGTGAGACTGAATTCTAGAGACTGGCAAAGACATGCAAACCATCTCCTGCTAGATGATTTGAGGGAGACAGAGAATGTTTGGAGGTTTTTTATTAGGTAGTTTTTGTGCTACAAGTATATAATTTTGGCTGTGTGTCTGCTGTACGTCTCACAAAACATACAAGTATATATTAATAAAGATCTAAAGCGGGTGTTAGTCTTGTCATACTATAGCCAGGCAGCAGGCTATTTGACGAAGACATTAACATAGTAAGATTGTACATTAAGATCTTTTTCTGAGCTATAAATTATCAGATTGGAGCTGGAAGAGCATTATGATAGGTCTTTTTATTGAAAGATCATCCAATAAAGAATTCAATCTGCTGAAATAAGCTGAGTTAAAATTAATATTTCAAAACTCACCCCTTCTGTTTTTTGGTTTGGTTTGGGTTTTTTTTTTTAATAATTGGGTAATTGGATGTGGTTTTCAAAGTGAAAGGAATAAGGGTTTTTTTCAGTAAATTGTATCTGTATGTTTTTCTCAATTGTTTTGTGTTTTGGAGGCCTTCACAGCTGACTAGTCATATTTAAAAATTAAAATGAAAGTATTAATAGGAATAAATGTATTAAAACTGGTTCTGCAGAAGAACAGCAGTACTGTAATGAGCAGGTTTGGCATCAATGAATAGTTCTGAATTGTTAAAGCCAAGAAGATCCCTTACGCTGAATGGAAAAATGATTGACTACTGTTAATCAACAAAACTGTGGAAACCCATGTCATTTTTTTGTAGAGGTTTCACACCTTTTTGCATGAGAGACAATCATTATTCAAATGATTTCTTCTGGTTTAATCCCATAATAAAAATTCAGTGCAATAAAGCTATTTTAAAGAATGCAATTATTTGAAAATGTTTGTATTTGAGATTTTTATTTTATTTTGTGTTCTAGGGTGAACGTGGCTTTGCGGGTAGTAAAGGTGAAGAAGGTGAAAAGGTAAATTATTCTGTCCGTGTTACTTATTTTTTGGGTTTAACGATTTGATATATCGCCAACCAAGTTGAGCTTCATTTGGAAGGTCTTCCTTAACTCTTTCATGAATAAAATTCTTGGTTTTGCTATGTAAATGATTCCTGAAATGCTTAAGAACAAGGAGGTTTTTGTGCATGTGTATCAGTGTCATCAGTGCTTCTTTCAGACATACTTTTTTTTAAAGAAAAGATTTAATAATGAAGCCTAGCAGAACCATAACCACTGGACTCCAGTAGTGTTTACTGCTATCTTATTTCTATGGTAACTAGTGAGTGTATATTTATACAGTATGAAATGTATGATGAGATGATGTGTAGGTATTTATAGTACTTAATTACTGCTTTTATACATTACAAATGCACTTATGTAGAAACTTATTGCGTTGGTCGTAACTACTAAATGTTTTACACACTTCTTTCCTAAGAACATAAGTTTACTGCAGTAGCAAAATCTAACAGTTGCTACAGCGTAACTGACCACCAATTTAAAAGGGTTAATTTTCATTTATATGCTTCTGTGTACCTATGCAGTAGTTAACATGAATTTTGTCTCCTGTACGCATCTGACTCGGAGTGAATTGACTTCACAGCCAGTGGCCAAGCTGAATGCAGGTGCATTTATCTCTTCCTCAGACTGGAAGTTCAGTCCCTTTGCCTGATGGACTGGCGTGTTGCCCTAAGGACGTTCTTAATCTCCCGACAGCTATAAAACATTTCTGAGTGTAAATTCCAGGAGCAGCCTTTCCTTGTTCTTTACCAGTGGGTATCAGAAATGGAGCTTGAAGCAGTTTGTCCTAATTGCAGATGCTCTGCAGTGGCCAGAAATAGTTCGAAAGCATGTGCATTAAAATGAGAACTAAACTGGCCCTGTGGAAGGCTGTCTTGGCTGACAGAATGCCAGCCTGGGTTGCTCTAGGTGATGCAACCTAATCTTCTTATGTGGCTTCAGACAAGGAGGTCTTCACAGGTCATCAAAGGCAAGTCTGTGTTGAGGGACAAGTGGAAGGAAGAGCCTGTTCTTAGCTTGCCTAGTGGGAATTAAAGTAATAGTGGTGATAGTTTATGGTTGAAACTTCAGCTCCTAACCATGTTACTACCTGGTTACTGCTTTTTCACTAGTTTTGGCTGATTTGGATTAGGGAACCTGGATTAAGAGTCTTCTCTTGCGTCATAGATGGTTTCTCTGTGCTTTAGCTCACTGTCTGAAAAAGGTGCAGAAAAGCATCTCTGCTGAATTTATATAACATAAAGATGAAGAACGACAGGTACTGCTATTCTGGCAATATTCAGATTGAAGAAAATGGAGAGTAGGTGGCAGCTTCTGAATTTAAAAAAGTGCAATGTATTTGTGAGTTAGGCTGCTTTGGACATGGGTATATTCACTCGCCCACCACACCTCTTCAGAAGTGTCAGCCAGCTTTCTAGTGTTCATATTTTAAAGAAAGCATGTTATGGTTTAACAGAACTTAAGCAGATTTAAAATTGCAGAGGTTTTTTTAGAAGGAAGTATTCCAGTAACCAGGAAGGAAGAAGTATCAGAAGTAAAAACCAGCATCCATAGCAACTAACATTTATAATGTGAAGATTCAGCCTCAAAAAAAAAAAAAAAAAGCACTTGTTAGGCTTGAGTGTTTCTAACTCTCCCGACAGATCTTATTTCCTCAGTAGCATCATTATTCATCAGTTCTGAAGGGCTTGTGGATTTTTTTTTTTTTTTTTTTTTTTTTAAATATCTTTGCAGCTGTGCTGTGCTTTCCTCAAGTTTTATGAATAAATTGTGTTTGGACATAGGCACGTGGTTCCAGCTGCTGCTGCCACTCTCTTTGCTTGATTTCCCTTATTTTAAGGCAGAGATAAAATGACTCAATCACTGATAGTCATATTTTTCTTTTGTGGAAGCTG
This sequence comes from Haliaeetus leucocephalus, assembly GCF_000737465.1. Classification (NCBI taxonomy): domain Eukaryota; kingdom Metazoa; phylum Chordata; class Aves; order Accipitriformes; family Accipitridae; genus Haliaeetus; species Haliaeetus leucocephalus. The sequence goes on along the minus strand of NW_010972631.1, from coordinate 9,175,259 downwards.
AGTCAGCACATTTAGACCTTTTTTTTTTTCTTTGTCTTGTAACTTCAGAAGTTAGTTAAAAGATCTCATTTAAAAGTATTTCCAGTGTAGCTATTAACAATGGATTCAGCTGTCCTTCAAATAAAAGGAAATACACAAGTGGAAGGATCTTTATTTACCAGTGATCACTCAAAAATAATTTGGGACAGTCTCATCAGAAGCTACACATCATGATTTGTGAGGAAAGAGTGTGTTTTAAGATTATGGGAGTTAGGTCTCAGCCTGGGCTCTAGTAGTTACTCAATTTAGCCTTAATTCAAGTAATTATTGAAGAACAATGCCAAGTTTCCAGTTACTGAACTCCAGTGTTAAAAATGTATCAATACCTTTGCATTTTAACATAGCATCACAAAATAAAATAGTTGTAGTAATTGGTGCATAACAAACATGATTAAAAAGCCTGGAACTTAAAGTTTGATTTTTCCTAATACAAAAAATTCTGCCTCATCTTGCATATTAAAGAACAAGATAGTGTTTGCACACTCTGTTTTGCATATCCCCTAGAGTGGGACACAGCTGCCTAAATGTGGGATATTTGCCATTCCAAACTGTCTGCAGAAGTACGTTAAAATGAACAATATTTTTGTTTTGGTGACCGTATCATTCCACAGGATTGAATACTTGAAACCAGCTCAGCCTGATACCTCTCAGTTCACCAAATCCAGCTAGTTGACTTTGGCTTTTATTGTACTACATTCTGCTTTGGCAGAGCAAGTGCTGGGGATGTCAGGGAGACATCGGCAACTGAGGTGAAAGTGAGTGATCATATGGAAGTTAAAGACACAGGAGTCATCTATAATTTAAACTATTGAGGAAGATTTGTTTAGGCTCTTTAAAGGTTTCTTTGCTACACTTAGTTCTCCTTGAGGAATCCAGAAGTCTTGTTCTGCCTTCTACTTTTTTTTTTGTTTTGGTTGAACTTGGTTCTCTCTTACAGAAGCCTGTAGTGGTAAAAGAAGCTGCAGAGTGTGTGTGCAGGTGTTATGCTGCAAGTTTTCCCTCCACAGGAAATACACTCTTACTGTAAATTTGTTTTAATTCTCCCTTGTATTCTGTTTTCTTTGTGTTACTTAGATAACGATGTTGTCTTATATGATAGTCTTATAGCTGCAACAAAAACATTGGTCTACCTTTCTATAGCATGACTGAAAAAGTATACGTTGAGAGCAGTTTTAATTGGTTTGCTGCCAGGAAGGCAGACTCTATCATTTGGATCTATCCTCGTTCTGATACTGTTCAGAATTGTCCTTTTACAGTATGGAATAGAAAGTATGAGTATTGCACTTTATGATGATAGGAAGTCAGGAGGGACTGCTAATAACTAGAAGAAAGCTTTAAAATCCAGAATGTTCTTGGCAAATCAGAGATGTAGCCTGAAAATATAGGATCCAACACAGAAGGAACAAGTGCAAGGAGCTACCTGTAGGGGAGAACAAATCTGAGCTGCGAAAAACCAAATCAAATAGTATCTACTCAGAAATTAGACTCTGAGGATTATTTGGATCAGAAGCTGGATCCAGGTAAATTAAGTCAGGCAGTTGCAAATGAAAGACTCTTACTAAGGTGTTTTAAATTGGAATATTATCTGCAACACTAATTAAATCCCTGTGCTGTTTGGTATTGGTAAGGCTTCAACTTAAAGGATTTTGAAAGGAGAGCACTGAGAATGACTGGTGCTCAGGAACACATAACCGTTGAGGAAGGATTGCGTGAATGAAGATTACTTAGTGTAGAGTCAGCTGAAAAGAAATATGTAAACAGTCTTTGAATTCATAAGACTGCTGTGAAGAGGAAGGGAATGGTATATTTGCTGTGTCCATAGTGCATGCAAAGCAATGGGCTGAAAGTGCAGCAAGAAAGATGCTGTGTAGCCATTAGGAAAGGGGTTTTAATTTTAACACCGTTGTTTATTATGGAAGTAATTTCCTCTTCCTGTGGTCTGCACTTTTTATCCCACTTACAGAAAAGGAAATAAACTAAACAAAGGCTTGCTTCATGAAAATACAAGAGATCAAATTATCTTAAATGATTTTACCATTTTCTGTTAATAGCATCAAAATTATGCAAGGTATCACTTACACTGATTTCTAATTGGATAAGCACAGAGAACAGCAAGACAGGTTCTTTTTCGATGTATATCCTGGTTTGTTTTTAATGCCCAGTTAATACTTTTCTGTGATAGGACAGTAGAGCTCTGGAACAGGTTGCCCAAAGTGGTTGTGCAGCCTCTTTTCCTTGATGGTTTCAAGACCAGCCCTGAGCAACCTGGCCTGACCCCATAGCTGAACCCTGCTTTGAGCAGGAGTTTGGACTGGAGACCTCCTGAGGTCACATCCAGCCTCAATTATTGTATGATTTTAGGAAAAGTGAACATGAATGGGATATTTTTCTGATTTGGCACAGCTGTTCACATTATAAATCCACATAAAAAAGTAGAACAATAAAAAGTGATAATGGTTTGGGGGATTTACTTCAACTATTGGTGTGGGTGGGATGTGAATGTACATTTAATTTACAGTATGTACTAATATTGTTCACCAGAATATGTTATAGGGAGATTTTTTAAGATGTGTATATAACATCACATCTGGGGGTAACCATTGCTCTTGCTTAAATATCCAATCACCTGTGGGCTGATGCTGTCACCCTCACAGAAGCTGTTGTGGAACACTTGTTTAAGTAGCATTGTACATGGTTGCTTGGATGATGGGGTGTGTATGCCTTCTCTGGGATGTTTTTAGCTTAGGTTTGCTGAAACTCTATGAAACTGTTTATTTTCCAATACAAATAGTTACAAATTAAATTTTTCAGCATAACTGAAATCTAAGGGTGTCTTCAAAATTTGTAAAGTACCAAAAAAAAAGAGAATCTTAAAATTTATTAGTATGAAAATTGCCATGCAGCTGTTGGGTTGTCTGATTGCAGCTCCATTCATCTGAGCTGTGGCAATTCCCATAGCTGAAGTTCTGTCCCTGCATCTTCTAAATACAGTTTTATTTACAAGGTGAATCCTCTGGTTTCATTTTTACAGCCTTCTATGTATTGCTGGTTTCTTCTTTCTTTTTCCTTTTTTTTTCTTTGACTGCTTTCTTCCAGTGTCCCAATGTAAAGCAATTACTTTCTGAAAAATAAAATCAGTGTAAGTCTTTCACAATTCAGCATATGAAGAAGAGCCAGGCACTGAAATCAGTGACACATAAAATAAAACCTGCCTTTCTAATCAGCTTGTGGTTGGAGTTTCTGAGACAGAGTTCTAACAATTAGAGATCTCTGATCCTGGTTTTGATACCTCTGGGAAATACTATAAATACAAAATGGTAAAAAAGTAATAAAATATGGAATAGGTTGATACAGAGGAGTACACGTAGAGAATTTCTGTATAATGCACCAACAAGAACTTGAGCCATATAGAAATTGCAGTGCAGTAAAGTTACATGTGTCCTGCTTTGAGCATGTCATAAGCCTCCAAGTTGGAACAAAAAGCACAGAACCCCCAAAACAACAGATTTTAAAGGCAGGGGAAACCCTGATAACAAAAGGGTCCACAAAATGGGCCTCCACTCTAACAACAAAGAAGCACCAGGTTTTCTTAAAACATATGCTTAAAGCTATCTCACAAAATTTGGTGCATAATTCAATGACTGTCAGTTTACTCTAAATGGAGAAAACCGAAGACCATCAAACAAAAACAAAGGGCAGACTCTTAGCTCAAGCAGCACTTGGTTTGATTTGCTTAAATGCAGCCATTGGGGAGGAGATAAGTTACCTAGTTATACTTCATCACTAGCAACTTAAAAAAAAATTAATGTCAGAAATCTCAATACCCAATTATAAATGTTGTGTCTGTCTCAGGTAACCCTTGCCTCTCCAGCAGTCATCTTCTATACTGTAATTTGTAGCTGCTTAATTTGCTGAGGCAAGATGTTTAAGTGCTTCAGTTCAGATGAATGGGCACGTACAATGTTTAGAGCCTGGCAGCTGTTATAAGCTTAACCAAGAAATGGACTCTAAGTTAGGTCTGAGATCTTGAAACCTACAGAGGTTGAAATCTTATTTTTTATTATTTATTTTGATGCTTGAAGTATGTGCATCGCTTGGGAGTTGGAATTGGCCCAAAGGCTGTTAGTTTATCAGACAAATAACCTCTGAGATGCCCTTTTTCTTTTTTAAATCTGTAATTCATTCTCTTTTATCTCCTGGCTCTTGCTTCCTTTGGTCATTCCAGCTAGTACTCTTTACCCAGGTCCCCCTGTCATCTTGTCTAACTTCTTGGTTAGAATGTGTATTTGCTGTAGTATACTTCACAGATACGGTTCTTTCTGTAATTGAGCTAGAAAACTGAGAATTCAGTTTTGTGGGACACATGGAACCTGAACACCATATAAACTGCATTATAATTTGACAGCATGTGTGGAACAGATCTATATTTTATTTGGAATAGTGGTGATAGAAAAGCCAACACATTTCCATGTTAGTTATAGCTGAGCAAATGTGACTGGATTATCACTAGTAGATAATAGTGATTTCACAGAGCTGGGAAGACTAAATTCCTTGCCTTGCTTAGCTGCTTCAAAATACTAGTATAAAATCCCTGTTTCTGTTTTAAGTAAGGTATGTCGTTATATAGACTAAATGACAGTATGGAAGACTCGGAAGTTGTGAGTGATAGAGTAGGAGGATGGCTGTGCTCTGGAGAGGGACGACTCAGCTGCAGTTTTCCTTGACTGGTTGCTTTCCTTTATAAAGCATATTGCCCTCTCATCTCACGCTTGAAATAGAGGATTTGAAAAGTGGATGTCATTGGAGCTGAGCTATGTAGCAGTGTATGTCCTGTGATATGCACTTGTAAACACTTGATCTTTGGTAAAGTTATTATTTTACTGTAATTCTTTGATATTTTTCAGTAAAATGATATAAATAAAGTTACATGTATTTGACTAAGGGAAACCAAGAGTAAAAGCATAGTGATAGTCATTCATTATTTCTAGTTTCATCCTTTTATCTTTACTTTCTATATGTTTTGATTGTGCTTTTGCCTGTGTATATATGTGAGAAGAGAGAAGGAATCTGGGGCTTGTCCAGCCTAAATGTAGAAAAAATTGTCATCTGCTTCATTTTCTTCTGAATGCAGGATGTTCTTTGTATATATTTACTATTTTGTGAAGTATAATTTGAATTATCCCAGGAAATAGGGCTTCCTCTATTTCCTTTAGAAGAAAATTCCTAATAGATCTTAGTGTCAAGAAGATTTCCTGGAGGTTCAACATTTTCTACTTCATCCTATCACACCTAATAAAATACTCCTCTGTCTATCTTCCATCCATTCAGAACATGCAAGGCTGTAAACTTCCAGTGTGTCCCCAGGTGTAGTCTTTTATTTCACAGTCTTCAATATGCTTTTCTTAAATAAGCATAAGTAAATGAAGAAGGAATCACCTTTCCTTTCTAAGATGCTAGTTGAAGTTAGTCATTATTTAGTCTTTCTAATATTTTTATGTCTGTACCATAAATCTCAGTGATGAAACCAGTCCACATAAAACAGCTCAAGTACTGGGGAAGCTTCCAATCTACTTGAAAAATAGAAGCTGTTACTCATGGATAGAAGACAGTAATGAACCTCAAAGGTCTATAGTTAAAAATACTAAAAAATGACAATTAAGAGAAGTAGTTAGTAACCCTCCTGTGTCTTAGTACAGCACTTCTGTTTGTCAACTGTACGTTCTGCTAGAAATGCTTCAATCCAAACAAAATATTAGAAGATTAAATTCAGTAAGCTGCAAATCTTGATATGACCGCGGCCGCTGCATATAGAGACCTGTGAGTCTGAATGTTTTTTGGACTAATGGAAGAACTTGCATTTTGCATTATACACTAAGGGTCCAATTCCCTAGTTTGCTTGGATGGTGGCCAAGTCAGTGCCACTGTGCTGAAAATGTGGCTCCTTACCTTTGCTAACCATCAATACAGATACTTTATTGGGGCAGGGGGAAGATTTTCTGAAGTCCTTTAAATCTTATTTCATGCAGTCAAAACTGGTCGCTTTACCCGCTGGATGTAAATGTGAAATGAGTTTTTTCATACTTGTCCCATAATGCTATATAGGGAAGTATTAGAGTTTTCTCTTTCTCATCTTGTAACTATTTAGTCACTTGTTAGCACCTTTTAAGCTTTGGGGTTGGGAGGAATGTTTTTCTTTGCTTTGCTTTTACGATTGTTCTGCTCTGACACTGTGGGTAGCATTTTAGAAGTTTTTTCATGACGTCATATGAGGTTAAACATCATTTACAAGATAGCCATCTCAATGAACAGGCATACAAGTGTTTCTATTTGACAGAATTTTTTTATGACCAAGTAGATCATATACAATCACAAAGAGAGACACCGGTACACAGATATTCTAGGGGAAAAGGAAAAGCCTATTGTTAATTCTACAGGAAGTCTCTACCTGTAATACAAGCAGTCACATTGGCATTTATCCTAATAAGCTGAACATTACCAGGGCTTATCCTGTAGTTCTGTGCTATTTGGCATTATCTGGCCATCTTCATACTGTTTAACTGTCTTGCCTTTTGAAACAGACTTAATCAAAACTATCGGTTGGGAATAGTCCCTAGCCTATGCTAACTTTTGAACTGTGCCTGGGAATTATATGGGGAAATGCTAATTAGACTCATTGAAATGTCTGCAAAAGACCTTCACAGCTGGGGTCTATCACTTTAATGAAATAGATGACCAAGTTCCAGGTCCCAAGTTGTATCATTGTTTAATTCACTTACACATGCCCATTTGGTCGGATTAAAGGTTCATCAGGCTTAGCATCCTGCTTCTAATGATAGCCCAAAGTGGTGCCCAGGGAAAAGTGTAAGGGCAAAGTAAGCAAGTAGACTGCTTTTCCCCATGTACTCTTCCAGCCTCCAATTATTTGAGACTGTGATCTCAGCCAGATGTGTTTTCAGTGAATTTAGTAGCCTTCAGTGGACTTCCCTCCCATTAGTGAGTGCAGCTTTCCCTTGAATTCATGTAAACTTTGAGCATCTGCAATATCCTGTGGTAAGGAATTATGCTGTTTATCTTTGTGTTTGAAGAACCACTTCCTTTTGTTTATTTGGAACCTGCTTCCTCTTAATTTAATTTGGTGTCCCCTACTACTTCTGTTGGAAGATTCTTATTCTCCTTTTCAGTATCAATCAAGAATCAATAAGCAGGTATCACACATTCCTGAGCTGTCTCTTCCAAATTGAAGAATACCAGCTTACTTAGTATCTACTACTATGAAAACTGCTCTCTATTTGGTCGTCCTTACCACCTGCCTCTGGATGTTTTTGAGTTCTGTTGCAGTGTTCAAAGATGGTAGAGGCAAGAACTTTAGCATATAAAATATCACAGTGGCTTTTTTTGTTTTATTCTCTATGCCTTCCCACTATCTCCTTACGTGGAACTTCCTTTTTTACCCTCTCTTTAGCTTTGTGTGGCCTCAAGATCTCACTCTTGGTCCTTTTGAGCTGACCGTTACCAGTCATTGCATTTAGGAAGTTGTGATGGTGTTCACAGACGTTATGGCTACATATGGGACATAAGGATTTTACCGTCTTCCTCATTTTAGATATTCCTACACCAAACTTCATTTGTCCTTCTTTTGCCATGTCATTTCATGTCTCATGCCTGTATTCAGTTTGTCACAGTTCATCCTCATCTGTTTTATCCTGTATAATTTGGTATCATCACCAGATTTAGTCATGTGCCTCAAAATGGTTTTCTTTGTGAGGTTTGAGTGTAAACAATTCATGTCTTGCTGAGAACAAGATTAGTGGAGGAGGGAAGTGACTTTGCCAATACCTAAATGCTGGTGTGAACTCTCAAGCTCTTTCTGCTTTGGATTAGAAATATAATATTTGACAGGTGCATTTTTTTCATGTTAGAAAGGTATCTTTTTCAGTCTGACTTCTCTCCACCAAGATTCGGTGTAATCTGAAGATCTGAAAATGGCCATTTGCACATACTGAGCACGATTTACTTCAGTCCACAAAGCTCTCCAAATTCCAATTGCTCTCACAACGCAGGAAGCCTCTTGCATGGTAGGCCCAGATGTGGAGCTCTGGGCAAGAAAGCACACACTCTGTGCTCTGCAGAGACAGCCAAGCCTGTTCTGAATGAGCGACCTGGGGTATGCAGCTTCATTAGCGGGCACTCTGTTGAGATGTAAGGTTTAATAGCATGAGCAGAGTGCTAGGTCATTTGGATGTACTGCTTCCAGTAATGATTACTTCTGTACCACCTTGGAGATTTCTGCAAAGACATATCCAGAGTTGGATGACCGGGTGTCATTACAGCTGTGGATGCCTAGGAAAGATGTACTAGTTTGGAAACAGCTAAGGCTGTAAACCTGTTGAAAGGTAATTTTGACAAATGGTAATTACTTTAAAATTAATGTAACAATTTTTATCTATAAGGAGTGCTGCACATCTAGCATCTGAGAAAATATTCTGGAGGAGCCAAGAAATTTCCACTGGCAGTGGTAGAGAGCACAGCATCATCCTCTCTCTACGTAGACATGTTGAGGTCCCAGTTTGCATTTAACAGCTCTGAGAGTTGTGTAGCACCAGTGGGGTGAATGCTGGGGCTTGGGTCAGGGCACCTGGGTACAGGAGAGAGAGGGTAGAGATGGGCATGGCCCTTGAGTGGGCTACTTGGGGAAAAGAAGAAGAAGGAGTGGCGTATGTACGTGTATTTCTGAGAGAGATGGAAGAGACTGAGAGTAATTCAGAAGCCAGAGTGGAGTACATCAGTACTGGTGTGGGAATAAAACCAAGATTTCTAGCGTGTCCTAGCTCTTCCATCTGACTGCACTGCCTTCCAGAAGGTGTGTGGTCTGGATGTCATCTGTAAGTAGTAAATCTTACTCCTTTTTGGAGTCAAAAGTAGAACACAAAATTTCTGGTTTCCTTGCTTTTCATCAGGCTGGCTAGTGAATTGTTTGTATTCTGTGATGAGTGGAAGGTGTCCCATGCTCAGCCTGTGCTTTTTGTTCACCAGAAGAGAGGGGTCATCCTCTGCTGCAGCTACCTTGTCTTTTAGTTCGAGTGATGAAGCTTATTGCTGTGAATTAAAATACTTTCTCTTCTGACTCCACAGACAATCTTTGGTGAAAGGCCTTATAATTCATTATGACAGATGATTTTTTTGTTGTTTATCATTTAATAATCTGAACAGACTGAACTTAAAGAAGATGATGGCTGAGTCAAAAGATAAGAAATGGCAGAATAGAATTCATTTGCAAACTAAATGTGACCTCAATTGGATTAGAGAGGGGCCTGGAAATAGCCCATCATATGAGTGTTCTCACAAGATAGTCTCAGAGAAATAGGCCTGACTGAAGTTCAACATCCAGTCATTTTTTTTAAACTTATTTTCTTATCACTGTTTCTGGATTTATTTTTTTGGTCTGCTTGCTATTTTTGGTACTTATTCTTGATTATCTGTGTCTTCTCTCTTCTCTTTTTTCTGGCTCATAACTTATTTTTCCTGTTGTGCAGACACCCACTCATACACATATTTGTCCATTCTCTTTCCCTATTTTACTTTCCAAAAGCTGTTTACATTTCACTAACACCTTTGCATAATATCTTTGACAAAGAGTTGTCTTTAACTGGAAGTGCTGTGAGAAGCATTGTAGGTAGAGTGTACCATAATGTGAGTACTTCAGCTCCTTACAGATCTCGTGGGTTCCGGATAACTTCAGGTAGTATCATTGATCTGGTCTTACAGTTAGCCAGGAATAAAAATTAAAGTAGTTTCATATGGCTGTAATTCTCAGTATTTTCTGACAGTGTAATCCAGGTGGGATATTTTTTTCTCAATCCCAGATCTGGTGACAGGTTTAACTTTGAGTGTATTTCCTTGACTTCCAGGTGAAAGTGGACATTTACACTGATACGCTCATATGTTTACATACATATTTATGTGTGTAGTAGAATGAGTCATCCCCTTCTAGGAAATATGATACAATCATGAAAATATTTAGTAACATACCAAGTAATAGATTTCTAAATTAAATCACTTCTGACTTAATGCTTTTGATTTACTGCAGTGCAGTTATTAAAGGAAAGCTTTTGTTACCAAGAACTTTAAGCCAGAAAGGAGGCTCTGGAGGAAGAAGGCATTACAGCAATAGAGAGTAAGCACAACTGAATCCTTGCTGGCAGGTGCAATGTATTACTTTAACATAGCGAACTGAATAGAGCTCCTGACATGTGAGTCTCCTTTTTTTCAAACAGGAGGCAGTTCTTGGGAGCTGCTGAGCAAAGATATGCTGTAAGACAGAGCTGGCGGGGTTCCACAGCAAGGAGGCCATCAGTACACTGCAGCTGCTACTATCAGTGAGATTATGTTGTATGCACTGTTGCAGAGGATTATTCTTTATGAAAAAGAGAGTACTGACAGGTATCTAATGAGAAGAGGCAATAGGATAATCTAATAAAACAGTATTGATGCTGCAATATTAGAAAACACCATTTAGCATAAATTGCATATATGCTTATGCAGCCTTGTAGTTTCTATAGTTTAGCCTCACATTGTGAGACCTTTTTAAAAATTCTTTTATGTGATATTTCTGAAATAGGCATGAATGTGAAGAAGTAAATTTGCAGATGAAATACATGTGCAAGTCAATGGGCTCCCTAAATGGGCTCTTGCAATTTTGAGTGAGAGTTGTCTGCAGTTAGGATAAGGATCAGAATTCATGAGCAGTGTGTGATGAAAGAAGAAACAACAAAGCGGCTGCTTACATTGGTCACTGTAGATCAGGAAGTGGCAGAACCTTGGTTCGTGAGTAGACCAAAAATAAAACTCAGTGTGAGCAGGGGAAGCTTTCCACAACCTGCAAAGACAAATGTGGATGTTACTATTGAAAAGTCAGCAACATACGTATTTAAGTGTATTTAAGTCTCCAAAGCACTTATTGGGTTGGGGTTTTTTTCTCCACTTAGCAGTACTTGATGTTTGTTAAGGTAATACTGTCAATGATAAAAACAGTCTTCTTCCTCCATCTCCTCCTTTCCAGCTTCTTCCTATCCCCAGTGTCCCTGTGCACTGCTATTGTAACTGTTTGTGTAATGCATAGTGAAGTAAGTAAATCGGGGAACAGTTTTGACCCAAAAAAGCCTCTGTTTACTGGGTTATATCCCAGCAGATTCTGTTTCTCCAAACTGCTGTCTGGCTTTTCTTCAGCAACCGAGGTATTCCAGAAGAATAGGCATATTTTAGTGACCAGAAGGTGCTGCAGTCCTATATAGATGATTTTTGGGGCTGGAAAAGAACAGTATGATTCCTTTTGAATGAAGCTAAACTGAAGAATATACTCCATGAGCAAGCCTAAGGTGCTGCAATTGCTAGTGGCTCTTGAGTTCATGAAAACAGACTAAAGATACTCCAAGGTATGTTTGGAATAGCTCCAACAAAATACATACAGTGTGAACTAGTACTCTGCATCATTTGCTCCATAGATCCTCTTCTGTTGTGCAGCACTGTTTGCTAACGTAGACATACCTAGAAAATGCTTACTTTGAAGAAGACCTGACGTGGCAGGCATGCAAGTCAAGGGTATTAAGGCTGTTATCGAAGATCTGCACAAGAGTTAAAAAATGGTAAATGGTACAGAAGTATGTGTCTCGTGTAGCTAACCCAATCAGCAGCTTTATGCTGGTACTTTGTACAGTACACTCATTGGCCATCTTTGTGTATTCTTAAATTTTAGTTTAAAAACCAAAGAAGCTAGCTTGGAAGAGCAGCCAATTTACAAAAGAAGTTCAGAGTTTCTGTGACAGTAAGTAGAGACTGAGTTGTCTTAGATGTCTGCAGGGAGCATATCATTGACCTTCCTCGCATGGTGAGGCCAATATATATTGTGCACAGATAAAGAAGTTTTGCCCTGTACCCTTTTATCAGTTTTATGTACTTATTGAATGCCAGTGTTAACTTTAACTTGCTTCTGTTGTCAATAGCCAGCCAGTAGATACAGCTCAAATTTCCCAGGATGCCTTTTCTAAAGATGCTTCCTTCCCATCAGTAGGCTGCAGAACATTCTCTCACCTATTTATTCTAGACCAATTTTTTACACTTCACTGCACAGCGCTCCAGCTAGAACAGAAATAAGACAATTATTTTCATGCACAGTACCCTATGGGCTGATTTTATAGAGAGTTGCCAGGGAAGTGGGAACTGTGGATTTTGATCCTCTCGAAAAGAGAGAAAACTTCCTGCATTAAATCTACAATTACTAAGTTTTATGCAAAAGGCAGCCATTTCCTACTTTTCTATCTGTGTTTTGAACTGGCCTTAGTGAAGTCTGAGCAAGGTGTGCTTATTTTGAACACACATCAAGCCTCCTCCGCAGATAAATATCCATCAGAAGACTGAACGCATCACACCTTTAGATTGAACCAGGGTCCATCAGAGCTTTACTGAAACCCCAATTTCCTGGTCTAAAGTATGCATTTCGATGACCTTAATAAACTACTTGCTGTAGTCTAAGAAAATAGCAGTAACCGATACTGCTGTCTGCGTGGGCCTGATGAACACGGTTAATAGTCACAGCTACAGAAAAAGCCATTATTTCGGTTATCATGTGACAAATAAAGCTAGAGGTGCAGCTTTTGCAGAAAAGACATAGCAGTCCATCAGCTTGCACAAACACTTGATGTTGCTTTAACCACCTGCAGAACATCTTTTAGAGTCTAAATAACAACAGCAATAGCCTGCCAAAAGCATGAATGCATGAGTGTCTGAAAAATACTACATTCTGTGAAAACAGTACTATTTGTCAACTGCTGACAAGAATAGATTGGCTTTAGGTTGCCTTAGGAGACCAGCCTTGAAAAGAAACTAGTTTATTCCTCCTATGGAAAAATCTTCATTCAACACTAACACTAAGGCAGTATAAATAGAAACCTTCCCACTAAAAGACACACAGAATTTTAAACAATTGTAGCTGAAAGTCATATCCATTTGTAGTATTTACTTAAGAAAGGGAAAAATAATGTACTCATTAAATGAGGCAGTTTTTTTCTTTTTAGGTTTTAATCTCTTGATAGATATGGAAGACACTTAAATTCAAAATTATTGTGGAGTTTGGCGCTGGAAACTTAGAGCAAAATTCAACTATTAGTTTTGTTCATGAGTGATGCAAGAGCAAAATTCTGTAAAAGCTCAATTATTTGTGCAAGTCAAAATGTGTTATGATTCCCTTGTGTTAGGCACAGTACAAAGACAGAGCAGACCATTTATCTCATACTGAAGATATTATAATTAAAATATAAGATTTAAGACAGAAGATGGATGCCTACAGAACAAGCAGACTTGGCTGGTTAATTAAAAAATAAATAATTTGAAAGATGATGCTATGATGCTATTGTGTAGATTTTGTGCTCATCACACCAGGGAAGAATTGGACTGAAGGGAGAGGTTATTGAATGGGGATAAATGGTATGACTTTGTGTGAGCTTTGCAATGCCGAGTTGTGCACTGAGTTTAATACTTAGATTTCCTAGTATTTAAGTATGTGGGCATGAGAACCAGCAAAGAAGATAAATGATGAACAGTTTTAGCGATGATGTTCCTAATGGGTGGGTGAGAGCAGGATGAGGGAGCATTTGTGAAAATAGTGTGATCAAGTCCGGCTGAAAGTGGTAGCTCTGTAGATAGCTGAAAAAGGTTATGTCTATGGATGTGGTTTGTATCCGAGACTCACTTCAAGATTATTGCAGTTCTTGGTGACCAATAGAATCAGTGTTTTTTCAGTGATGAAAGAGGAAGCTTTCTCAAGGAAAAAAAATGTTGAAAGAAACATTTAAAACTAATTCAAATGGTTAGATATCAACAAGAAGGTACTGGAAAGTTAAGATGTTTGCTCGGACAGGAGGCAAGTCTGGAGTAGAAGTGTAAATGATGACTCATAGAAATGATTGTTTATTGTGCTATACCTTTCCTCATAATCCAAAAGCAAAAGGCTTTCCAAACTATAAAGACTCATTAATTCAGTCAGACAACTCATACATGCAACTTTCCATGAAAAGGCTATACAGGGTACATTCATGGTCCAGTTTTCCTCTCCTTCTACAGCGCCTCTGCTAATCTCATCTGCAAATATAAAATCAACAATGTGCAATACAGCAATTTTTAAACTTTTATATTTGCAGATGAGATTAGCAGAGGCGCTGTAGAAGGAGAGGAAAACTGGACCATGAATGTACCCTGTATAGCCTTTTCATGGAAAGTTGCATGTATGAGTTGTCTGACTGAATTAATGAGTCTTTATAGTTTGGAAAGCCTTTTGCTTTTGGATTATGAGGAAAGGTATAGCACAATAAACAATCATTTCTATGAGTCATCATTTACACTTCTACTCCAGACTTAGAAATGATTGTTTATTGTGCTATACCTTTCCTCATAATCCAAAAGCAAAAGGCTTTCCAAACTATAAAGACTCATTAATTCAGTCAGACAACTCATACATGCAACTTTCCATGAAAAGGCTATACAGGGTACATTCATGGTCCAGTTTTCCTCTCCTTCTACAGCGCCTCTGCTAATCTCATCTGCAAATATAAAATCAACAATGTGCAATACAGCAATTTTTAAACTGGAGAGATATGCCGTGTACAGAATGTATTGTAGAACTCGGCCAGATGGAGTGAGTAAAGAATAGAATATCCATTATTATTCACAGTGGGGGTTTTATAGTCTTTAAAATATATTCTATGATTTCTTTCTGTAGATGCAAATTCTTGAAATAAACATTATATTGATTTTTTGGGGAAGCTTTGAGTCATTTTAGAAAGCTATTTACATCCACTAAAGCCTCTGAACGTAAATGCCAGTAGCATTTGCAAATGAAGATCACCACAAAAAAGCTTAGTGACTTTTCCTTATAAACACATTTTACCTGACTGATTGTACTTTCTCTGAAGAGAGTATTAATATATTTGAGTGGATGTTAAGAATAAATATTATCTAGGATACTGAAACTCTGCTTTCAGATAGCTCATGCTTTAGGTTGTATTATTTTTCTTATTTTTATGAATAAAACTTTAATCTTGGGTTAAGAATTTTTCTTTCAAGTTAAGTCTGGGAATATATGATTAAATAATTACCAAAAAGAGTGGAGGTTTGGTTGTTTATTTTATTTGTTTTTTCTCCTTGACATTGAAAGGTTTGAAGAAAAAAAAAAAAGTGAAATGGTGATGGCAGGATGAGCCATGGCAGATTAGCATACAGAGCAAAGTTTGCAAACCGCAACATCTAAATTTTATGTGGCAAAAAGCAAAGCCAGCATAAGCATCTTAAGCCTGAGTACATTCATTTGGGGCATTTATTATCAAATAACAAAGCTAAATGTTAGATTATGGTTAGTCTTGTATAAATTGTAGCAAGCAGGATTTATCCAAAATCTCAGTATTTTTTTCTTTTTGTGCTGGCTAACACCTGTCACCCAAAAGGATGAAGCTGTGTCTTTACATTTCTTTTACCCTAACAAGTCTCTTAGACAAAAAGGTATGTTATGTACTATTCTACATAGATTGTTTTTTCCGCTTATCACAGTATTATTTAATGCCTTTTAGTATTTCATTAATGGTCTTAACTACTGTCTCTGGTCGGCATCAGGGAATGTTAGGCAGTCTTTTAGATTTCCACAAGATAGGGTTACGTTGCTGATAAGGACCAAGGTGAGATTCAGAGATCTGTATGGAACACATTAAGAGATCAAAGGATTGTTCACTTGTGTTTTCAATAAGGCGTTTCTGGTAGTCTTGCTGTGGCTTTTTCTAGATGTGAAAGAACAGACTTTGAGTTTTCTGAAGGCTTAGTTATTAAGTGTATCATAGTTCTGTAGGCTATGTAAGAAAAGATTTCAATAACTCAATAACTGAGAACATTTTATTGCCTGCCAGAGTGCCATGGAATTGGTAGACTATGTTAGAAATCGGTGTTGCTGGATGTTGCAATGTGAGAGTTTAGCTTTCATGAAGAATGTAAAAGTATGCCTAAACTACATGACTTGATCGAATGCGGATACAGTCCTTCAATCTAAAGAGGTTGCTAACTCTTCAGAATACATTTATCTGTCTGCTCCTGTTTCATCTGTGTTATTTGTTTTGATTTTTATTTTGCTGTTCTTTATCTCTGAACTGATACTATTCAATCACTGTACTTGGCGATAATGGCATGGTGACAGGGCAAACAGCTCAGTCATATTTTTATCCTATATATTGCTGGCATTTGAATTAACGTTTGTCTGTCTTTCAGTGCCTTCATGAAAAAAAAGATAATTTATTTATTAAATGAGAGAATTTTGACTCCTTAAGACATGTGCCTCCTGCAAAAACTGTAATCATTACTCAGCAAGGACATCATCCTAAGAAAAGCTAAAACTATTTTTAACATGTGACTTTGTCACGTTTTCCAAGAGAGAGCAATCACAGCAGAGCCAAGGAGCAGTCTAGAGGAAATGTTATCCTGGAAGAGTGTACGTGGCTCTATCTGCCTTGCCCCCATGAAGACACACATACGATGAAGTATTATCTAGTCTGTCTAGAACATTCTCAAGCAAAATCTACAGTTAAGGCAATGTCACTCTATTCTTAGATAGATCATTACAGTACTTCTCTGCCTTTTTAACCCCAATTCCCCCCCCGTCCCCCACCACAGACCTAAATCCCTTTGGCTACAAACTAAACCCATTATTTGTGTATTTACTATGGAAAACTTATTGTCCTGTTTATAGCATTCTTTCCCATATTTGAGATTCATCAGCATGTCCTATGTTCACTCTTTCCTCCTAACTTTTTTTTTTCCCAAAACTTTCTACCATTCTGATTTGGAGAAGAGCAGATGCCTAAAAGTTGTCACAAGTTCCATGAAAAAGACGATGCCCTGAACTAGACACTGGTTTTTGCTGTTCTCATCAGTGTCAAGTAAACCAGAATAACTGTTTTTTTTCAATTTGCATTTGGCAAATGGAGAATGGAGTTGAGCCTTTTAAAAATAGCTGTGTGTTACAGACTCCCGCTCACTATGTGGTCCATGATAATCCGCAGATCCTTTTCTGCAGTAATGCTACAGTGATTCTTCTTTACTTGTTATTTGTGTGTTTGATTTCTCCGTTTGGAGAGCACTAAACTGTAACATTTATTAGACTTGATATATTTTTTTTTTTGATTGCTGTTCTGATTGATCTAAGTCATTTTGCATTTTAAGCTTTTTCTGCAAAGAATAAAAATGGATGGCTGCCTCATTCCTGTTGACAGGAAGAAGCAATTCATCAGTGCAGTTTTGGAGCCATGGGCTGGCCTGGCTTCAGATCGTTCTGTGCCTAAGATTTTGGACTCAGCTGAGGTGGCAGTTTGCCTTTATATAGCCTCTCTGGCTTAGAAATGCCTAGAGCTTGCTTAGAAACGCGATGCGTGACACTAAGCAGTAGTTGGCCGGTATGAACGTCTTCAGTATTGCTCAGCCGGTGTATGTGAAGCAGGAAGGAAAGATCTTTCTCCTGACATGTTATCTGGCTTACTCAGGCATGACACCTGTAGTCTGGGGCGCTTTCACAAGACAGCGATGGTGCACTTTGGAATCAGAAGGGTTTTGGTCACAGTTTCTTGCTAAGCATGTCTACTGAGCTCTCTGAATTCCTGACGCCTATGAAGCTTTGGGATCACTTACTTTCTTGCTGTGTCTGAGTATCCTAAATAGGTGTGTTTGGGAAGGCACAGGCTTCACAGTGACATCTTTCCAGGTCATCACTGTTGATTTTAATTTACTAGAAATAGAAGTATATTTCTGCAATGTTTTATGCTGTTTCTTTCTGACCCTGCTTAGGTAATAGTCTTATGTGATCCAGGGTTACAGTCTGTTTGGAAGTAAGCTTCTTGTGTCACTCTTTTGTTTCCTTGCATAGTTCCTCCCAGTCTGAACTGAGACAAGATCATTAGTCTGCCTTGATTTCCACTCCTTTTAAATGGTATAGTGTCTCAGCAGTCCTGAGGTGCTTCACCCTGAGTATTGCCGCTTTCCTGAATCTATACTATCCCACATTCTATCCTATCTGTCAGTGAGAATGTTATTGGGATGGAGTACTTCATAACCCCAGCTCTCCAGACACCTATCAAAACCAGAAAGAGTTATAGCATCTTTTTTTGAACTGAAGATTCACAACTTATTTAGGAAAAATCAATAAGCATTACTATGAGCTGGGTTCAGTTTAAAAGAAGCTATGGAGAAGTGGTTGCAAGAAAAGAAAATTCACATAGAGCATTCTGCTGAGACAGAGCTGTACCAAAACACAGAAGAATATTTAAAAAAACAAACAAGCCATAACTGTCTTACAGATATGTAGGGTAAAATCACGGAGTTTCAGAGGTTAGAGATTATAAGGTATCTGCACTGAGTTAGTGATATTGTATAGCCTGTGTACTTCAGAGAGTATTTCAGCTATTGTTAACGATGGTACTTTAAAATGCTTGGGACAAAGGATATCAGGAATTCCTGATTAGTATCATTAACAGGGCAGCGCTGCAAAAAAAAACTTTACCTTTTTAGGAGAATTTTTAGGTAGGAATGCATTTTATTTCCAAATACATTACTTTGCCTTTATAATAAGGAGGAAATAGTACACGAGAAAAATGAGGCAGCCGTAAAGTGGAGAAGCGAGTTGAAGGCTGGTACTCTTGTCTTGCAGAGGCCATGTGTGAACCCCTGGATCTAATTAAAGAATGTTACCGCTGAATTCAGTGTGTCCGCTATTACACACATCAGACTGCATACCTCCCAGCTTTTATACTGGAGCAACCCCATCAGCTTGTTCCATTGGGGTAACTGAAAGCAGAACGCACCCAAAGAAATGCAAATAGTTCAGTGTTATATTGGATTAGTTTTAGTTAACTAATAAACAAGGCATGGCACTTCCAGACATTCGTCATCCTGGTTTTGCAATAAATAGTCTTTAATTGTCTCATCTGAATATAGCATAAGCAGGCAGGAACATTAGATATAGAAGAGCATTAACACATTTTTCTCTCTTTTTTGTTAATCTGTGAGGTAAGCCACAATGTTGATTATTAACAGCCTACTCTATGCTGCAGAGTGGCTTCAGCGATTCTGCAAATTGGCTAGATTTGAAGCTGTTAATTATGCAGTATAGTGCGTTCCATAAAGGCAGAAATGAACGTGACTTGGCTCAGTTCTCATGAGAATAAATTGTAAAAATTGGACCTCTGTTTGGTTTGAATTCTGGCTTCACAGAGGACACGGACATTCTGTACAACAGGCTTGGTGAGGACAAATCATTTACTCCATTAAAAAATCAGAATACGTTCATAGTAAAATTGCATACCTGGCAGAAAGCCCATGGCTCTTGGGACTCTGCAGACGTCCGAGGCTCATTAGCACGGGGTGCTTTTTATCATTTTATCTAAGAAACTGTCAAACATCTTAAATCTGAGTATCTTGTAAATTATAAGGAAGACCCTGCGTTCACCAACCACGCTTGTGTGTGTCTGGAACTGCCCGCCGGTATTTTAAAGTTACTGTCTGCCTGCTGTAGAAGAGAAAGGCATGGTCTCCAACACATGCTGCTCATCTAACGTCAAGGCAAATGATAAGCGAGGGTGAGGGGAGGGTTGTCTTTTGGCTTAGGCTCTCTCTTTAGGTTTTTATGTAAATTTAGATGTTGGATAACAAATTATGACAAGATAATTTTACCCTAAGTTTCCACCAATGCATCAAGGAATTTACAAGATGTTACTACTTCTGAAGCAAATCCGTACATATTTATATCATTTTCTCTTAAAGTATGAAAGCAGATAAACAAATCAGAAGAAAAAACAGCTCCATAAATTGGAATGATTTTTTAAATCTTCTAGAAATATATTCACATAAGGAGATATTATGTCAAATATATGGCTGTACCTTTGTAGCTGTTGCAAGATTGTAGCAGTGTAACTGATGCTAGTTGAAAGATCCTGAAAGAAGTATTAAATGTCCAGTGTGTCACAGTGATGAAAAGTAAAATGTCATTTTTGCAGTTTCTTTTAAAAGCTTAAGTGAGCTATTTAAAAAAGAACAGTAAGTTTGGGGCTTCAACTCTCATGTTTTTTTAAACTGACAGTGAAAGAAAATTACTATCTCAACCAATGCCTTAATACATGGAACAAAGAGGACTTTATAGTTTAAACCTACTGAAATAACCAGTGTTAAATTCCTATAACTGTTTGGTGTCATTTAAACTTTTGCAATAAATGCATAGATTTATCTGGGTTAATTTTTTGTTTCTTTTTTATGACAAGCAAGAAAGGCAATTCTTGAGGAAAAACCTTAACGCTATGATTCAGGCTAATGCATAGCATTAGGTTTGTTATCAACAAGATGTATTAAAATGGAAACACTGAACTAGCAAAGCCATCTTGTGCATGGGATTATTAAATTCACAGTTTGCTGTTGCTAATTTGTTAGCAGGCTTCAGTTGTTTGAGAAAGCTCATACAAACTCATTTTGCAAAACCGATTATTAGATGAAATGCCCTCTGTCATTGCCACTGGAGGAATAGCTCTGAATCAGGGCTGTGTCACAAATGGAGTTAGCTGAATGATCTCAGTTCAATACCATTTACCTAACAGAATTACAAAGATGATGCTGCCGTAATGAATAGGTTCTGCTCAGACAAATGGAGTCCCCTGGAAATAATGGAAATTCAGTGCAGGGCTGTTTGCTTTCTTTGGTTGACAGGAAGAGCTCGGACTCTAGGATAAAGTCAGTCCTTGTGCTTTTATCAGAGTTATGTTACTTTTATGATTTGACAAAGTTCAGTCTGGTGACAGGGATGCAATTACAGAGCTGTTTAGACTTGTTGGTTCTGGAAGACATTCTCCCTTATGTTATGCTTCTTAAGCAGGTGTATTTTGTTCACTTTGATGAAATATGCGTTAACTAGAATAGCATGGTAGTTAGAGATAATCCAGAACTGAATCCTTTCACGTATCCTACACAGAATATTGTGGTTTGTAGTCAGTGTTTCATGAGCAAACACAGGAACCAGCCTGTATAGTTGATTCCGAAGGATCATTCCCACCATTTTTTTCTTTTGATTCATGATGTTGTTCATATTCATACTTATGAGAAAATTTTCAGAATAAAAATTGTTTCCACTTTTCAAATGCAATCTGTGAACCATATACTAGTATGAGTTGAAGACAAATTATAATAATGAGGACAGTTCTGTTATCAGATATTTAAAACAATAGTTGTTTATTAAAAACCAGTCTCAGAATGAAAACAATTAATTTAATGTCAATGTTAAGATTTTCAAAAGGAAAACTGTTCCCCAGTGTAAATTTCTGTTTCACCACCATGTTCTCAGAGCACTGTGAGAACCAAGAATATTTTTCTGTGGTGATTCTTTATGCATGTTCAGCGGCACTGTGAAGTACAGAGAACTGTAGCTCTCAGAGCGCTAGATGTTTTTCAGAGGCATTTATTTGGAAAGAATTTCTGTTGGAATGTAAGAAATAGTTTTGCTTGTGCAGCCAGCAGTGTATATGTAGCACTTCATGTAGAACAGACCAGAATCTTAAAATATTTTTCCTGTTAAAAAATGTCACGGGTTAGTATTTGTCTTGTATATATAATGAAATAAATATTCATTCTTTTAGGGTGAAAAAGGAGATAAAGGAGAAGGAGGACCAGAAGGCATTCCTGGAAGAGAGGTAAACTGAATGATGATGAAACAGTCAAGTCACAAACGTCTGGGAGGGTGGTTAAGCAATGAAATTCAGAATTTATGTAAGGAGAGTGATGGATTTAGAAAATGTGTATGCCTGGAGGGTTAATATCCACAAGATGATGGGGCAAGAAAAAGAGATGCATTCAGGTGAGATCCAAGTTCTTAAGCCTTCAGGTTGGACAGGAGAGCTGTGGGTAAGGATGTGGTAGGTTCCATGATATTTCTGCTGAGGGCTCATGAGATAAACTGAGACAAGCGTGGGGAATAAAGCAACACAATATAGGTGAGAATCATGCCTGGTTGGATAATCTGCTGGAAAGGAGGGCATTTCTGGAGGTAGGGTAAAGCTAGGCCTGGAGCCTTGGTTTCTGAAAAGGAAAATACACAGGCTGTTAGGCATTCCTGGGTGAGAGTCATGGGTCACTCACTGTGCCATGTGGCTCATGTGATAAAGAATTTGAGTTAAAATGTCACTTCTTTCACTGCCTACTTAGTTAATTGGTCTCGTCCATATTTGAGGTAGAGCATGAATCTGTGTCTAAAAATACTGGATTATCGTGATGGCTGAGTTCACATTCTAGCTTGAATCTGAGCTAACACTATAGACACACCCAGTAATAAACCTTATTTTTGCCTAATTTATTTTTAAATTTAAATTTATTTTTGTGACTATTAAACCCAGGTAAGAGGACAGAAAATCAGAATTTGTTTCAGTGCAGTACTAAAATCGCCAACCAGCATGATTTGAACAGCAAGATTTTTTTTAAAAAGAAAATAAAACCAAGCCAGCAGTTTTCTTTATCCCTTTCTTCCTCTCCTGTCTGACCTTGTGAGGGTCAGCCTGGGTTTAGGTTTTAACGCAGGATACTGTTGGCTCTCCAATTGCAAAGCATCGCAGTTGAAGGCAGAGAACATCTCAGAGAGGGATCTGAACCTGACTGTCCAAATTCTGTGGGGAATGACTGGCATTAGGACTGGAATCCAGATACAGGATTTGAAAAAAAAACATTCAGCAAAGCTTTTTTAAGCAACTGTACCGAAAGAGTAAAAGGGTCAACATTTGACACAAAAATGCTATGGCAGTCTAGCTGGGTCTGCTGAAAATGCAGTAAAACAGACTACATAATTATGACACTTTTTATGTCATCTGGCCTTCTACGCACACCGTAACCATAAAAATATTTTTCCTATTTTAGGTTATTATAATTTAATGCTAGATAAATCAGGCTATTTTTGACTAATACTGGATGTCCTCCATATGAAAACATACACTATGTACTGAGCTGAAACTATGTTTAGGTATTCGAAGAGGTATTCTCTTGTAGCCTGCTTGTCTGTAAAGGTGAACCGTATACTTCTGTCATGCATACATATATGCTGACAGCATGGAAAAAACACATCTGTGTTTCTTTCCATAGCTCTGGGAACATTTCTGTGTTGGTCTTACACGATCTTCTTTACTACATGGGATCTTGTTCCATAAACCTTTTAGGAAGAGTAAGGTATACCAAGTATCTGGTGAACTCTAGAACATATTTGACATAGTGGCACTGTGAAAGTGTAAAATATCAAACCTTTATATTTTGAAATATTTACTGAACTGTTGTAATGTGTCAAAAAATGGTAGATTATCATCATGGGGACTGTCTAAAATATTTTGGAAGTAAAATTGCACAAGGCAGTATAACATTATATTGTTTGAATCCACACATAATTCCTTTTTAACAACACTTAGATAAAATGCTTTGGATTCAGTTATCACTGTGCATGGAGATGCCAGTCATTAAGTTTAAATTTAAAGGACTGTGTATCATTGACCCTTGGTTGCTATCAGTGTCTCTCAAACTCATTCCGCATACAGAAATGTAACATCTGATATTTCTGCAATAATCAAGTTAATCTGCTTACACGGGTGTAATCTGCAGCGCTGTATAAAGAAAGCCTGAAAACACTTAAAGCTAGCGGTATCGGCTGCTGGCAGCTGTTGCCTCTGCCGCGGGAGTGAGGGTTTCCGTACTCGCAAGTGAAAAACTTGAAAATGATGACTGAACATTTTAACTCGCACAAATGGTAGAAACATATTTGAATTTATTTTAATCAAAATCAGGGAAGTAGGTGTCACAGAACAGTTTTGTTTGCTGTTACTACTTGTGTTTTCTTAGCTGTACAAAAAGTTCTTGCTAGGATGAAGTAGCACGACAGAGGGGAAGCCAGACATGATTTGGAGACTAGGCTTTCTGTAATGATGAAGAGAGACCTAAAAATTTTAATTCCCTCATCCCTCACTGGTTGTGCTAACTGAGTCAGTTAATCTCATTGAGAACCAGGTTTGGAGGCAGGAACTGTGAATATATTTAACTGCTCTGCACATCTCCAATTTATCACTCCAGGAATCTGAGCCAAGATCTACAATGCCCGTGTCCCAGTCTGGGACGTTATTCAGAGTCCATCCGACAACATGAATACTTACTATAAATACTAGTAATGTGGTTGCCATTGTTTTTAACTTCTTAAGGAGCAGTTATTTATAACTTAATATATTACTAATGTAGTCCTCTCGTGGTGTGTGTTCACATTACATCTGTAAGCAGGTATTTGCCTGTATAATACAAATAGCCAGTTTGCTTGAGTAGTATCTCTGTTTTATCCCTTGAGACTTTTTTAGCCACTTGATATTAATAATGCTATCATTTGCATCACTGTAACAAGTGGAGCTTCACAGACACACTGTCTGAAAGAAAACCTGATAAATACAGTTTCTTCTCCATCACGCTCATATCCCATATGGAATAAGGACAAATTTGCAATACAAATATCCATGAAACTTATCTGTGGATTAAGAATATGTTCTATTCATACACTTGCCAGTTGAACTGAAATTGAAAGAAAATCTTTATCATTGAAACTTTTAGGCTCTTTTTGGAGTCATGTCATTTTCTTGATCAGTGGCACAGGTAGGAAATGAATACCACAGGACACTACCAACTAATGTCTTGCTGACAGAAATGAAATACTTCAGCAAAAGTAAGTGAAAACAGAAAGTTTTGTCATATCTGTCAGCATGTGTTATGCATAGCTAGGGGAAGAATAGAGTCTTTCTTGTAAATTGTAAAAAAAAAAAAAAAAAAAAAAAGTAAAAAATCTGAAATTCAAATCGGGTATATAATCTCTACAGCATTAAGCCAAGTGATTCACTAATATTTTTTTTTTCTCCTGCTGGGGAAGGTGATACCCTAAGTGACTTTTTAAAAACTTTCCTACATAGAATGTTGTTATTCTTTATGTACCTGAAGTCAAAGGATGGACCTCTCAAGTTCAGTGAGCAATGAAAAAAATCCCAGGTTTTCAATGACAGGCAAAACCCATATTGGACCTTTTTAATTTTATGCTTGTGGGGAAAAGGTGAACAGAAGTATGAACATTTTTAAAGGGACCCAGTGTCTCGATAAGATAGTAACAGTCGTTTAGAGAGACAGGCCATGAGGGTGTAAAGGTAATCTTGAACTCTCTTAGTATTAGCATTGTACGGAAATATTTGGATAGGAAGGGAAGAATCCTATTGCTTGAAAATATGAAGTTGGTAATGATATTTAACTATATCTGAAGTTTGAGGATTCTGTTATGAACAAAAGTATAAGGAGATAGTTGGCATTGCTCAGGACCCAGAAAATTCTAGTAATGGAGCAATTTGAAGTTTTTGAATGACATTAGCGAGAAAAGAGCACTGGCAATATTTAAAAGTACATGAGACATAAACTGAAAAATAGTATGTTGTTTGGAGCTTTGAAAATACTTTGGCAAATTAGAAAAGTTATCCCAGCATATGCAGCTTGACGTTGTACAGCTGACTCTGAAGCTGTTGTTTTAATTTAGATTTTAAGGCTGCTCTGTAGAGAAAATATAGTTCTGTTGTCTTACTCGTTAGAGTATTCCCAAGTTTTATTACTTGGTAGAGATTGTTGATTTGATCTATAATAATTTGGTTGCACATTGTCGGTTAGTGTGTTGGATTGTTTACTGTCTTTTCAGTACTTTAGATAACACGTGTTGTTCTAGGAGATTTTGACCCAATATGAGGTTGAACCAGATTACTCTAATGCAAGCCAGGGAATTGTAAATAATGAATGATGTTTCTCCAAACAAATATCTTCTACAGTGAAAAACCTGTTCTCCTCAAAAGATTATGCCAGTCTTACAGCATTTTCCATTGCCACATGCATGCAGTGTAGTGTATGCGGCACAAATAGGTGCATTTCCAGTGCTGCAGGAGCTGCTGGAGTCCTCTGGTTAAGGTCCAGCTGATCTTTGCATTTTTTCATTGGGAAGAGCACCTGTTGGCAGCTGCCGGTACATTTTACCTCTTTCATCTCTTTTCTGTGATGATGTATAAGCACTGTCTGCTGCTCGCTCGCTCTCTGAGAAAATTTTCACTGTGTGATACACTTTTCTCAGGCCTCGGTGAACTTGCTAGGGCATGTTAAGTCAGAATTCATCAAGTGAAGCGTTAGGGCACAAAAAGCATGTTTTACTTGGAGGGAACACTTAACATAACAATTTTCCTAACATTCCTGAACTCTAGAAAGAGTTTTCTTATTGATAATTTCATGCAAAGCTAATAATTCAGTTATTTTGGTACTCTTTTTCAGACTTCTCTGATCAAATCCATGTTTGTTACTATGGTAAACATTTTGTCTCAGGGTGAGAGGTTAATGCACTTCTCAGCTATTTCCCAGCTGTGGATAAGTAAGTAACTGATGGCAGCTGAGAAGAGGCTGTGGGCCCTGTCTTCTAACACTACTGGTGAGGTTTGCGTTATGACTGATACCTGTCTCTTGGTGTTAGTAGTTTGTCTTCAACGAGCTGTTGAACAGAGCCCTGACTCTCGATGCCCTTGGTCCCTCTGGTCTCCAGTCCGTATGGAGTCAGTTGTCCGCTGCCAGGCAGCATAAGCCTTAGAAACTCTGGCAGCTCTGTAAGAGTTTCCCAGTAAGCTTCCTCTCCTTACCCTAGCTTTCTGGAGGCTTCTGTGTTTGCTCCCAGATCAGCTCATTGTCAGTCTACTGCTGAAAGGCTTCCTCAAGCTTCCCTGGCCTGTCACTCAAATCCCCTTGTTTGGGCTGCAGAGTTTTTATGACAGTCAGCTAGTCAGTCTCAGCCAGAGAGGTGTCTGCTCATTAAACCCTTACAAATCCCTTGTGTGGCTTTGAAACCCAGCTGAACTTCACAGTGTCAAGGCTAAAAGCAACAGACGAGTCTGCAAGAAAATCTAATTTACAGAAGCAGACTCCTTTAAATTACAGGATGCTTTCCCCATCCTGTGCAAGCACCAACAAGCGTTTCCTTTTTAATATAACCCCTGTATGTTATATGGGAGTACTCGCAGAAGGTGTGTACTTGGTTCAAGTTGTTGCTGTCATTTGATGTCATTTGTTACTTGATATTCCTAGGGCTTAGGAGTCCTTGGTAAGGTAGTTCCTGAGACACTACAGGTATATGGGATGTGATTTCCCAGCACAAGCAGCAAGGCGTGAATCCTCTGTTCTCTTCGTCTTCTGTCCTTTTTGCTAGTGATGGTAGTAGTACTGGTTTGCAGCTCAGCATGTTGACCCAAAAGAATTGGCTTAGGGGAAAGTGTTGTTTGGGTTTCCTTTTCTCACAAAATCTTTGGCTGTTCTGATCTTATCCAAATGACTGAAAACACAGGAAGTGAAAAACTGTTTCATTTTCTGGTTCTGGTTATATATGGCACTCCTTTTGAATGAATAAAATGTTCTCAGGCTTGGTAAAGAATGTATTTATCACATCACTAAGTAAAGTTATTTTTTCTTCACCGTGGAACTCCAGAGCACAGCAAATATTGTATGAGATTGTCGCTGGATTAAAAGGATGATTCAAATAGAAAAACTGTAGCCTTTTATGCCAGTAGCGTTGGGACACCATTAATAAAATACAATCCTTTGAAGAATTTGTGAAACCATGGTCCTTTTTAGAGCTTTAAGGCACAGTTACTGTTTTGTAATTGTTTTCTTCTCCTAATTCAGTTGGTTTTGCAGGCTGGCTAAGACTCCAGTAAACTAATATCACAGAAAAGTCTGGTTAAATATTTATCAAAAATAGTGTCAACCCATATGGTAACTTCTCCTTTAAATTCCTTCCACCAGAAGAAATACCATTGTCATCCCCTTCCAAATAAAAAGCCTGCCTCTAGTTTAATCTTACACCCATTGGCCCCAATTTTGTTGACTTTATGCCCTTGTTGAAATTTGTGATATACTTGTTCCAGTAATTTCTCTATTGGTCAGAAATTGTCTTACAGTAATACCTGTTTTATTATATACATAAAAAACATTTATCATTTTTACCATTTTTCATGTTATCTTGTTAGCCTTGAGTTGGCCTTATACATGCATATCCTAACGTTTACTTTACATTTTGCCATCCATAGAGGAACTGTAATGTAAGGATTCTGACCTGTAAAAAGACCGAGCTGTAGTCCTTACAGAGGAGAAAAAGCACCAGCTGAAGACTGTTCATGAACTCACAAATGTGTATTATTATATGGCTCCCTAAAAGGTAGAATTAGATCGGGATAGAATTCAATAATTCATTCACCCTCTCTCTTGAGAGCTGCTGGAATTTTTACTCAGTTCTTGAATTTCTGGCAAATCTGGTAACAGGCTCCTTAGATCAATAAAAATTAGTTTGTTGTTTTCAAAACTGACCTCGTTCTCCTAAAATATTGCAGAAAACGAGCTTTTCTAATTTAAAGCTTAATCTAAAATCATCCAAATTATATCTGTTAGATAACCACATCCATTTTACTGAAGCATCCTGTTCTGGTCTCTGCCAGAAACAGGATACTGTACCGTACTGTGCTAGAAGGAGCTACAGATTTGACTTAGCACAGGAATTCTTACTTCTTATGTCATTTCAGAGACAGTCAGCAGCAGCTAAACCTCTCAGCAGCTTTAAAAAGGTGGCTGTAGGGAAGAATAGGCATGGTGCAGTACCAGATGTGGTTTTGCAAGCATTCACTATGTCTGGGACTTAAGATGATATTATTTTTAAAAGATATATAATGTGTAGAAGAACAAGAAATACTTCTAGTGGGATAACCTTTTAAGCAATTTTTTTTTCCTGATACTACTGCTCTTTCTTGGGCTTTTAAACTGCAAAGGAAAGCTAATTCAAGTATCTTAAAATAAATACTTCCTATGAAAACCTTCCTGGGCACTCAAAAATCCTGCTTCAAACCCTGTAAGGCTTGTTGTCAAGTACGTAGTTTCCCCTTGTCCTTTTTATGTGAGGTCGACCTCTGTGGTCATCATCTCTGCAGTAGCTGTCAAACTGCATATCTCACCGAGGTGCACTGCAGGAACACTAGTAAAAGCTTTAAACACACCAGTTAGGAAAAAATGAGGTTCATAGTTTGATGATACATGGCTTGGGTTTAGTATCTTTCATCTGCAGTTGTCTTTTCTATTCAGTAGAGACACACACAGATACATATTGCTGTCTGTGAGTTGCAGATTTTTTTTTTAGCCTTATCTTTTCTTTTCTGTAAATATGCAGCCTAAGAGCTAATTCTTAAACTGAAACCTATTGTTCCACTGCTGATTTGTTAATGGTGATTTTGAACCAAATCCATACAGTTTGCATACCTGAAAAATCGCTAAAATGTCTTTTTAGAATATGGAGTGGATGTGTTTTATGCAGTCTTTCAGAAGGAGGTGAAAAGTAAAATGCAGTAAATGGAAACAATACTAAAACTATGTCATACATATGCAGATTGTATAAAGAAAGCAATTTTTTGGCTTGGTTTTTGAATCCATCTGCCTATTACATTTTTTAAGTTCAAACAGCAAAACTACTTCTGATTTAACTATTACATATTTGGCAAGCTTAATAAAGGACAAATCAAAGCTAAATCAGGGGTATTTACAACAACCACAAATTTAATTCAAAGTGGGTACTTAAATGCTCATATAGTTCTAAATGATGTTCCTTCCAGATGGTGAATTAATGTAATTTTAGCAGGAAGTGAAGTTGCACAAATATGCAGTATTTAGAACACTCACTGATTTAATGTTTCTGTACCCACCAAGGCACAGATGTTACTTATCATTTTCATGGCAGTTGTCTCCATCTTTCCAATTATCGCAAACTGAGGAAGTGAGTTTGCAAGGGCAAAAAGGGGGCTGGGAAGACCTTAAGTTAGTAAACCCTAATCCAAATGTAGATGAATTTTTTCTGTCCTTGACCTATCTAACCTCCGCAATAATAACGATGGTGGCCTACTTGTGGAGTATCTCATTATGATTCGGTCCTTTATTGCCTACATTATTGCCATTGGGTTTCTAAGGAAAATCTTTGAACCTGTAGAGCGCTCTCTGACTTACAATGTACATGGTCTCCTGTCACATGCCTCTAAAGCAATGATCAGAGGGAAGGCACAAGACAAATCTCTTGGCTTAAACAAGGAGTTCCTGACAGGTTGGTCCAGCATCAGGATTAAGTTCATTCCTGATTGCAGAATGGCTTGAATTTGCTGGGCATATTTCAAAACCTCTCGCTTTTCCATGTGTTTTGCAGCAAGGAGAAGACAACAAAGATTATGTGCTGGCTCTAAAGATTTTTTTGGGGGTGCTTTTGATGAGAGGTGTTAGTGGAAGAGCTGTATCGTAGACCATCTAGAGGGTAGATTCAGACTAGATAGGAGAAGGAAATTTTTTACGATGAGAATGGTGAAACATAGGAAAAGGTTGTCCACAGAGGCTGTGGATGCCCCATCCCTGGAAACATTCAAGGTCAAGGTTGGACGGGGCTCTGAGCAACCTGATCGAGTTGATGTCCCTGCTCACTGCAGGGGGCTGGACTAGATGAGCTTTAAAGGTCCCTTCCAAACCAAACTGTTCTATGATTCTGCGATTGTGAAATTGCTGCGTATGTAACATGTTAAGACTAGGCAGTATTATCTGCTTCTCCGGCTGAAGGCAGAACTAAGAAGGGACATATGAAGGACTCAATTATTTCTCTAATTGCCTTTTCAAACACTGGTGAAGATGGGAGTGTGAGAGGATGTGCGGCAGCTCTGAGCTATACCCTGCTGTTGCTCGCCAGCTCAGCATTGCTACTTGAAACATAGAATCCACAGCTCTCTGTCCACCTCTGCCTCTCCCAATTTTAGCAGAGGTTAAGTGAATGTACTCGTACTTTCTCTAGTATTTTATTTTATCTTTGTTGGCCATGCAAGACACGGACCTATTGGGACTGCAATGGAACTTTGTATTTCTACATGCTACTTGCCATAATGAGGCACAATCAAGTAGATAGTTCACTTTGTATGTTTAATTATGTGTTGAAGACAGATGCAGTCTTTGATAGATGTTTCTTTGTTCACAAAATAATCAAAATAAAGAATTATGAGATAGCAGTACTAATAATGTGATAATATTTTAGGCTTAGTTGGTTAGCATATACTAAATCACAGCACTACAGGATTTTGTCCAACGCTTTCCGCACATGACAACAAATACGCATTTTTCTTCTTTGCCCAGGGACTAAAAGGTGACCCTGGTAGTCCTGGTGTGGCTGGTCCTAAAGGAGAAAAGGTACTTTTTTTTATCCATAAAGTTGTACATATATGCGAGTATGCATGATATTTCTTCAATATTGAACACATTGTCTTAACTACATGTGATGAACACCCACTGCTGCCATTTGTGTAGTTTAAGGGTTGAAGAATATGAACACAGACTAACTGTAAATATGGAAGACAAGTACTCTTTATCACAATAAATTTTGAATGGAATTCAGAGCAGGAGCCTAAATTAGATGTTCTGAATTGTTCTCTGGATGCTCTGATTTGCTCCCACGGACTGAATCTGAAGGTCTGAGAGCACAATTCATGCCTCAGCGACCTAATTCTGTGAACATTTTACACAGATGTCATTACATATGTGAGCTGTCACACTGACTTCAGTGGCCACCTTGTGCATGTAAGCTGCAGCTTGTAATTTAACATGCAAATACGTTTTGAAGGATTGCCTTTTTTAAGCTGTGATTCATTTATGCAGATGCCTGCCATTTTCTTCCATTTAACCTGTGGTGAACTGTGTACATCTACGCCATTACTGAAAAAGAACATTGCTTTACTCATATATTTTCATAATTGGAGCATGTTTGATTATTATACTGAATTTACTTCTGCAGTAATGCATATCCTCTAAAATGCCTAGAGGTTAAATATGTACAGCTAGAGAGATTGCTGATTTGCTTACTCTTCTATTTTAACTAGGGAGATGCAGGACCTCCGGGACCAGCTGCCTTGAGCGTAAGTACATGTAAAACAAAAACAGATGAAAGAAAATCACTAAGAGATGTTGCAGTTTTTAGCTTATTTGCAATGTAAATACTTTCATTATTAAATTTAAGAGCCAAGTACCTTTCTTTAGAACGCCTCTCCATTTTCTGTATGAATTGTGAAGCAGGGAAAAGGGAATTTTATAGATATAAAGAAAATAAGCATATTTAAAACATCTTGTTTCCCACCAAATGCTAACAAGAATATTGGGGGTTTTGTTCTGTGTATAGATAGTATAGGCTGGTTAAAGCCAAATAATTCCCTTGTTATTTTTAGTGAAAACCACTTTTCAGTAAAAGCTTGCAAAACTACTTAATGCTTTTTCAGATACTGTAAATACTCTATCATCAGGTTATTCTATTAAGTACTTAGTTATGCGTGCAATGCCCTATATATGACACAGGATTCTATATATAGCATGCATATGTTCAAATTTGACACACAAGACCCTATTTTCAGGAAGTTAAGAACATGGGGATGCATCCAGCAGCCAGATAGATGTGAGGCTGTCACAGCTCTTTGCCCTCAGGTCCTACTGGCAGCGGGGCTGAGCATGCACTCCAAATTGGCACGCAAGCATACATACAACACATATAGACAGGTCTGGCCACACAGGTCAGCACAGATGGGGACACTCAGCACTCCCACAAACACAAACAGCACCAACGGCCTCACCCTGTACTCTCTCTGGCTGATCGTGATGACGGTCTCGTACTGGAAATATGGACGTATATACAATGTGCATTCCTCTAGCAGCTGAGCTGACACACAGCCTAACCAGTAGGTGTCCCTGCTCCTGGTCTTTCCAGTTCCTGGGACCTGGACCTTCAGTCCCCCCTGAGGCTCACAGACCTCCTCACTCACAGACTCCCACGCAAAACACATGTGTACACACACACATGTATATTCCCCTGGTTTCCAGGCCATTTCACCTACTTGCCACCAGTCCAGCTTGATATTTGCTGTTGATCACACACACAGTCGCATGCTTGGGCTCACTCCATTTGTTGGTACCACAAAGACATAGACCATTGTCTTTTATGAAGCACGTCATATGCTTCTGGTTCCTTGCATTACGCAGTAATGCTGCTATCGATAATAAAAATAATTGAAATAATTTCAGTATGGGCTTAATTATAGTCCATTTAAATTTTGGTGATTGGACATGTCTAATAATATTTGAGCATAGCCTATGCTTCTCTATGAAGCATTCTCTACCCGGAAAAAGAGGTTGTAAAATTCTTTTCACACAGAGTAGAAAATTGTTTAGTTTGTCCTTTCAAACACTTGCAGAGTTACATGTCGTGGTCTTGACATC
Source organism: Haliaeetus leucocephalus (assembly GCF_000737465.1). Classification (NCBI taxonomy): domain Eukaryota; kingdom Metazoa; phylum Chordata; class Aves; order Accipitriformes; family Accipitridae; genus Haliaeetus; species Haliaeetus leucocephalus. The sequence goes on along the minus strand of NW_010972631.1, from coordinate 9,141,773 downwards.
CATACAATCTTTTTATCTTATGTAATCATCAGATATGCATAGCAAACACAGACTGGAAAGGAAAAAGAAATGTAATGTTATAATGATGGAAAATCACTTACTAGATTTGTATGAAGAACAATATTTCAATAATTTAGGGGGGTTTTATGGTTTCTACAATTCTCAGAGGGAAAAAAGCAGACAGGTGTCTGTCTTCTGCATATCAGACTCAGGAAGTTGCAAATTTGGTCACCAATTCATTTATTCCTTTTCTGTAATTTACCTGCAAAAAGGAATATGTGAGGTCAGACATGACAATTGGTTGTCTTTCAAGTATCAAGGAAAGACTTCTTGAGTATGGATCTAACGGTTTCTTTGTGAGGATATGGTACGTGCCTGTGCACCAGAAAAGAGAATTGACCTGCGTATTAGTTGTATTCTGGCTAGATAGTGCCATAGAGATGGTGGAAGATGTTTTTAATTTCCTTGCAGTGAGATGGTGGAAGATGTTTTTAATTTCTTTGCAATGATCTGTGCCCCAAGCGTGTAAGAAGCCTGAAGAGAAATTCCCCAAAACTCTCCAGGGCAAGTTTTGCTTCATAAAAGTAATGAATTCTCTGTGAACCAAAGTGATTTTTCTCACAAACTGAAATGAGAAGGCCTCCCATTAAGGACAGTCCATTTGAGTAAAAACAATTGAGAATGGTGCAAAAGAGCATGGCAAAAATGAAAACAAAGAGAAAAGCTCCCGAATTCCCAGGCTGTGGTTCCACAGCATGAATAGCTCTTCCCCCAAACTCAGTGTTATGAACTACTTCTACGTTATTCTTGTTGCCCATGTAATCCTAAATAAACTTCATAAGAACTATCATTCATAATGTAAATGATTATAGATTGTCTTTTCACTCTCTCCATTTCCAAGACTGAGCAGCAAGGATCTCCATTAGATCTGACGAACATTGAAGGATGTAACCAGAGACCCATAACATAAAAATAAATTCTACTCTAAGGTTTCAAAATTAAGTTGCCATCTTTTATGGTACTTGTTTTTGGATTAGGAAATCTAAATATCCGGTGTCTTGATTTCCTGGAGATAAATTAGTCCTGTGTCCCAAGATCAGTGTCTGTTTGCTACAGTTTGTGTCTTGCTGGAGGTAAACAGGGCCATTTATGTCCTTCAGCTCTTGAATATACCGCCAAAATGTGTGTTGAAAGAGTTAACAGTGAAATATTTTTAGTAAACAACCTTGATTCTAGGATTGTTACTGCAATAGATGGATTGGAGTAGATCTTGCTTCAGACAGATTCTTACAGGCCTTGAAGGGATCACTGAAATAGTAATAGGATACTTCTGAAGATAAGACATAGGAATTAGAATTGAGGATGCCTATTTTCTGTGCGCTATAGAACCATAGAATGGTCCTTTTGAGCATTTCTTGTGTAAATGATGGAAAAATGACTACATCCATTCGGATAGCAGCACCTGGGTATGTTGGGCCTGTTTCAAATGCATTCATTGTCTTCAGTTGCAGTTGTGGACACTTAGCTTTCCTAATAGTCACATTCAGAGGTTAGTAGTATGATATCGAAAATCAGACGCTGCTTTCAAACTGACTGAACTTACTCTTTCTGTACCTTCAGTGATTCACTTTCATAAAATGGACTGTCAAAGAATTGCATTTCTTTGATTATAAAATGCTGTGCAAATGTTTCAGTTCAGTTGATTCAGGCATAGCCAGATGTCTCTGCATTGGTACATCCACTGATGGTTGTCCTCACGCTTTTTAAAAGGAAACATTTTAAATTTTAGGAAAGCAGATACTAGTCTTCAGAGGGATGTTAGTAACTGATGTACTGAAACATTTTTTTTTCGTGTAGCTGCTAACTGAGAGAAGAGACAAGAGTGAGTGTGAATTGGTTTAGCAGTTTGAAGACAGATTACAACACTGCGGGAATATACGGCCCAGCAGGAAGGCTTTCTCTCTCCACCACTGTAAATGGTCATGTGTTTCTGTTGGCAAGAGCTAAAAGACAAATGACATGAATAGTGGTGGCTCAGGGAAAATCCAGTCTTCAGAGTTGTTTTATTTGTGTGACTTCTGTGTGGCCGTGACTCTTAGGATATATAATCATGAAAGGAAGATGTCATATCTTGCTGTGAATGAGTAGGAGGTCAGATAATATCAAGATTCATGTGTCACTGAATGAGAACTTACTGTGTCGGGACCGTTCATCCTCTTAGAGCCAAAATGTGACATCAGTGTTTCAGTTATGAACGCTGTTAAAGCAAAGTTTTTAAATGTTCCATTCATTTGGGACTCATGCATGATGTCATAAAGTTATCCTCTACTTATAGTCATTTTTAGTTTTTCTTAATGTGAAAATGATTTATTTCTTTTTATCAAAATGCAAAATGAATTATTATGCTGGGGTGCAGGGAGGCAAGAGGAGTGCAAATAATGACACGCTGTTAGAGCTAAGTCCAAAACGCATTTGGGCAGGGAGGGAGGGAATACTGAAAGGCACTTGGTTTTGCTCGAACTGGACAACAGGGCCTGGGTCGTCGACCTTCTGCCCCAGTGCAATTGCATATTGAGACAGGTGGGAAACGATGGCATTCCAGAGCTCTGCTGCCCTGCGCAGCTCTTCCATTCCTATGTATTTCCATCAAAATCACACACCGGTGGAATAAGCTGGAGAAGGTCTACCATATATGCCGGTCTCAGTATAAACTAGAGCATCAGCAGCGTTGTGCAGGGCCGGAACGTTCTGCCCACGCACAGACCTGCACTCTGGTCTTGTCCTCAGCGCGGGGAGCGTGAAGGTGGCAAAAGGCTGAGACTGCTTCACTGCAGTCGTTCCCAAACAGCTGGGCGGTGGTCCTTCGGTCCGCAGAGAGTTGTCCGTAGGTAATCTACAGAAGCACGGAACAGTGAGTGGTATAAACTCTTGTTTTTTCATTTGTCTGTGCTATTGGTACCTGTGAAAGTCTAAAAGGTGTCAGTGACCCTGTGTCTAAAAGTGCTCGGGCATCCCTGATGTGTAGGAAATCCCGCGCTGCTCAGAAGCACGGTAAGCGAGCTCTGTCTTCCAACATGAAAAAATGCAGAAGAGAATGAAGTTATTAGTACTTGGAGGAAAAAGCTGTATTTTTAAAAGTGTTCGACTGACAAATACAGCCATTATAGTCTCTGTAGAGAATGAGGGATACTTGGAGGCAGTATGTGTGGCCAAATTCATAAATACCCAGCAGCTGTAACAACCTGTCAGGTGGGTGAGCATACGCCAAACTGCAAAATGGGAAGTAATACCACTGCTTTTTTAAGATGCAAAATGATTTTATGAGTTTGAAATGGAAATTTCACAGCTCAGAAAGTGCATTGCTCTGAAAAAAATGGTAGACCTCTGAATACTCCTGGTTGATGTCAGTTAACAGAAAATCTGTACCAAAACCCTAAAGCATGCACACTTAACAAAACATCTCACTTGCAGAAATAGCAGATAACTCAGAAGGAAATTGTGTATGCCTGACTATACGTTTCTGCAGTGAAGAGAATTAGAATTGCAGGCCATGTGTTTCTGTACATTTCTTTAAGGCAGGTACAGAAGTCTTGTTAATACAATTTCATCATTCTTGCATGATGAATTAGAGGGGAAAAAAGAAACAGCGTTGTAGTGCAAAATATGCTAAGCTGTAAAAAGAAATATATGAGAAAATTCATAGGCTTTATGTAGAATCCTAACGAAATTAATGATTTCAGCAGTTCTAAGTATATTTGATTCATGCATTATTCATACAAATACATTTTAGTGGCTCAGATCGTTAACTCTTGACATATATGTGCATATTTAAGCACTTTTAGTAAGGATATAAAGTTTTTCTATGTTTCCATGGAGTCAGTTAACACTACACAACTCAAGATATATCTATGTATTTTGTCTCCTCAGTTATGGTAGTAGTTTTATGGGAGTAGTCCAAAGTCATGACTGATTCTCATCCTTTCTTTATGCTGTCTTTAATCTCTCTGGTATGTTCTTTCTGAATTGCTCTGTAAGTACTAGATGTCTCTTTTCGTTAGTACTTTTCAAGTTTTTATAATGCATGCTGGGAATATATTTTGAACTTTTCTCCCTAATTTTGCCCACTTTATGCAGGGATATGTTTAGTCTTTAAAAGTTTAAGTTCCTTGATAAATTGTACTGTAGCCGAGGACCCTTCAGAGAATAAACGGGAGGGATTATACTGCTATGTTTTGTGGGTTTGTCAAAATGTGGAATGTGGTGGCAGAAGCTGGGGACTGTTTTCTGCAGGGGCACAGCTGGCTCCGCAACTTGCCCACTCTGGTATCCCCAGCTTAAGCCCGTGCGTGCCGTGTCAGAAGTGCGACAGGTGAGGGAAGGTAGCGCAGCCATCTCTTGTAAAATATATGATAACTATTCCTCTTGACACTCGATACACTGCTTTTAGTTCCTGAGGAAAACGAGCGTCCGTACGTACGTTCCTGCGAACCTATCCCTTTCAGGAGTTATAAAATAGTCATCCAGATGGCACCAAGTGTTTACGCAGAAGCCGAGGCTTAAGTCGGTCACAGACAGAAGTCCCCAAGACTTGCTTACTAAACAGATAGTTGGAATGTTGGCTCCTAGGTCTGGTTAAATCGAGCCAAAGGAAACTGGCGCACAAGTGCGGCGTGGAGGCGGCTGCGGGAGGAAGCTGCAGATTCAGGCCCGGGCAAGCTCTGCCGTCACTTTTGGCTCTCCCCTCCCTAAACAAACACCAGCAACAGATTACGCAGCTTTCCCCTCGGAGCCTTGGCAGTTATTCGTGTAAAGCTAAAATTCACTTTCGGCAGCATCGCCTAGGGATTTCACAAATTCATTTGATGCAACACTTTGGTCGTAGTGTAATTATTTGGCATTTACACAGAACTCTGAAGAGGAGGCGTTTGGTATCCCGGAGTTCTTGCTCTTGTAATGGGCAGCAGTATTTTGGACGATTCTTCCTGAAAAATCATGTGCCAGTTTTTGCTTGTCTTGACTTCTGCACACAATTCCTTTCTTTTCTCACAGTGGAAAAAATAAGTCATCTGAATAACTTGTATTACTTAAGGGGGCACATACCCCCATTAGTAAGCATCTCAACTAATATTATCCTCTTTCCTTTCATGTAATCACATAAAGGAGAGCAATTTTAGTTAAGTATAGAAAGTATAGACAGAAAATTATATTTTCATTCTGTCTTTTCTTTTCATATACACCCCTTGGAGAAAAATCTGAAATTTATTTTCTTGAGCTTTTAACGGAGGTGTATTAATTTCATGAAAATACTGAACTGTTCAGTTGTTTTGCATGAGATACAGTGATCTTTAACTCTCACAGTATAACTTGCAAATATTCTCTTCTTTAAAAAATGCTTTTTAAGTATGGAAGCAGATCCTATTAAGATTACCCTTTTAGCGAAATAGAAGATGTTTTAGCAGTTTCAATCTGTTTTTTATCTTCTTTATGCAGTAATACTGATACTGAAGGCACAAGTGAAGATTGATGTCTTAGCCTTACAGAAAATTTCTTTTTCAAAAATTTGCAGTCTGCTAAATTGGCATGAATGTGATTTATATGTCCTTTATTAGAAGAATAATTTGAGAATAGTCCCATATGCAGTAGACATCAATGTAAAGAATTGTTTCAAATTACGCCTCAGGATTTTAAATGATACTTTTTTTGCTTAGAAAATACACCCATGTCTATTAAAAGTACTAGGTTCATAAAGTGTGAACTTCTGTGAAATTACTCTTCCAATTTCCCTTTGAAATGATTGTCTTTGAAGCGAATTAGATTTCAAGTTAAGTTACCAGAGAGAGCTACAGAAATGACCCAACCCAAAGCATAATGAGATCAGTGAGAACATATTTTCTGTTTGCTTCAGTAATAAATTATCATGAAAATGTAGCTGATCATGTTTTCTGGCAGACTGAAATACTTCTGCTAAATGCTGCCTCCTTTCCCACAGAAGTAAACGGGTTGGCAGCAGTTCTGAAAGCAAAATTGTGGCCTATTCCACTTTACGCTCCCAAGAAAACAGTACAATTACTGCAGGAGCCGTAAGAGGCCAAACATGGGGTACAAATCTTTCAACTTGCCATCTTGACTGACTTCAGTAAGGATGTAAATGAGACCAGGTCATGTTTGGATATGCTGAAGATAGAGGTATTTCAGATAAGTGGTACTCTAATTTCCCTCACTGAACGGTAATACAACAAGAAATTAGTCATCCATCTGTGATTTTCCTGTGCCGTTCTTCCCACTCTAGCAAAATTTTGGGACGGTGAGGTGTGTCTGCAGGCTTTGTGGGTTTCCACATGGGTGGTGATGGGCAGTCTTGTGGACAAGACGAGGAAACCATCGTAGTCATATTTTAAGATCTCTCTTTTCCTCATCCTCCTGTTTGGGCTTCAAGGTAGGGCGGCAGGACAGTCACAGCAAGTAAACTGGCTTGAAGATATCTGGGAAACCAACACTGTCACCGTCTTGACTGCAGGGATGGTATTTATATTTCAGCTCCTTTGCTTGCTGAGGGTAATAGTCCACTCTTTCATGAGAGGAAGCCATTCATTTCCCCTCAATGTGGTACAAACAGGCCAAAGAGGAAAATATCCTCAAAACAGGATAGAAGGATCACAGTGACAGTCATGACCTGCACAGTAGAAGCTGTTGTCTGGTAACATCTTGGGATAAGTAGATGAATTTAAGACCGAATTCAACTGCATCTTGATGCGTCCTGTCGGGGATGCTGGGACATTCTTGCATGAGTGCGGCCACCGCTGTACCACCCATCCCACGAGCAGTATTTGGGTGGCTGGGGAATGTTCTTCAAGTCAGTCAGGCTGCAGCTCTTTCCCGTAATCAGACATCGTGTTCCGTCAGGAATTTGGATATCTGTGGTCAGTTTTTACCTGACTATTGATTTGTGTGATTCTATGCTGCTCAGCTTGTGGGTTTTACAGAGGGATCATTGCATATTTAATTCTTCAGTGTGACAGCTTTTCTTTATGCTGGTGAGAACTGTGTGTTGAACTAGGTCGAGTGCCTGCAGTGGGAATTGCCCACCAATTCACTTGTAAAAAGGTTTAAGTGTTAATTTTGTTTCGGTAGGGCTATACCTTTCTGTTTGTAAACATATGGTTTCCAAATTGCTTAGCCAAATCATGCCTCTTATAGCTGGGTCTTTTTAAAGTAGCAAGTTTTATCATTATAAAAGCTCATATATTCAAATGGTTAAAAAATAACCTATTCTTACATTACCATGAGGTGCTTCTGCATACCTGATTTTGTCTTTGACTTGTCTCACTAAACTACATACACTTTCTCCCTGTCTAGTAGCATTTATTCCGTAAAAATCGAGGTCATGTGTTTGCTGGAATTCATAGTGAGGAAAAAAATGCATGAGAGTAGTTTGTGTATAGAACATAGAAACCAGTCTATAAAGGTTTATAATGAAATAAATTTTGTGCCTTAATTAGACCTGCCTTATTGTTGTTAGCATTTGTTTTCTATTTCTAATTTGTGTTGAGAAGGAAAGGCTGCCATGCTCGGAACCTCTTTCAGCAACACTACCTACGAGTATATAAGGCAGCTGTCTAGCCTTCTGCTTCAAAAACTATCAGCTGTGTTTTGAAGCAACTTTCAGAATACCGAAAATATACTTATTTGTCTAATATTTTACTCTTTCGGCATCGGCCATAAGCTTGTGGAGGAAGTAATATGAATAAGAACTTAAGTAACTTCACTCTTCCACTTCAGCCAGGATTTTTTGTTTTGTTTTGTTTTAATTCACCAAGAGGTCACGATAAAAGTTTTGCTTTTGTTCAGAGTGTGTTCTTACGCAGTTACTCTGAGCTATTAAATTTATGAACCAAGTCTCCACCATGTCTCTGCAGATGCTTGTCGTGATGTATCAGGCATTTAAAAATGTTTTTGTACCTGCAGGGTCACATGACAGGATTTTAGCCCGTCTGTAATAAGCAGCTTCTGATAGCTACATGCCAGCTAATACACTTTAAATTGATAGCTTATGAAACTTGAAACAGCTTAACTGGTTGAACTGTTGGCTGATTTTCTATCACTTCCAAACACATTTTTCTTCCAGCATCTCAAGTTTAATAATTCTTATTAGCTTTTATCTCCTGAGACTTGCAAAAAAATATTCACTGTTAAGTATTAAAATGTTAATACCTACAGATATTTTCAATGACATGCAAGTTCTTTTAAAAGCCCACTTATTCTACTGTAGCATTTTTAAACCTGTCATTTCTCCTGTATTCCCTCAACTAAAGCTTAGTCTAAGTTTTGACAATATTTTGTTTAAATATCTGTCAGCATGTGCTTCATAGCATGCTTGCTTTTTCTTTATCTAGCTGCACAACCAGCATCTTTTCCCTTGCCATCACTTCCCTTTATGATTTACCTCTTATACAGGAATTCACAAGTTTCCGCTCTTAACTTCATTTTCAAGATTTTGTACAACCCTCTTGTGCCTGTCTGTGCATCATGTTTCTTCTCTTTTCGTAGCCATCCTCACTCATTGTAAGAGATTTTCTAAGTCTCAGATGCACCTGAGCCCATCTCCAGCTTACCGACTGGTTTTTTTCCCCAGGCTACACGGTAATGTTTGAGACATTTCCGCTTCATGTTCCTCAAGTTCCTTCAGGCACGTAACTCCAGGGGGCTTGCCTGGTCCATGACAGGTACAAGCCCTAAAGACTGCATATGTCGGTTTAGTTCACTTCTCCATGAAGTAGGTAGAAGGGTATCACCTTCCAACCTCAAAGGTGGCCTGGCAGAGTCAGGAAAATCCCACGCATATTTGGCCAACTGTAAGGATGCATTATATTTTCCTGCCAGTCTGATGCCACAGGAATAGGCTGGTCTTGTACCTTGCTTTGCCTTGTGCTATTCCTTCACCTCCTTCTGCTCATTGCCATACCCATTCTTTTGCCAGCACAAGACTATCAGGGTGACACACAGTGAATCATTTTAATTGCTTTGGAAGTTTTTTACATGTTTACAGGAGATGGTGCCTGTAACATAGATTGCTTTCTAGACATCAATGTTTTCAACACAATTGAAGGCATATCCCGTGAGGCCACCTGTATATATTCAGTCCGTATTCTGTCCCTTTCTGTCTGCGGTGGTGGGCTCCTTTGGTGGGGTTTGTCTACGCACTGTGCCATCCGTGATTTGAGGGAGTCGAGAATCCGATCGTTGATCTCCAAAGGGCGGTGTCCAGAAGTTAAGTAGGGATAAAAGCTAAGTAGATACTTTCCTACAAATATGTAATTCTTTTCTGTGCTAAACTGTCACATTCATTGCCATGTTTTATAGGAGTTCAGCAGGGGATGTTTTATTCATCCCTTTAGACAGATTTCACTGTAGAGAAAGTTTTCTTTTTCATTCCTCCTGCAAGTTTCCTTTTCAGTTGTTTTTCCAGGATCTCACTCAGTGAATTCTGAAGAGGGATAGCATAGCTAAGTCATTACCGTTGCCAAGATATTAGTGTTTTACAGCCATGGTAGTTAACGTGGCCCATGTTGTCCTATCACCTTTTAAACCGAAGATCCCACTGAAGTTAGTGTGAACTTTTACCTCAGTTTCAATGTCAGGATGTGACTCCTTGTACAGGGTAGTCCTCCCTGCCTAGTTACCAATTGTAAGCTGCTCTCCTCCCTTTCCTCGAAGATAAACCTCCTTATCTGGTTCCTTTTTCTTGACAATAATATTGTAGAGAGAAGAAAAAGAATAAAAGTAGGTCTTGGACAAAAATGTTGGCTATTAATTATCATTACTGTGCAGTTACATTCTTGTGTAATTCTTGTCCCCTTCGAGCCTTATTGTACAGATATGTGAGGCTAAGTATTTCCTCCTCCATAAAATAGACGTTACAAGTTTTCATCTCATTGCCCTGCATAAAGTTGTCACTAGAAATGAAATATTAACAAAAGAAGACTCCATCTCTTCCTGAATTCCCAGAATTTCTCCAGAAAGGCAGAATATTGTTATTGTAAGTTGGACAGACAGAATTCTCTGCATGTTCCAAACTACCTTGAGGAAAAAGTAGAGAAGGTTTACAGAGGTCACATTCACTTACTGCTTTACGCGTTTGTACATGTATAAGCTACATAACTGCACTGTAATTAACTTACTGTGATCTATTTGTTGGACACAACATTGTCATGCATATTCTAGTTCCATAAACTTTGGGGGAAAGGTGGAAATGGTGCACATCAGTTCTGTAAATGATCCTAAAGTTTATCTTGTTTACATTATAAACTGAAGTGAAAGAAGAAGAACCTTGTAGTGAAATACTGTCTGAGGTACTCTTCTAGCTTCAGTGTTTGAAAGTAGAGAAATAGTAGGAATAAAAAAACCCTTGAACTGACTACTTTTATTTAAAATTGAAGTCAGACTTAATTCTAATCAACTTAAAACATCACTTGAAGATATATGAGCTAGCAACTTTGGCATGTCCGCTTACTTTCTCAAGTTTATCTTGGGAATTAGAGATCATAAATGAACTTTTTAAATTCATTTCTGGAAATCTGGACACTTAAAAACATGATTCTCAGTTTACCCTTATTGGGGCAATAAATATGTGTAATTGATTCTAAATAAGGAGCTCAGAATTTGACCAAAGATATAGCTCAAGGTGAAGCAATACCTGAGTCCAAGTAATTTAAATGCTTAATAATTTAATATTTTAATATTTCAAACTCTTAAATAAACTGAACACGAGTTTTTTAATTTTGTGATACCCTGTAAGAATGTGCAACGTTATATTCAAGACTTTTTTAATTATACAAAGTAGAACTGTTCAGTGCTTTTTGCTGTTTACCTTGAAACTGATGTCATGTTTCTTGTTGCTATAGTGGAAATTGGTTAGCTTCCTCAAAGTAATTTTTTTTAAAAAAACGTGTTCCAAAGTGACTCATAAAGGCGGGGGGTGTGGGGTGTGCTCTTCTGAGTACAGAACTGTTATTTGAAGGCTTTATGATTGTATTGTACATTAATCGGATACAAAATTAAAGCCCCAAAGCATTGGAAACAGTCTGTGACCGCGAAGGCAGACCTTGTGCTGAGCTCAGAAGGAAGGCTCGCGAGTCGAGGGTATGTTCGGAACACCCAGATCTCCTCTGCCTGGTCAGGAGAGAGGGCGAGAGCGAAGTGGCTCCGCAGGGATCTGAAAAGGCGAGCCAGGCACACAGAGGAAGCTGCACAGGGCTGGTTCCTACAATACAGCGAGCATCAGGCCTTCTGCTAAATTTAGTCCCTTTTCCCTCCCCTCCCTTCCCTTTCCCTCCCCCTTCAGTGCCTATATTTGAATTTGAGTTGTAGCGTTAAGTTATCATTCATTGAACATAACTTTTTTTGTCTTTTTTCTCATGGCATCCTAACTTAATAAGATAAATCACTTTTCATATAACACCGTAGTTAAATATAAGTATGCTTAAGTAGTGCTGACTTACCTCTTCTTTTCCAAATGATTCAACCTTTATATGGAGGAATGTGATTAATCGTTATTGTTTGCGTATTTTTTTGCACCTGAATATAACATTATCCTGAAAGAAGTTATTATGAATAACCTATTTTTATTACTAGAAATAAATGCTTTGTCCTGACATCTGGCTCTTTGGCTTCGTCTTACTTCTATAGAATAATAGAGGATGAAAATAACACTGAATGTTATATTTGTTTAATGCTTGTATTTTCAGGGTTTGCCAGGGCTGGAGGGTCCCCAAGGTCCACCTGGCAAAGAAGGTCAAAGGGTGAGTAAACTTGGTGAACAACTGGTGAGTGTGCTAACTGACCTTGATGTGTGACTGCTTCCCAAGCACTAATAAAAAATGGGAAGGTAGCAGCTGAGTATGAAGCCTGCTGACAACAAACCGAGCTTTGACACTTGAGGTTTCTCTTCAGTTGAAGGAGATTTAACAATTTCAACCATCTAAAGTGTTTTAATGACTGGCAGCACAGATGTAGATATTGTCACTTGTGCGACATGTTTCTGCTGTAATTTTAAGTGAAAGGATATTAAAATGGCCCAGAAGTTTTCATTTTATTGCAGGGATAGACCATACCTTAATACATCTAAGATTTATAAAAATATGGATTTAGGGTCGTTATCTAAAATATTAACAGAAACCAGTACTAGTGCCCCAAGTTTTGCTGTAGATGCTGTTATGCAAGTGTCAGAGCCTAGCATACACATACAAAGAAGAGAGATGCAGTAAGGGGCGGTGGGGGGGGGGAAGAGATTGTGCCCAAGACATGAAAGAAACCTTTGGCTGTACAGAATTTTAATATAATGAAGTAACTGACTGACAGGTATATCTGTGTTATGTTTTTATTTTCCCTGACTTACTGAATTTGGTAGTTCAGTAGAACAGATAAATATTTATGATTGTGGTATCGCAAGAAATAATTCAGTTTTGAGAGTTTATAAACTAATCTGCTCCTAAAAGTTTGGGAAGATATTCAGACTCCAACATTTCAATAGTTTTATGAATTAAATTGTGCCCAGTTTGTAGTTTTGAAGTTGGGTTTCAATAATTCTTGGTCTGTTTAGGCATCTTGATATTTAGTATCTCGGTTAAATTATCTGAAGTGGAAGGATTTAGTATTACTCATCATTGATCAGAGTCAACTACAGTGAATTATTAAAGGCCAGTTTCATAATTCCAGTAATAGTAATTACAATAACAGAAGACTAGTTCTTGAACAAAATGAGTAATGACGTGTAGGTCCTAAAGCTATGTTTTATATTGGTTTTTAAGTTATAAAAATAGTACTAAATTTCACTTAAGCTGAACATTAAAATTTGAAAGCTGAAGTTATTTAAGTTTTACAGGAAGGATTGAGAACCTGTTCAGAAAAAGTCAGTGTAGTAAGGGAGAATCAAAAGTTATGTGGTGAATATGCTATTAAAGCGTATTTAATATCATATTTAAATGCTGCTAAGGATTTTATAATTACTGTGACTCTTACTGTTATGCAATTAAATATCCAGGATGCTGAAAAGCTATGGATATCCAGTTTTAGCATATTTTTAAGTGTTTTTCTGTGGGGTATTGAATCTGCAAAAACACACAGTTTATTAATAGTGTATTCACAGTTTTAGGAACTGTTATAAATACGGCTGTGTTTTAGAGACATCACTCTTTGAACTTCTCAATTTTTTTGAGGCAAAGATTCAGAGTTAACACCCTGTATTATATATAATGGTGGATAAATGAATTTGGAAATACTTTTTTTTTTTTCTTTTCCATTTTGCAGTGGGAATTAGGGCGTTGATACAGTCATCATGGACATTTCCTATTCGCACATAAAATTGAACTGCTGTCTCACTCCAATATCTATAAAAACAGGAGCGCTGATTGTTTTATAATCTTGGCCATGCACACAGTTGCCTTGAGCCAAACAATGGGAACAGCAGAGCGTAGAGCCTCAGCATCTGTCTTTATCTTTCTACCAGCAAGATGCTCACTACAATACTCTTTCTGCTGGCCACCCCCGCCCAAGCATTAATAACATAGTTTGCAATCTTAATTCAACTCCCATGTGCATTTGCATTTCCAATACATTTAATTACACAATAACATACTGTTTGTAGCAAGATCTCTGCTCTGTTTAATGACAAACAGGACAGTGCACGCCTAATGGCTATTAAATATTCCTTTTTATTTAATTATAGATGTCATGTTCCTCTGTACTTCCAGCAGATCCTCCAAATCTTTCACATTATATTAAGTTATTGGTTTTGTCATGGACTGTCTTTTGAGGATTAAAGCATAATACTGAGTGTGTAACTAACTGATGATTTTTCTTCAACGTATTGTTCAGACCTAAAAGTGATATTGTGCCCATTTTGCAGACTGGAACTGTAAGATATTAGGGGAAAAAAAACCACTCCAAAACATTTGAAAGTATCTGTTCAATTTGGATGCCACAGTTTGAGAGCCTAAATTTTTTTTTTAAACTTTCCATTTGTATTGTACTTGTTATATTCAAAGTTTTAATTCCCACTTACCTCAGGAGCATTTTTAAGTGTTCAACTCCTTTGAAAATTAGGCTTAGATTAATAAGGAGTTGAGAGGAGGATCATAAAGTGTGTAAGTTGGAGACCTCTCAACACACATTAAAGCAAGGTGTAAGGAGCTGAGGAAATTAAGAGTGTTAATGGTGATATTGTCAAAAACTCAAAGAAATGTGTAGAACTCTCATGTTAGAGCTAGTCACTTAGGTAAGCAACAATACAAAATGAGATAGAAAGGGAAGGAAAAAAGCCATACCAGTGGATTTCTTCCCTCTTTGAACTGGTCTGAGCCATGCATTTTCATTTTCAGAGTGTTTTAAGTGGGATTTTATGATATCATCCAAGGTCAGAGTAGAATATTAGAACTACTAAGAAATACCAAAGGTGGGACCCTGTCCCAGAGAGGGCACCCATCTCCCTGAGTTCACTATAGAGGGCACTAGGACAAAGTTACCTTATTAAGAGGAATAAGTTTGTGGTAGTAGTATTTCTTTCACGTCACAGGAATAATCTGCATCAAATATTACATAGTAAAAATACATATAGTAATTATTATGGAAATAGAATAAGTGTAATTACATAACACAGTATAATTATAATAAGCATAAAGATCAACTGAATTGTAGATTTCTAGTGCAAAGTTATGTCAGCCTCAAAATGCTTGTTGACATGTATGTGAAATTGGCTTACAAGCACAAATTTACAACATCACTGAATTAGATGATGACTGTGTGTTATTTCAAGAGTAAAGGGGGATCAATACATTATTTCAAATCAAGTGATAACAGCTTTTGTCCAATGGATACACTCTAGATAGAGTTACGTGGTATCATTTGGGCCAACACATGATTATTGAAATACTGACTATGTCACTTTCTGTGGCTTGGTGTCTGCTGTATTACTATCACGTGATCATGCTGGGATATGATCTTGCTCCGGCATCAAAGAGCAGTTTAGGTTTGTACACATTTAAATGATGGTACGCAAATAAGTCAGCAGTGGAAATTGATGACAGAAGTGTGTGAAACATCTTCTGTCTGAGTTGGTCTTCCTGGATGCTTTCCAGATATCCCAAAGGACGAAAGAGTTTGCAGAAAACAGCATACACTAATGTGACATGTTTACAGAAATGTACTGTAGGGAGATCATTCAGAATGAGAGGAATGAAGTCCTGAAAGCTCTCTGACTAGATCTGTGCAGCATTAAAGGATCCTGTATCAGGATGCATGCTCTTTTTTGGCTTTGCTTAAGAGAAAATTCCAAACTCACTAAAAAATTCAAGTAGTGCAGTCATGGAGAACAATAGTGCAATGATAAATAAAAATTGGATTCTTATGCATATTACTTCTTTCATACTGCTGTAGTAGCAAAATGCATAAATATTTCTTTTCTAAATAAACAAACACATTAATAGTCTAGCATTTAGCAAATCTACTGGTTATGTCTGTAAAGGTAAACTCATTAGTTCCCATTCTTTCTTCACTTACTGTGACAACTTTTCCTCTCATCTCCCTTGCTATGTCTTCTCATTCTGCGTATAGCTGGCTTATGCAGAAGAAGAGAGCAACCTTCATGAGCAATGAGGTAGTACAAGTAGTGATCTTCAGACTTATATAGCTTGTTTCCTCTGCAGAGCAATAAAAAAGGAAGAACAGAGTTGTGAGCCAAAGTGAAGCAACTGGCTTGCTGTTTACTACCATGCTTCTGTAACTATGCAAAAGAAACTACTTAGCATTTACTGTAGCTCTACAAAAGAAAAAAAAATATCAATAATTCATCATACATGATGCATCCTTATTTAGGGTGTTACTTAGAATAGGAAAGTAATGGTTATGGCAGAAGAAATAGTAGCTACATGATAATTTGGCAATATCCAGAGACCACACAGTGAACTTATTCCTGATTCTTCAACCAACCTGAGACATATACAATACTCATTTAAAAGTTGTCTTTGTTGTGACAATGTCTTGAGTGAACTTAAATTTTGTATGAGCATGTACTGCCCTTATGTTTCTCCTTTTGCCTTGGTACCAGCTTCTATTCACATGTGTTAGCCAGCGTTGTGTTTTCCTGTGGGTGCAAGAAGTCCTCAAACCTTTGCTGTTCTTACAAAAGGCCAGTGTTTCTCCTTGCTCTACCACTACTCACTTTGTATTTTTTTACTTCTGTTATCTTTAGTGAAGTGGTTTATGTTAGACATGAGACCTTGCTAAGTAAGAGCCTTTGGGTTTAGTTCTGGTCACTGTGAGAAGCGGGCCAGCAGAAACAGCTACTCATTCCCTTTTCCTCATTCCTGTATGAGAAACATTAGACCGTTCTGTGGGCACTACGTTCACACATAATTTTTCAGTGTCCCTCTTGTTGGCTTCAGGCATTCAGAGCAGCACGTTACTGCTGCAGCAACTTGATACTATTACACCAATGCTCAGAATGACATCAGGATCTTCAGAAGGTAATTAGATGTTACTCAGAAAAGTCCCTGGTCCAATATTACTGACCAACAAAAAATAGAAAGATTGGGTGTTAACCTAGCATTGCGTGGAATTTAAACCACAGTGGACAACTACGCCATCTTCCTGGCTCCCTGCGTTATGCAGGACTTTATTTTTCTCAATATTCCTGCACTTTAGTTAAGTATATCTTTCACAGAAGTACAGTTTCCACCTGAAAGACATCAACAACAGAGACTTCATAAGTCTCCTTGATTTCTTTGTTCCAGTGTTTCTTGTCAATCCCACATTTCAAAATGTGCTTTTTATTTTACGCTTGTGCATCTAGTTTAAGCCTCCAACAACTGGGGTTTTTTAATGTCTGCTTTACATTAGAGAAACATTTAAAGTTTTTTCTCTCTAATCAAATCACCATTCCATTTATTTTTGAGAAAATTCAACTAAGGTCCTCCAGCTCCCCATGTAAAGAATTTTCTAAAGTCTTCAAATAATTTTGTCATGTTGCCGTACTTTCTTAAAAATTTCTACGACATATAATTACAGACTGCATGGAGTTTTCCAGACTCTGCCTTTACTATGTTAAATGCAGTGAAGTGAAATTTATATTTCCAAAATATAATTCCAAATGTTCAGAAATTAATGCTTAATTTCAGTTGGGTATCTTTGTGGCAGGATTTTCCCTGAACTTGATGCCTTTTTTATAAATACTGTTTTTTCTGAAAATGATTTAATTTTTTAATATGATATTGCAGTGAATTCCAAAAATTCTCTTAATGCGAAGCATCAAAGCAACTTTGTTAGACAGCTATACTATGAAATCTAGAAACAGTCATATTTCATTCTCAGTTGATCTGTAGGAGAGCCAGGCCCAGCACGCAGCTAACATACACAGCAGTTTGTGCGGCAGTGTCTGCTTCTTCGAGATCGTCTTGATATCTTCTTGACCTTCTGGGCACTTTTTCTGGGATTTGGGCACTTCTAGGAAACCTCTGAGGAAACAGGGTGCCTGCTGGTGCCAGGTAAGGCTAAGGTAAGGGTAGCTCTAGCAGCTTCTAACAAACTCCATCAGCTGTCCTTGAGCAACGGGTGCCTGCAACCTTTCTTCTAGCTGACCCCTGATTAGGGAGGGTCGAGCTCCCTTTTAGCCCATGCCAGGAAGAGGACTATATAGCAGCCAGGCGATGCAGCAGCTTGTGCAGCGATAACAGAAGCAGCCGGTGGATGTGCAGCAGTTTGCACAGCAGTTCATGCAGAAAGGCAGAAAGAAGAGGCCAGCAAACTTTCTCTGTCCAGCATACGCATCCTTGAAGATGACCCAGGCGCTACCAAAGTAACTGTTTGCTGTTGGACTCTTGCATCCAGGTAGCTTCAGATGGAGGGCACAGCTCTGTAAGTTCATGGGGCCTGATGGGTTGCATCCACAAGTGCAGAGGGAGTTGGCTGATGTCATTGCAAAGCTACTCTTGATTATTTTTGAGTAGTCATGGTGACTGGGAGAGTTTCCTGAAGACTGGAAGAGAGCAAATATCACTTCTGTCTTTAAGAAGAAAGATCCAGGGAACTACAGGCCAGTCAGCCTCACCTCAGTCCCTCGGAATGTGGTAGAGGAAATCTTCCTGGAAACCATTTCCAAACACGTGAGGGACAAGAAGGTGATTGGGCTAGTCTGCATGGATTTATGAAGGGGAAATTACGCTTGACCAACCACGTTGCCTTCTACAATGAGGTGACTAGCTTGGTGGATGAGAGGTGAGCGGTGGATGTTGTTGACCTCAACTTTAGCAAAGCCTTTGACGCTATCTCCCATAACTTCATCTCGTCAACTTCATAGACAAGCTGACAAGGGACAAGTTAGATAAGTGGATGGTGAGGTGGATTGAAAACCAGCTGAACAACTGGGCCCAGAGGGTTGTGATCAGTGGCACAAAGTCCAGCTGGGGATGAGTCCCTAGTGGTGTACCCCAGAGCTCAGTACTGGAGCCAGTACTGTCCAGCATCTTCATTAGACACAGTCCTGGAGAACTGATCCTGCTTGAGGAGGGGGATTGTAGTAGATGATCTCAAGAGGTCCGATCCAAACCAAATGATTCTGTGATTTTTATTTAGCTAGCTCTAGCTTATTCTCAGCATAGCTGCCAACAACTTCATTTTTATGGATTAATAGGGGTTTTTTAAATGTTTCATATGGATCTAAACAGACTGCTTCTCCACCGTGGTGGTTTTCCTAGTTCCAATGATGAATTCAGTTCAAACATTGACAAATCGTTCTAGGATACCACAGCCTTAGTCTTGACTCTGTATTCATTGGGAAGTTGCAGGTGTCTTGAAGTAAATATTTGTGAAAAAACTTCCTTATTTCCAGTTGTTGTGTTTATAATACCAAATACTTCACTTAAGAGGAAGTTATTTTAGCATTTTCTTAGTAATAAATTAAACACCTCATAAAACTGAGTCCTTTGGGTTGTCATAGCTAGTGTTTCAGCATTGCTTTCACTAAAATTATGCATTTGGAGGGACCTTGTGAAATTGCAATACTTTCCTTATGTGAATAATCAGTTTAGTCTGTGACATTACAAGTTTTTCTAATCAAGCATGAATGAAATTATTATGGCACAGTGGAAAATAAGTAAATAAATGGGTGGGGAGCTGTTAGATTTTCTTAACATAATTATTTAGAGTGACATCAAAATTCATTTAAATTCAGATTGCATTTATCTGGTTTATAGAACTTAAATATTTCTTTGACATAATTTGTTTTCTAGTTCAGTGAGTAAATGTTAACCAATTGTAAAACAAGCTTTACAGAGCAATGATAATTACTGCATAGTAGGTCAGGCTTCTGGCACAGTACAAACAGTATTTTTCACAGCTACAGCTCTGGAGTTCTGGAATCTCTTTTAATCTTCTCAGTCCTTCTTGACTTTGATGTAAGTTGTTTTTAAGTATGTAAAGCTCCAGCCTGATTTTATCTTTAAGTTGGAGTGCTGTACATTCCTTCACTTAGGTATTTAGCAGTCTAAAAATGATTAATGTAAAAGAGGGAGACAATTTTCAGTTTTTCTGCCAGAATGTCTCTTCCTTAAAAGCAAAGTAAATAACAAGTAAGGTAGGGTACAGCTTAAAAAAAAAAAAAATTTATATTTTTCCCAGTTTGGTATTTAAAAATGGGATGAAAAAGGTTGTAATTTAGAATGCTGAAGACAGATTTGTCAGTTAGGAGATAGTTGTAGAATTTTTTTTTTTAAATTTCTATGTTATTTTCCATTGAAGAAATTAAAATCTAACTTCTAATGGAATAGCAGAAATTATTTCACTTTTAAGATCACATTTAGAATTTTCAGGCTCCCCTCCAAATACTCTATTATCAATATTTCTCTCAATGTCTCCTGGCAAAAGGTATAGCAACATGAGAGAATAGGAAATTATTTCTCATAATTAAAAATTAAGGTGTTCATTATAAAATTATCTAAATGCAGTTGAAAAATATTTCTACAAGTGATTTTGAATTTAAAATGCACTTTTGTGAATACACTTGAAAAATTGGGATGGATTTTGTGTAGGGATTTGTTGGCAAAATAGGTTGTGGCATTTCACTTCTTGGCATTGCTATGCCTGTTTAAGGACTTTTTTTGACATTTGTTACATGCATTTGAATAATATTATATAGTCTGGCTAGGCGGTCCCTTTTAGCATTTTATTAATATCAAAATGAAGGAACTAGAGTTTATTGAAAATCATTCCTAAAACTGGAAAGCCAAGGCTGACTGCAGGAATGCTTCTGCATTAGCGAGGAGCTCCCTAACGACTTTTCTTCCAAAACAGGGGATTAAGGTCTGTGTGCTCTGTTCTTCTGTGAGCCATGTTTCTGTGAAGGGCTTTAGTGGGATATGAGGGACAGACTTTCACTTGTTTTCTGCAAATGGCTTAATTTCTTGCCTTCTGGCCTTATTTCCTGTGAGTTTATTCAGGTTTAACATTTAATACAGAGGTTGATTTGTAATACGCTGGTTGCCATAATACATCCTCAAGGCCAAGGTTAATAGGATTGAAGAAGGAATTGTACATTCAAGTCCTAACGCTGTATTACTGAAGTTAAAAAGGTTTCATTGACTGCGACATAGATTTCCAATTTAGGAAGAGAATATCCAAACTATAAGATTTCTAAGGATTAAAAAAAACCCATGTGCAATTCTGACACTACCAAAGTTAATGACAAAACTCTTACTAACAGCAGTTGTGCAGTCATGTGGTTAAATGTCAAAGGCCTCTTTAAAAATTACCATTTTTGGCTACATGCATGGCGGAAAATGATGACTCTGTATTCAGGCTGTGCATTTGTTGTAGATTTGTAATTTCCACTTTGTGATCTGCCAAATAGTTGACTGGGATCCCAGAGAACCTTCTCCTGTCCCACAAGCAATCGGTAGATGCGCACTGTTGAGTGACTGGGTCGGATGGGTGATTGCTCTGATTTTTGTGATTCGTTCTAATCTTCTGTTTCCAATTAGCTCTTGAACTGACTTTCTTACTGATACCACCATGTGACATCTGCCTTCGTGGCCCTAAAGTGGCAGTCTGGCAAGCTTTCCCTGGTAAAACGTGGAGCCAGAGGACTGTCATCAGCTTTGGGCTGGGCTGGGTTTCCCTGGGCTTAGAGGTGGTTGGAGCTCCACAAGCTCCAGGTGACCTGCCAGGAGCGCCGGGTTGTGACTACAGACAGAGGGGGAAAACCAGGAAATTTATGTGAACCAGGCATATCTGAGAGGACTGAGATGACCGAAAGCCTCTTTTCTGTACTCTGAATTAGTATAGGCACTGGGACTTACCTGGCTGCTTGGTGGCAACTTTGGGCGTCTGGAGAAGCAGTCTCTTAACTGCCCAGCGCTCCAGTCGCACGGCTGCGTTTCGGTGCCCAAGGGGCTGGCAGGGTGGCCGTGGGCTGGGCGCTCCGAGACGGGGGTCGTGACTTCCACCTGCCTCCTGCTTCGGGTGTATCTGTCCCTTTGTCAGTCTGGTTTTGAGGATTATTCAAGAGAATCTTAGTTTAGCTCTGTAAACGAGTTACATAAGCCCCATTAATCTTGCATAATAACTATGGTAGTTAAGACTTTAAAGCCCAGCTTCCTACTTCCTCTAGAACTAGTTCCTGTTTTGCAATGTGATGATGTGTTTCAGGAACCGCTAATTAGCAGTTTCCCTTGAAAATTCACACAGGCTTATTCTAAGAATTTTTCCCTTCATACTCAAGTGTGGGTTCTTTAAATTATTAATTCCATAAATCATGTCAGCGTTCCTACATAACTCTGCTCGATTTTATCCTAAAATAATCCGCAGCTTATTTTTAGACACTAGGATTAGCGATCTTACTCTTCTATAGTTAGAGATACACGAATAGATGGATGCAACATGATGCAGCGGGGGATTACAATATAGACTTTGAATTCTTGCATTGGGTGTTGGACCTGCAGCGGTGCCCAGGGGCAGCAGTCAGAATCAGAGCACAAGCTTATGGAAGGATGCACAGAGCCTCTCTTCTGAACAGCTCTCCGTCTAATGTAAGGCAAAGCTCGTCAAGTCATTTCGATTAACAGAAGGGGCGAAGGAAGAGAGGAATAAAGAGTGCAGTTGACCGCGTACTTCAGCTAGGCACTCAGCTGGGATTTGCTGAAGCGTATAGTTTCTCATTTATTTTATTTTTAATATTTTGTCTTTTTTGCCCCTAACCAAGCAGTCGTTATTTGACTGATTTGTGTGTGTATCGTAGCTGAAGTTTGTCCTATGGAAAAGAGGAAAGTAGCTGACTGTCCAAATTAGTTGAGGGCAGGCGTTTCATGAGTCAAGGGGAGAGGATACAATATCAGTAACATTTAGACAACTTCTTATCACATTGATTGCCAACAAAAATGTGTGCAGCACAAAGGAAATAACCAGCAACTGTTTGGGTTTTCTTTTCTTTAGATATTATTCTAAGTAGCATTAGACAACTTGTTGACACCACTTATCCTTTTTAAGTTAGTGTAGGTGGTATTGCATTTTTTATTTAATTAAAGGAAGTATGTGATGCCTAGAACATTTATTTATATTTTGAGTGGTCTGTAACCTCAATATTTGCTCAGTGAACTCAACTAAACAAAGGTAACGGGTCTCCTGTGCCGGCTGCCTGCCCCATGCAGTGCAGCATCAGCGGTGCAGCAGCGAGCAGAGCTCTCATGGGACTGCCAAGACCCGCTTCCGAGCAGGAGATGGGAACTGTGGCTTTCCACTAAGCCCACTCTGTGAACCAGAGAGGACACCGAGATGTTTTTCACTTCTTCTTTCTTGCCAGAAAGAAGACTCAGAATCAAACTGTAAATATTTAGTCACGGTCTGGCTCATGGTCTGCTGAAGGCAAGGCCATAATGGGCTTATCAAAAACGTTCTTCTAATTGTTTTAATTATCCTAAACAAAAACATAAACTACTTTTCTCTACTTACACTCTTACTGTAGTATGTATTTTAATTTTTTCCATACTGATGCTGGGAAGTCGTAGAGAAGCAGGAGTGCTGGCAAGTAGGTGAAGCTGTGTGGATCCCTAACGTTTAAATCTCTGTATCTGAAAGGCATTGCTGAAAGATAGTGGCCTTTTATGTATTTCTGTGTTAAAATTAAAATATCAGACAGCCTAGAAGGGTGCTTGCAGGAAAAATAAAAGTACTTTTGTTCTTCTAGAAAAAGCTGATGCTTCATACTGATCTGTGTGATTGTTCTACAGGGGGTTTTGTGCACACGGCACATAGTATAACGACTAATAATATAATGATTGGATAAAAGGTAGGGCAAGTTTTTCTTCTGTGTTTCACTGGGTAAGTATTCCAGTAATTAATAAATGACAGTGAAAAAATAACTACCCCCGAATTTTATTTTTTTTTATACATGGTTTTTTAGAAAGTTTGTCAAGTTTTGACTTTGCAGTATGTCATAAATCACATTTTAGCTCATCTTGTAAATAGAGATAAAATTTCCTTCCCAACATATTCCATGTTTTCCTGTGTAATTAACACCTCATTCACAGTTGTGTCTGCCAGTCAAAGCCCTGCCTTCTTCCCCCTGACACTTCCTTGATACTCTGTTTAGACTGCTGAGATTTTTCAGTGTCATCCTCAGGATACTTTAAATAAGTCCAAACAGGAAAAGGAAGGTGCTTCAAGAAGTCAACAGTGTAGATCATTATAACTCAGAGGGACTATTTAAAAAGCATGAAGCTATTTATCTTTGTTTACTACTTATGTCATTACCTTTCAATCTGGTTTTCATACTTTCTAAGGAAAGTTTACTGTTTTTCAAAAAAAGTGAGGAAATACTAGTTTCCATCCGTATTTCTGAAATAGAGCTCAGTCCAAAAGTCTAGTTCTAGCTAACAACAGCCCCCTTTTCTTGTGCACATGTGCTTTTCCCAGTACTGTGCCTTCTGTCAGGCTGGGCAAGCTACTGGGTTGCCCAGTGAACTACGTCAATGAGCTGGTCAAAGTCCAAAACAGCTCTACTTTTTTGTGGGCCATCCTTAGCCCAGATGAGTTCCCAGCTCTGGCTCGTCACAGGGCTGCGTGGAGAGTGTTACCACCGCGGCAGAGGACATGCTGGGGGTGGGTGGTAAGGGGTGGCAGAGCCTTGAGCCCAAGAGAGGCACCTAGTATTGTATTTTGCTTCTGAAAATTTACCCTGAGCTGCCCCAGTTACAGCCCTGCATGTGCGAGTACTGGCAGATTAAACAGCTCAGCACATAACACATGTCTCAGCTAGTTAAGACCCAGGAATTTGGCACTCCAAATATGCTGAGGTGGTTTTTTTTTTTTTCACGCTGCCCTTAAAACACACTGACTGACTGACGACCTTCCTAAAACCGTGGTGGCAGTGAACGTGTTATGTGGCGCAGCCCGGTGAATGAAACATCCCCACAGCCCTTGTTCGGTTCTTTCTTCAGCATGAAGGGCTCCAAACCCCTACCTACCTCCTGCTTCTCAGGAGAGCCCCTGGCATCTAGGATACCCTGGTGAGCTGCAGGGTGTGAGGACGAGGGGCTTTCCACCCTCACTGTCATCGTCTTGTTTCCCCTCAGCATAGATCAAGATAAATGAAAGGCAGAGCATGAGAGTGGTTTCCTGCAGATCACGGCTCCCAGCTGTGAAGAGAGAAGCTGAGATTTCGCTTTCTGTTCCTTAGATTGCTTCTGCAGTTTGTGTGAGATTGTCATTTAATGAAACACAGAAGCAGGCTTAGGAGGGACCATAGCTTACAGAAATACCCCTATGTGTTAATTGTGAGCTGTCAGCAAGCACTTTCATTTTTTAACTTCTTAAGCCAAGTTTTCACCAGGACATCCCCCTAAAGCTTTTTGTTAATTTATGTTTGCCATATGCAAAGGAAAAATTTAGTCTTAACGGATAGAATACTTTTTTTTTCATTATTGCACCTAGATATTAGTTGTTCTCAGCTGTTGTTTCTAAAAAATGTGCATCAGATTTCAATTCAGCAATAAAGATGTAAATTACTGTAAATTACTTCCATTTTTATGTTGATCCTCTTAAAAAAAAAAAGCATATGTGAATACAGCAGTCATTCAACCGAGCTCTGTAGTAAAAAATTGTAATAGTTACATGTGCATGTTTTTTAGAATCTGCGTGGAAAATCTCCCATTAACTTAAGTAGACTTTTATGGACCTTAAGTTTTAATGCAAATGATTTTTCATGTGTATTATATACACAGATGGTAGTAATTGCACGAGGAAGGTGAATTGTTTTTGCAAACAAATCTCTGACTTTTCTGCTTGTTATCACATCCTGGAGAAGAAGGGTATGGGTGTTTGTTAATTGGGTAATATTGCACATATGTACTTACTGTGCAAGTCAGGGTGACTACTGCAGCACATTGAACATTCCAAGCTCTGGTATATTCAGATAAAATATAATTTCTTTACACCTCGTCAAGATGCTCTGTTTATAGCCCTATCAATGTGCACTCACATTTGAGACAAAGCTTTAAAATGTGACAGTAAATGTTACAGTGATGCAAATACAGTTTGTCATAATTATTAAAAGCAATCCTAAAAGTACTCAAATTAGATAGTGTTGCAGTGACTGATACAGAGTATTCATTTTGGACAGTTTTAAAATTTTTTTCAAATAAACAAAGCAATAAATCTTTTCTTAAACAAAATTCTTATTCCAAATCAGTCACTAGCCATAGCATTTATAAATGTCCGTTGTTCTTTTTTGTTTCCAGGGAAGACGAGGCAAACCAGGCCTCCCAGGAAAACCGGGGCCACCAGGACCTCCTGTGAGTAACTAACGAGGGGAATGGGAAATTTTCACTCTACCCTGGAACTTTGTTAGCATTTTTATAGCAGGTTACTTGATCATAATTAGAGTTGAAAACAATTGATTTGTGTGTACTCTGCCGTATCAAACAGCTACTATTGCTAGCCTTTTGATACAGCAAAGAGAAAAGGACTGGGTCCACAAATACGAGGGACTGCCCAGGAGGGAAAGAACAAGATGCACACTTCAGCAGAGGAAGCAGAAATTGTCTGGCGTTTCAAAGAAGGACTGGCCATGTATGCTAAATGTGAATACTGTGCATTCATTCACTTTGCAAAATGCGTAATGCTCTGTAGAAGATGGGATAATTTCTGTCTCAGAGGGGTAATTTGAAAGATGAAGGGCTGTGTGAAGCATGAGCCAACTGTCTGAATGGTGGGGAGGATTATACCCAGCACTGGAATGAGCACTCAGCTGTAGTTCAAATGAGTTTACTGAAGAATTAAAAAGATTAAGAAATACATGACTCTATGAAAGGATTTGTAATATGAAGAACTAAAGCGTTTGGCTCAGATCTAAGAGGTTTGGGATTTTAATTTTTTTTTTTTTTTTAATTGATACATGATGTCAAATTTGAAGTCGGGTGCGGATATATTAGTCTAGAATGAGCGCAGCCTTCCTTTGGTAGAGGAAGACTCGGTCATATTTGTAAAATTCCCTATATGTTGTCTTGTAAAAATGCTGTTGTGCACACGTACAAAACAGCGATTTGTTTGTGGGTTAAGTAAATTTCTACTGCTTTACATTCTTAATATCAAACAAGGATTTCATAATTCCTTTTTCTGCTTACCTGAAATAGGTAAAGGCCAGTAGTTTATGCGTCAGAACATTTGATTTGTATGCTTCAATGTCACTTCAAGGGAAAACTCATCATATTTGTAGAGAAGAGAATAATGCACTGCTGCATGAAATACAACGACTAAAATTTTATAAATATTTTTCCCCTTTTTCCTTGCAAAATATGTTCAGAGAGAGGAGCTGATGATGGAGTTCGTTTATCCTGCATAAAACTAAATAGTTCAAAATCCCTCCCTCGCCCCCTTCTCCCCTGCATGTACTCATATTGAAGCTGTGCTTATTTGAGTCTTTTCTACAGTTTGGGCTTCCTAATGCTGAAATGGTACTGCAGACTGCGGGAGTCCAAACAGAGGAAAGGAGTGATGCATAATCTTTCTTAACACAAATGCCAAAAATGACCTTTAAAAGGAAAAAAAAAAAATCAAACCATGGCAGAGGTCAATGTTAGAGCTAATCTACTTAGCTTTTTGTGAACCAGTGAAAGGCTCTTTCTCCATTACAGATTTCTGCCATCATAGATTTGCTGGCAGGTCAGGTTTGTGAAGATGTGTGACAGACATACCAGAAATCTTGAGTGGAAACTAAATTGCACCTTTATTACTGTGACCTATTTCAGATTCTCTTATAGCAAAGGGAAAGCTCAACTTTGTCAGCATGGCAACATCCGTACAAGGAGCTCTGTATGGGTACTGTAGCCTAGCACTACGTATCAGAAAAGCATTCCTCAAGCAGTCATGGCCTCAATATTGGTTAAAAGTATTTGTTTCCCATATAACTATCTTGATGCAGTCCTTATATTGGATACAGCTACACCAGCATCTTGCGTTCCTTTTCCAAGACTGAGAATATAACACGTAGAAAAATCATATTCTAAAAGCAGTGATGCCTGCTAATGTGCATTGGCAGCATCCCCATGTTTAAAGTGCTGCAGCTTGTACATACCAAAAAGACTTTAACAGGATCCATTGTTCCTCCTCTCTTTTTCAAGGCTCAAACCATGTTAAATTTTGCTATATTGTGCTTCCAGTTACCCCTTGTCTTCTAATCGTGACTAGTGGCATCTTCCACATGCACATGGATCTATTGTCAGCTTTTACTTTGGCCTTTCCGAAGTGCAGCAGAACCATCACACCTGCAGGGTGGTTCTTGTCATAAGTTTGGCATACACAGGGTACAAAATGCTTAACAGATTGACTGAACATATCAAAATTAGTCTCTCCAGCAAAAGTAAGTTTGGTGTTTGGTTGATGTTTTGGAAGAATATGAAATTTGTCTTTGAGAAAAAGGAGATTCAGTCATTAATCGTTAAGGTAGCTACAGTACACACTGTGTGTTTGAAATTAATAAATTTGCCTGATTTATTTATCGGTTTATGCCATGACATTAAGTCCTTAATTTAGGTATTAGAACAGCCAGGTGTTCGGTAATGACAAAAAAGCCTGTGAGAAGGAAAATCCTGCCTCCTGGAGGAAGAAATTGGTGAACAGGATACAATACTCGGGGGATTTGGTATAAAGGGCAGCCCTAAAAGTGTGTGCGGGGAGGGATTATGAGACTGCATTCTGAACAGTCAAAAGGGCTTTAAATTGGATACTACCAAGTGATGTGAGTTTTGATTAATTAAACTAATAATTTTTTACCTGCTTGTCGCATGGCAGCATTTAAGACTTTTCTAACCCTTTCTCAATATCTCATCTTCCCCCCCCCCCAACATAATTTCGGGGGGGGGAGGGAAGCGTCAATAAAATTGATGCTTGCACTGAGTTTCTGGCCCCTTAACATCATTTTTACATCTTTGGTTAAAAAGCTGTATCGGTGTCAGAAACGTAGATTGATTGGCAACTGGTGATGAAACCACTCAGTTAAAGTGGGACTCTCTGTGCAGCTTCTTCCAGGTATCTTTTCTTTTGTGTCATTTTTCCCTTATCCTTTTTTTATGTCATTTTTTTCCCTTTGGAGCAAATCACATGCCCACAAAAAGCAAGGAGTCAGTGACGATTTTTATTGATGGGTTATAAAAAATACTTCTGTAAGCCTATGCAGATGATTATCCTCCTTTGAGTATTTTTTAAAGTTTATTAAATATTATAGACTTTTAAAGTGTTCTGTTATTCCCTTCTGGTTCAGAATTCATGGCTTGCATCCTTGCTGTCTGATCTTGGTTGTGAGTACTGTTCTGTTATTTCAATACTGGAGAGCTGAGATGTGTCTCACTGCAGCGGGTAACAATTTATGCTGAAAACAAGGAATCCAAACAGGTTAAGTAGAACAGCAGCTCCCTCTAGTGCTTTTCGGTCCCTTCCCCCCTTTTAAAGATCCTGGAGAGCAGTTTAAAGCTTCTGTTAAATACACTATTCATTTCACTCTCGGAAGCATTGTGAAAATTATGATTGTGAAATCAAAATCTCTGTACCCTTCAAATGTATTTCATACATTTTCTTGCTTGCATTTTCTTCTAAAGTCTTCTGAAAGTGATACTTTCTCTTTCACGTGCTGTTATCCTGCTCGGCATGGCTCTTCACTGAAATTGAAAGGCCGATTTTGTGAAACAAGAATACTGTGATAGTAGGATGCTGTGAGGTTCTAAGTACAGCATTTTGATCTGACTGCAGAACTGAACTGATAGCTTTTTTTCTGCCAGAGCCGCTTTCAAAAGTATCTATAAGACTTAGCAGTGTGGAAGGGGTTACTGGCAGACCATAGCATGTTTTGCATATGTATAATGCATTGGCTTTCTAGTTTCCGCACTGTTTTTTGGGTTTGGTTTTTTTTCAGTACTTAAAAGCAAATATAGGGAAGGTGTCTGAGCTTAGTATTTATATGCTGTTGGCCCAGTTCTGCCGTCTTCACTTAGGCAAAATGCTTTTCTGCTCTGGGGTTGTAGAACTACTACCTGACTGGTTTTTGTGGAGTTCTGTTAAGAGGAGATAATTTATTTTTCTGTTTGTCCTGCTTAGAAAATAGCTGTGTGATGTCTGGCACTGTTTTATGTGTTATGGTCAGTTGTGGGAGTTTTTGGGGTTGGGGAGGTTTTTTTGTTGTTTTTTTACTATTATTTTTACTTTTACATGAATCAGCAGCCCGGTATTTCTATTTACGTCGGTGGGCTAGAGGACAGACAAAAGAGTTTTACTGGTTTCTCCATTAAGGGTTAATTTTATCTTTTCTGTCCCAATTTTCTCTGTCTCTACTGGAACTGTTATGACTGGAGGAATTCCATTTCTTGATAGTTCCCATTTTAGTGGGACATCAGATTGTTTTTAAAATAAGGAGTGCCAAGCTGGAGTTGTGCTACAGACTTCCACTGGTATAACAGCATGCTTTGGGGTGACTCCAAGTACAGCTTCTGCCCGGTGGTGTTTGGCGGAAGGGAAGTGCTATCAGTACTGGTTTTTAAAGGTAGGAAACATGAGGACTACCTGATGTGGCCAAGTGCCATCTTGTCCAAGAAGCTGTCTGTAGCAGAGGTGGGAAAGAAACTTTAGGTCTGCTAAATCACAGGTTAGTAAACTGCAATCACGATTATTCATTCTCTTAAACCTGCTGTTTTCTACCAACACATCCAGTGTTATTGTTTGCAACCAGAACAGATTTATTTCATGATTGCTATAGCCCTTGAAGCTCATCATTCAGTTCATCATTTATCTTTGCAAGGGGCTGAACTTCATATCTTTTATCTTCACAACTATTCTTGCTTGGAAGATTAGCTTCGTGTTACTCCTTAAAGTCTTAAATTAAAATAGGGTTTCTTTTTTGTTTGTGTTGCATGTGAGGCACGGACTACTTGAATTTCTTCATTTAATTCCATACGCTTTTGGTCTCTTGTTATTCAGTGTGTATGTCAGTGCCACCAAACTAGTTATCTTAAGTAGCCAGCAGTTTGCCTTGGAAATCTAATTTCCTCTGCCTCAGGAAATACTGTCATTCCTCTACCAGTATTTTGAAAGTGAATGAATGTTATCAATTAATTACAATAAATAGAAAATTAAAGCAATGATAAGTGAAAATTGTCAATATTGGAAATGCTTTCGTGGTAGGATGGAAATGGCTGGCAAAGGTCGGTCATATTGCTTGTTCCTGTGCATTTTTTTTTAAATCCATATCAAAATGTAATTTATTTAACATATTCTTCTGTGGCAGACGTCATGCCTTCATCATTCTTTCCATTTGCTCTTTGGAATAGTTATACAATATTGCACATCTGCACTGATGAGTTTCACTATTTTTTACATTATAGTAATCATAAGAAGAGTATTTTATTTTAATGGGCAGGCACAGATCTGAAATAGATGGATAAAGAGATTACACTGAGTCACTTGCAGTGCTGTGTTCTCCAAAATGGCCTGTTCTTGAGATACAACCAGTGCAATTTACTTGTTACACATTTTACTGCATGGACAGATTGGGTAGACCTTTTCAGCAGTCTCATCTTTACAGAAATGCAAATGAACTATAGAAGTCAAGGGAGAAAAATACATTATGAACCCAGTAATTTCACAGTTTGGAGCCATTTACTTTTAAGTACTTGTGTTTCTATTCCCTGTCTGTAGAAATAACATCTGAAACCTGTTGGTAATTTTGGAAAACAAGCAGGATGCACTTGCAGTTCTTTTCTTATTCATACAACTGTACTCTCTGTGTGCTTCACTTGTCTCAATTACACAACTTAATATTAAAAAAGAAACCCCGCTCAACTGAGCTTCAAAGTGGTAGATGTGCAAAATTCTCATTCAAAAGCTAGAAATGGCCTGTACGATAATTCTTCAGCTCCTGTTCATTCCATTGCTTCTCCACTTGCAAACCAATACTACTGGTTCTTTTTTTGTCTGTAGAGACTTCAGAGTAGATGATGCAGCTGTATTAGTGGAGAGAAACAGTGTATAAGGGAAGAAAGAGACTAGAGTTTAAGAAAACACCCTTGAATAAAAGTATTTTTTGTTCTTGTACGCTCATTTTATTAATTTTATTTAAGAAAGAATGATGGAAAGATAAAATCATTAATTTCATGTCAATTTTTGAAAATGGAAAGACTAAAACTTAAAACTAAAAAGAGGTGGTTTACCTCTGGTAACACAAAGACTGTGGCATAGTCAAGAATGCAACCCAAATGCCTTAAGTTCCCCTTGACTGCCTTTGTCATGAGACAGTTCTGGGGGGTTTTGAGGTTACGTCTGTTTTTCAAAACCATGCAAATACAAAGGCTTCCCATTTGTCAAAAATGATTTATTTGATGTACAAATAATATCTGAGAGGTTGCAGTTGGTGGCAGATACAGCATTCAGTCCTTCCTGGGTTGTGTGGTTGCAGCAGTTTCATTTGTGGAAAAACAGTAAAAGAAACAACATCGTGGCAAGGAGAAGGAAGAATAAATTTTTATTTTTGACTGCTTGCAGGATGACAGAATCCTGCAAGGATTCTGGATTCAAGGATTCAACACTGTAGCATTACAGCATTGAAGTTGAGACATCTAATAAGTAGGCAGTGTCATCACGGTTCAGTCCCAGTTCTGGATTGCCATCTTTAATATGGATATTGAAGTAAAAATTCTGCCATTAACTTCAGAAATGAGAGTTGAGTGAGCGTCTCAGTCAAAACATCATGACTATGTTTATCTTATTTTTCAACATAAATTTGAAGTGACAATTGACTTTCAAAATAAAGTGAATGGAAAAATCTATGGCCTTTTATCTCTTCCAGCGTTGGAAAACAAAGAGGGAGTGAGACACCTGTGATGTTTCATGTGGCTTCCAAATCTTCCTAATGTCCCCTAATATTTAAGTACCACTATCTTTCTGTAACAATGTAATCACAGTAAAATACATAGGATCATATTTCCTAATGTAGTGATGATGTCTCAGAACACGCCTGTCTTGTTCTTGTATGCTGCAATAATGTTCTGCCAGGTCTTACTGATCTATCCATCAGTTTTAATAACTTTTGCCTATTTGACTTGAATTTGGCTTTACCAACTTCCTAGTTTTTTGTACCTTCAGACTCCATGGGAACTTTGCAATTGCCTCTCTTTTATTAGTTACTTGCCATCAGATTGGAAGTGTAGAAAGCTGTTTTCTTGTTACAGTGCATAACAGCAGAATATTTCTGTTGTGTGATGTTATGTACAATAACAGTGCACATAAAACGATTAACAAAGACCATATACAAAATCGAAATGTGCGATAAAAACTCTGCCTGATCACTGACATAGCATCTTTGACTGATAAACAACCTCCATTTTTTTGAGGAACAACCATTTTCAAAACTGAATAGAATTCCATTTCCTAAAGCAATCCTTAGGGTGCATGTATGCCAGCTATGTTTTCCCCACTCACACAAAAGCTGCAGAGGGTAAATTGTCTGTAATTCTAAAAAGCCCCAGAGGAGGAGAGTTGCCTTTGTGCCCTGTTTCTGTTAAATGCAGGTCATTCAGACCAAGTGACTTAATCGAGTATGTTGTAATCTTGTTAATGTAGTCAAATGTTTCTTATAGCCATCATGAGTGGCTGTAGTTGACATTGCATGATGTGAAAATTTCAACTTAAAGAGAGATACTATGCTAATTTGTAAATTTAACTGAGTTTTAGTTCATAGGATCTTGACTGAACTTTTTGTGTTCTACCCTGATTTACAACACTTAAAAATCTCACTGAGGATATGGTTTATGGCAGATTATGTCTAAAAATGTTTTATTTTTTCCCAAACACATGTGTTTTAATCTCTCCATCCTAAGCCTACAGTTGTGTAGGAAGTTCCTTCTCTGTTGTTGAAATTCTTGATGAAAGGTGTATGTTTAAGTATAAACTTGCAATGCTAACAGAACTGGGAAATTAGTCTTTTGGAGAATTCAGGAATTCCTCAGTTTCACTTTCTGTACTTCAAATTAAAAATCTCGCTGTTTACTTACACTAGGAGCTTCTTCTACATCAAAACTTGTGCTTTGAGTTAGTGGAAAGAGTTTTAAAATGCTGCAGAACAAAGATGCTGCTCATACCAGAAGGGATTTGTATTAAAATTGATATGGATGTCACCTCTGCCCTCTCTCCAAGATCGATTCACTCCAAAAGAAGTTGCCAGTTTTCAAAACTCAGGGTTTTAGAAACTCTCTACTGTGCCTGAAAAAAGATATAATGAACTTACAGAAAATAATTCATTGTATACTCAAATAAAAAATCTAAACCCTTTTACATGACCACTGCTCTTTGAATACAGGTATGTAAACATAACATTAGTTAAATTAAAATGACTTTCTGGTGCATGTTTTTCCGTATAGGGTCCTTCTGGACTAAAAGGAATTCTGGATTCATTGAACAAGCATTACAATGAGGTATGGAGATTTCATATAGTGTCTCTGTGTGTGTGTTTATGACTAAGAAGTATGTAAGGTAGGAATGACCACACCTTTGATCCCTGTGAACCACATTCCAAATTAATCCAAAAGGTAGATCCTTCCCTGTCCCCTTTCTGCATCCCTGTAGAGGCTCAGGCCGCACTCCAGTCACGTACCTACTGTGTCATCTATCCTGCTGCCATGTGTCTTACCTCCCATCCATCTTCTACTCACATATTTTTGCCTGGTATAACTCAAAAAGGAGGTGGGCGGACCACCTAGCTGTTAGCATAAAGCACCAGCTCCCCATTTCTAAACCTCATTGCTCTAAACCATACTTGACATTTCTTCTTTCTTGACCTACTCTGTTGTGATCCTAAGAGTAGAATAAAAAGACAGGGAGGCGTAATATTGAAAGATCTGCTAGCAATCCATGAGAATTGTCCTGATGTTTTTATTATAGACTAATAAAAATACTGTCTTAATTATAGAATGTCCTGCAGCTACAAGCACTTCATAGAAAAAAGTTAAAATTGCATAGGACAGTGTTCCACGTGACAGAGCTTTCAAATTCTTACCACAGATTTTTCAAATCATTTAAGTGGTGGTAGTGTCTGCCATTGTAAGGGATCGTAATTCAAAGTTCACACAAGTTTTCTTAATTAATGCCAAAGTGAGTATGTGACTTGTCTGATTAGAAAATCATATTTCAAAGATTGATGAAGCACTATTACAGGAATATTTGCTTAATACAAAGGTCACTGTGTGTATCACACCTTAAGTCATGCAGGTCAAGCCTGGAAGACATGCATTTCTTTTAATATTAAAATACAAACTATAAAGAGCAGGTGAATTCTGGACATTTTTCTTGTATAACATACCCAGATGAGTACTAAAATCCTTTTTTGAGTAGGGATTCTGGAGTGAAATTTATGTCAAACATATCTTTCCAGTTGCTTTTATCACGGAAGTGATTTCTTTGATATTTCTGATATTTAATCCATTCCAAATCAATATATAGCACCTTAGAATATGCATTAGGAATTCAGCGTAGTTTTATATGCTGTCCTGGACAGGGCCATTTTCATACCTGGAGACTTAGTTTCTGGTTCAGGTCTGCCATTTCATATGTATGTGTTGAAGTTTTCTGTATTTTGGTTTTATACCTTTCATTTTCTTACCAGTTTCTTTTTCCTGCCAAAGACAGCTTTCACTGATATCAGCACCACTCCCTCTGTCAATACCATATTTATTGTAACTCATTCCCCACCTCTGGACTATTAATCTCTTTTACCCTGATAGACCCTTTAAGGTTAATTCTGCAGGAGGAAATACAAACAGTGGTGATCTTCAGGAACTGGCAAGCATCTATCTCCAAAAATTATGGGGTTTATCATTATAAGACTCTAGGAATTCCTAAGGTGTCTTATATTTCCTAATTAACAATATTCTGGAAAAAATGTAGACCAGCTGCTCTGTGTCTATAAATTAATCATCTTTTAAATCCTGTACAGCTTACCAACTTTCTTCTTGCTTCAGCTGTCTAGTTTGAAATTTTTAATGACTCTGTCATGAGCAATTAACTGTTCAACAGGGAAATGCTGTTTAGTTTCAGATAAGAGAGGAGATGGCTTTCTGATTCGAGTAGCAGGTTTTACATACGCAAACTTTCTGTAAGTACCTGTTCGGATCTTCCTAGAGTCAACTGAAGTCTCCAACTGCTACAGCAAACATATTAGTTTCTATACATTTTATGATGGGAATGGGATATTCCCATCAAGGACAAGACTAAGACATCAAAGAGGTCATCGAAGACAAGGACAGCTTGTCTGCTTTGCCATTGATTATTCATTAAGGCAGGTGTATGCACCAGTAACTTTCCTTTTTTCCCCACGCTATTATGTGGTATGATGAGTGCTGATTTTATTCACTGCACCTTGGAGGTACCAAGCAATCCTTCACATTCCAGTATATAATTTGCAATGTGCCTCAATTATTTGCATTTGTAAGATGATATTTCAGTGATATTCTGAGGTTTTTGAGATTCCTTACACCACAGGAAACGGTCTTGTCATTTTCCAACATTTTATGC
This sequence comes from Haliaeetus leucocephalus, assembly GCF_000737465.1. Lineage (NCBI taxonomy): Eukaryota > Metazoa > Chordata > Aves > Accipitriformes > Accipitridae > Haliaeetus > Haliaeetus leucocephalus. The sequence goes on along the minus strand of NW_010972631.1, from coordinate 9,105,689 downwards.
AAGTTCTCAAGGATCTCACAAGGTCTTCTTTCAGTTTCGTTTTTTAAAGTTTTTAAATTGTGACTGCATTTTTGTTGCTGTAGAGATTTTAACATCTTTTTTTTTTTTCTGAGGATATTAGTATGGCTTCTTCTCATTGGTGTTTCTAGGAATCATGAGAAACTGCTACCAAGAAATGTGGGGGATCGATGAGAGAGATCTTAAGACCCATCATAATTAATAATGTCTTTTTTTCTATAATTTCTCTGTTTCTTAGCAGATTATTTGCGATTCTTCTGATTTCTTAAGGGCGGGGCGGGGGGAGACAGTGCTGGAGCATTTCTTCCCTCACTGTTCTTCCTTTGTGCCTGTTCTTGCAAGGCGTGTGACTATTTTTATATTCCTTTATATTCCTTCTTGTTATGTCTTTTGTGCTTTCAGAGTAAATTAGATGCTTTGTGTGTGTTCGATACATGCATTTTGTTCTCTTTGTTATGCCAAGAAACTGGTTCTGCCCTGCTCTGTAGGTTACATTCCTTCAGTGATTGGTAAATGATGCCTCATGATTTGTGTTTATACACTCGCAGGCCTCTGTTATCATCCTTTGCCTGGGCTTTCAAGGCCTCTGCTTGTCATCTTTTTTACTTACCAGTTTTCTGTACATAGATATAAGGTCACTTCAGTCAAACCTGCTTCTAAACATCTTTGGAAAGGGCATACAGATCAGTTTAATCTAAAATGTTCTTCAACTCGTAAAAACAAAAATGAAACTGCAACACAAAACAATTGAAACTACATCACGATCTGCTCAGGAAATGTATCAAAATCATTATAATTCATAATAATTATAGATTATTCTTGAATAATTCATTATCACTTTTCTAAGATGTTTTTCTTCGGCTTATTTTACTTACGTTTTGTTGTAAAGAGCAAATGACCTATAAATGCAAAGAGCATAAAAGGAGTTATTTGGTCTAATACCCTTTTTTTCCCTCCATGTATGTAAAAGAAATGCACAGCTCAGAATAAATCATAACTTCTAGTATGCTCATAATAACAGACACCTAGATTGTTCTCAGTCAAGCAGTAGTCAGCTCCTTCTCAGCAATACTCAGGTTCCCTTCTTTGGGTATCTGCCTCTTGCTCTGGAGCTCATTTTGATAATTAGGGTAGTAACACTGCCCTAACCCTAAACACTGAAGATCCTTCAGGACATTAACGTTTATAAAATAATTATGAATTTTATTCAGGTTATATTCAGTTATCAACTTCTGAAAATATTAACAGAGGGTACATGGCACTTTTATTCGTCGTGATGTTTTCCCGTTTTAGAGATACGGAAACTGGAACTTGGTGAGGGGAGCTGGTTTGCTCAGGGTTCCCGTTCCGCTCAGCGGCAGATGTTCTAGGACTTGGACTCCTTGGGTCCACGCTCGAGCTCATTTTTCAGGGTCATTGGTTTTGTTGCTTTTTCCATTGTCATTAAAAGAAAACATGTTCCCCTTAGGTAGTCTGAGCCTGGCTTTGTGAAGAGGAAATAGCTTGCTTTGTATTTTATTGTGTCTTTACCTTGTACGGAAGAGTAAATAGATGCAGTGCAGTAATACCTGAGCAAGTATACAACCTGAACCCCTGGTCCTCAAATCTGTCTGTTTTCTTTGAGAAGCAGTGTGTGGAGCCCTGTTGATCATATGCATTCCCTTTCCTTCTCTCTCACTGCTGTAGTAGACTTAAATGAGTTCTATTTTACATTTCATGCTGCTCAAAAGTAAAAAGCTTGTGTTTTTGTCATATGAGAGAAATGTTTTTTACTGTTCTTTTTAACATACTTGAGAAATGTACTGTAATAATGAGCAGAAAAATACATTCTTTGCATTGAGTTAAGACCAAAAAAACCCACAGATTTGCATAGCAGTATTCAACATAGACATTTCCCTTTTATGCTTTTGTTCACCTTCTGCTAGTCTGACTGGAGTTTGAACACGTGACAAAGGATGTGTTGCTGCAATACATTACTTAGATGTACTGCACAGGCATTTAGTATCCCTTTCTAGTAGTAAATGAGGACCTCTGAATTCAGATACTAGTAAATTACGTGAAATTGTTGTGGTAAATAAATTGTAACTGTAAATAAATGGTGACATGTTCTTTTCTCTGATCTTTGTGGTGATATTTCTTCGCAGAGTGATACAAGACTACTAGGATTACTTGGGACCCCTGGACCTAAAGGCCAGAAGGGAGATGTTGTAAGCATTTTGGATTAATTTGGAGAAATTTCTAAGTGCCTATCTAACCTGGCTCTGCCACCCTTAATGCAGTACCTTTTATTTGATTTATCACAATGGTCTTTGAAGGAATAGATTTGTAGATACACCTGGCTCTTTGATCTGTGTAGTCCAATATCCAACTCCTCGTGCTATCCTGCAGGTGCAGCACATGAGCCTGTCTCCTCTAATACATGATAACCAGAAAGGGAAAATGCGGGAAGAATTGTATGTGGTTTCTATAACATTGAGGAGAAGTCAAATGAGCTGGCCTGCGAGTTAGGGAGAAAAGGGTCTAAAATGTTGAAATTCAAAAAATACTTTTAATAGTAAATCATGAATATTTAAAGCAGTTTCTCTGTAATGATGGGACTTGCTATACCAAAAATACTTATACTTGACCTCTAAAAATTACATGGAGGTCAAATTCTGAATCCGTACCATATGACAGCGTATTGTTTATAGGCGTCTGTCCTGTTTAAACACTGGAATGAATTTTTAACAATTGGATGCCTTTTAAACTTGGAAGAAGAGAGGCAAGTGCTCTGGATGTGTCACAGGATTGACAATGTTTTTTATTGAGAAGCCTGCAGGTCTGCTATAGAAAACAGTCATTTAAATTAATTTGCAGATGTTTAAAGCTCAGATTTCCATTGCAATAAAAGCTAAGATTTTGTGCTCTACACAGAACAAAGTACAGTTGAAGGAGAGGAGGAGTTTATTTGCATTTGTTAGAATATAAAAGGTTTTAAATATAATTTATTTTGTTAAAAGGGTCAGAAAGGAGAATTGGGAATGACTGGCACAAAAGGAGAAAAGGTAAATTAACTCCTTACTTCTGTGCTTATGTGTGATAGTAGCATGTGGCTGAATGTACTGATTATGAATCAAATCTTGGAAAATATACTCAGGATCAAGAAAATATATTTGGGCATAGGAAAAGCTGTTAGTCTCTCAATGTCCTCAGTAATTTACTCAAGCCCCTCCTTGAGAGAGTATTTTCGTACGCAAATGAATTTCCCTGTTCCAACAGCTCGCAAAGTCCTTAACTGTAAACACATTCAGACTTTTACTGAATACCAGTTTAAAATTATGTTTATATAAGTTTATGACCAGTGATTGCCTCATGAATTAGACGCCATTCATACTTTTTCAAGTTACAAATGTGATCTTCAATATCTATATGAAAAAACAGGAGCTTTAAATTATTAAAATTCATAAATAAACTTCTTAATTTAATATCTTTTGGTTTAAGTTTAAATTTTCCAGAAAGATGGCAGGGCAGGGGTGTTACTGGGGATAGGTGTGTATTGTGTTTTTCTAGGAACATGTGATGTACCCAGTTCTTCATCCACTGAATAACAGGCATTTTGCTATTCAGCTGTTAAGCTTCCAGTTGGTTTCTTTGGTCATATCCTTGTGTATAAGCCATTTTCATGCAGGCAGAAACTGTTTTTACTCTGTCGATATGACAGATTCATGACTTTGTGTGTTATAAAGCACTTGTGTTTGAGAACTTCTCAGATTTGTACGCAGCATTGCTCTTTTTAGTTCACGTTGCTGACCCTCCCTTGTGCTCCTGCTTGAAAGGATCATGCATGTCGTGGTCTTGCAATTAAATCAGCATCATCTGTCAAGTAAACTTTTGTAGTCCACATACTTGTATTTTATATAGGTTTAAAAAAAAAAAAAAAAAAAAAACCACAAAATTTTTCAAGGACTCTTCACCAAAACCAGACATATGTACCATTTACCGTTTTAAATAAATCTGTGTTAACCTCTTCCCTATGTTTCCATAGGGAGAGCCTTCTGAAAAAGGGGACAAAGGAGAGCCAGTAAGTATAGATGGATTTAATGATGATATGAATAATTTACCTTTGATATGATTTTCATACTGTATTCATGCTGTAATTCTTTTCTTTGTACACTTTCATTAGATTCAGTGATTATGTAGGATAGTGTATGTATTGTCTCCTTCTTACACACATATCAGGTCCACACAGGTTATAAATAAAAACCAGAAATGCCCTGTTCTTCAGCATTTCTGTAGTTGGTATAGTCCATGAACTGAGTTTAAAGTACATACTTTTTTTGTTCCCTGAAGGTTCTTTCTTTCAGTTATTGCACAAAATTATATATGGGCTGAACTGCATTATTTTAATTGTTTTACCAGTTTTTCCAGTGTGGCATTTAACATCAGGCAGTTTTCATATAGCCATTTTATATGTGCATAATTTTTTTATTTTGGGGGATATTTTCAGAACACTTATTCTGTAAAAGTCAGTTTACATGTGTTGCTTATTTTTAATTAACTATTGTCCTCTCTTATGACATTTGACAAAAGCTAGTTATGTTGTTTAATACACAACTGAAGGTTGCTCAGATACTTGTGATTAACATATTATAATGACCAAAATAAGGCATACTGTAATAATGTGTGGTTTTGGAGACAAATACTGTGTCACTAGTAGAGACTTAGTGGTGACAAATAGGCTTTAGACTGGAGAAGCTCTTAAGCAAACGTGGTGTTTTCAAACAATTTTTCTTTAAAACACTAGGAAAAACTGCAAACAGAATTAGTTTGAAAGAGGAATGCTTTCCAGAGGTTGCAGAAGGCATCAGAAATTCTTTAATGCTTTCTCAATATTTGTTAAGTTTGTAAACTATATTATAATATTTTAAAGTAGCAAATAAAACTCTTATTTAAGTTAAAGTTTTAACTTCTTGCGGTTGTACCTGCTATTTTCAGGGAGAAACTGGAATAGAGGGATCAAAAGGAAATAAGGTATTTTTTGACTTGTACTATATACATCACTGGGGTACATAGCTGATCCTGAGGGACATAACAGTAAATTTGGATTTTTTTATTTTCTCAAACAATCTCATTAGGGTGAAACAGGAGACCCTGGACCACCTGGTCTTACTGGAAATCCAGGATCAAAGGTAGGTGAAAGGTATTTTAGTGGTATTAACAGCCATTACATTCTATGTTGTTGTATAAGAGGACTCTGAATGCTATCAACTCTTTAGCTGGTATTAAAGGGCAGAAAATGCAAATACTTTGTATCAAAAGTTTGTGCATGGGTCATGGCAATTTTAGTTCATAAAATTCTTGTTGATCTCAGCATCAGTCAGCAAGGAATATTTATGCAAAGCTTAAATGTTATTTGGTCACTCAAGAATATGAGTACCCATTTTGCAATTACAAATCCACCAGTAGCTGGGTGTATTCTCTTCATCCATCAGTGAGGCAGGGGGTACCACTGCCAGTACGTTAGCAGTTCCTATGTTGAATCCTGAGACTGCAGAGTCATTGCCTCTCTTTGAAGAAAGTAACTGAAGCACAAGTGTTCTTGAGAATCTCTCATGATGCCTTGAATTGTATCAAATAAAGGTAGAATTGGAAACTGTGAAAATGTAACCTCCACCCAATACTATACACGTTGGATGTGATAGTACCCAAGTTCCTTAGATCGTCAAAAGAAGTCCCAGGGGGAATAGATGCAGCTACAGGGTCCGTGAAACTGTGGTCTTAAAAATGATTCTCCACTCTAACTCCTTAGACTGCTCTTTGGAGGCTAATGTCCTTCCTTGGTAGGAGCTACCGAAATAATTGTTGTTACTGCACTGGAAATCTAGGTCACCCTCACACTGTATACCTTCCAGAAAAGGCTCATAGAGATCCAAAGGATCATTAGGTTTCCACCAAGTCATCCTTTTATCTCTACATTTCAGTCCCCCTTTCTTTCAGTGCTCTGGAGTCCTTATGATGAGATCTGTTCCAAAAAGAGAAGGAACACCTACCACGTAGTAAAAAAAATCACTTCTAGATATCTCCCTTGAGGGAAGAAATGTTGATTTACTCCTTTTGTTTTGTCTTTCCCTTTAGGTAGTGCTTTTTTATTTACTTGTATTTGCTTTGTATACATACTTTGGATTTTGTATGTATCAGTCCCAAAGATTTATTGGACTAAACGTTAGGTTAAGGGAGAATGAGCAAACTCTGTACTTCTTACTCCATGTAGAAGATAATTCTTAATGCCAGATGTTTTGATTTATTTATATATGAGAATGCTTTACACCAAATTCCAACAGGTGTCTTGACTTTAACCTCAAGTGTGTATTCTATCATTTCACAGGGACTGCCAGGACCTCCAGGACCTGTCGGACCCAGGGGACTGCCAGGAGAAGTTGTATGTATTGTGCAGTTTCACCAACCTGGAGAAGCATGGTGTGTGAACAGTTAGCCGGTGAAGCAGTACCACAGAGGTTATCATAGTTGCTCCTCTTGTGCGTGGTACTATAGCAATCAGGTCTTGAAGCACAGTAGTATGGGATGCCGCAGGATAGAGTTCTGCCATTTGCTTGTGTTCTTTTCATCCTTGTGTTACCAGCTGAACAAGTAAGAATGATAATACTAATCTGTCTGATTCACAGATAATTAGCTCTACAAAAATCACTCTTATCTCACAGGAGTAGGTGAAAATTTAAAAGATCTCCAGCAAAGTTTTAATAGTGTTACGTCATGAGCTGGAAAGGACAGTGTGTGTAGAGCAAAATGAGAAGAAACAGGGAAAGTAAGAGTACCCCAAGGATTTAAACACATGGCCTTCCTTATTTCTGTCTATGGTTTTGTATTATTCTGAATTGTTTTACTTCCTTTAAAAGGGGTAAAGAATAATAAGGTGAATAGAATAAACAATTATGTTTATTATCTTAGAATTTAGGTCAGATTTATGAGTAAAACTCATATTCAAAGCAAAACATGATTCTGTTAAAACAAGAGACAATATTAAAATCCTCAGCCAGAGTAAAAGTATTTGTTGGAAATAATTTAATAGAAAACTCCTTTTTTAATTACTGTTTAATAGATTAAATTACTAAAATACTTATGCAGAAAGTGGAATGAGAGATTATTCTTATGATTGTTGGTTGATATTCCAATTTAATTGTGCAGAGCCTTACTGACAGTCATAAAGCACCTAAAGCCATTATATGGTTGCCACAGGTGAAAAATAGCTTAATTTGTGAACACTGACAGGTGGCAGATAATATGTGTTTATGCGTCCACGCAAGAATGTCAAAACCTGAACAATTGACTTGTCAAGCAGAAGCCTATTACTTGTTAGATGCAACAGTAGAGGCTGCTTTTTAATTTTGATAGCACCTGGACTAAACAAAAGTGACACATCCCGGGGTCTCCAGTTAATTTAGATGGCAGGAACCGAGGGGTGAGGCCACCCGGAAGAAGAAGTGGTGCCAAAATAGAAGGTTTCCTGAAGGGAAAGAGGTGTTCTCTCCAGAAAGAAAGGGAAGATCTGGTTGGAGGAAAGGTTCTGGAAATGGGGGAAGGTCATGGAGATCAGGGAGATGCATGGAAACAATTGCCAGGGACCTGAGTCACTAACACCTGAGACTGGTAGCTGTGAGCAGCTGCACAACACAAACCAAGACAACTTGCTGCCCAAGTTGTCCATCCCGGACAAGCAACAATCTCCCAGCTGGAAAGGGAAGTCAGGACCTGACGAACGTAACTCTTAACAAGGGAACGATTGAGAGCGTGAGATAATCAAGGAGGGTAAAAGCTCTCATCTCAATGCTTCTTAGATAAACCCCAATATCCAGATTCACTACAGGCTGTCAGATAGTGTCAGAAACAAGATACAGATGGTTTATTGAACCTCCAGATCATGGCCTGTTGAGGGAGGCCCTCCAGGAGGAGCGGGGGGGACGGGACACCTCACCAGAGATGTAGTGTGCCCGTAACCTTTATGCCTGTGGGTGCAGAGCCGATGGGTCGGGATTGTCGCGGCAGTGGGGGGCCTCAGCAGAGTTTTAATGTGCCTGTAGTTATTACACTTTCGGGTGCCCCACATTGAGGTCGGCTGACTGGTTGGGGTTTGTCAAGTCATGTCAAGGCCTCCATCATGGGGGTTTTAGTGTGCCTGTAACCGTTACGCCGCTGGGCAACAGACTGATGGGTCTGCTGGCCGGTCAGGATCCCCCAAACTGGTAGGGGCATCCCCCGAGATCCAGCACATCTGTAACCCTTGTGCCTCCGGGCAGGAAGAGCGCAGGTGAAACTTCAATCCAGTCTGAATACTCTAGGAAACATCTTAAACTATTAGGCATCGTTATGCTAAGCTTGAAAATTCCCTGGGCATTTGCCTTGACACCCTAGTATAGCAGAAGGCCTCTTCTGAGGAGGTGGCTGCCTGTCTCCGTTCCAAATTATAGCGCAATCTCTTTTTAGGTGTGCAGGCAACTATGTTCTGCCTAATCCCCCCTGTAAACTGAAATTAGGTTTGGGTCCACAACACTGGTGTTGTCACATAACCTAACAAGTGAAGCCCGGTTCTCCTCCCTCCCTTCCTCCATAAACCATAAAATGGTTTTTAAGTACCATTTTGGAGGTTTGAGATCCAAGAAGTGGACCAAGAAAAGCAGACAATGGAGAGGTTAGCTTCAGCCTAGCAGTTAAGCCATTCATCTGAAAAGAATTGAGATTTTGATCTTTGCTGTGTGGGTTGGTTTTGGTTTTTATCTTATTTCTACAAACAGAAGCATCTAGGAGCTGCTGTTGCTGCATTTTGTCTTAGGCCTCTCCACACACACTCTGAGACTAGTTTGTGGAAGACAACTCTTAATTTGAACAGACTTTTAAGTCATATACGTTATTAATATAAAAATACAGTTCTGAGTGGTACACAGCTGGAAGACTTTTTATTGTTGACCTGTTAAAACTCTTGGGGATGTAAGCAAAGTGACAGCTGGAGTATGGCATCTTCAGCTCCTGGCAGGGAAAAAAAACTAGTATTCAGATCCGCATGTAATCATTTTGTACTGTGTTACTTATTGACTGTTTCTTTATACCTTATTTTCCTACTCAGTTGGGGCATGCATTTTTTAAATTGTATCTAATCTACCTGTCTTCTATAACAATAGTTTGTAAGCCTTTTTTGGTGTGCTTTTCTTTATATATAGATCCCCAATCTTACTGTGAAAGACAACGAAATACTGCATTTCTGGTTTGCTTGTGTTGCCATCATCCCTCTTGAGTTCATAAATGCTGCTTTTTAAACTGCTGTTCTGCTGGATCTTTGATCAACTGACACTATGAACAAATAAATACTACATATAATATATGTAGATCCTAGATATAGATGATCTTGGAGACTCATTTGTACACACAATTCTAGTATATAAAAACATATATTTAAACACATTATAGAAACATGTATTTAGTTTCAGGCTCATTTTTTTTATCTTCTAAAGATGAAACATTATGGGTTAACAAATATAATAATTCATCTTATGTAGCATGATAAAAATTATGAAAGGTTGAAAATTGTTTTGCTTTCACATACATCATCAAAAAGTCATCCAGCAGATCAGATTTGCTTCTTTCCTTTCCTAAGATAACCCTTAATCTTGGTCCAAAAAAAAAAAAATCAGAGAAATTCTTAGGAAAGAAGATAGACTGTATATATTTTATGTCAATATTAAAAGAAGATAGGGTATGATGCGGTGTCTGATCCATAATCAGTAAATTTAAACTTCCATATATTTTTATAATGATTTTGTGTTGCTATAAGGAGAATATTCTTCATTAAGGTACTTTCTTTTTTTTTTCCTTATGCTTTTAATTTGGATGGCTGGGTGAAACCAGTAGCTGTCTGTCCGTATTAAGAAGAAAATACAGCAGAGAAAGCAAACACATAGCTGTTGAACCCTCACTACTGGCATGAAAATGTTGTCATCCTTCATATGTCTGTTCACAAAACTCTTTGTCTTTTTCTCGGAAAGTTCATTTTCCATTCTGGATTAAGTATCATACTTAGATTTTACTGTTCAGTTTTGGCAGTTTTATCATTTACTGTGGAAATTACTGGTATTCTTAACAAACTGCTCAATACAATAGTTGGTTGAATAGCATTGAAGGGTTATGGAAGAATTTTTCTCTATTTGTTACAGCCTAATAAGAGAACACAATTTAACCTTCCCTATTATTTAAATGGTTTCTATTTAGATTTTAATCTATTTCATTTCTCTCCATTTCTAACAAATCCGTCATGAAAAGGGCAAGGGATAATGCTGAAGTTAAAATCAAAATGTGAAAGATGAGATTTAGACAAAAGAAAGGATGGCATATATTTATTTTGCTGAAAATATTTGACTGTCCATTAAATATCTAAAACATTTTAAAGGAATTTGGTGGATTAAGTAATGTGCAGGAGTAGAAATTCAATGAGGCTTTTAAGGTACAAATTTGAATAATTAACTAGTGTAGGAAATCATGCAGCCCTTCATAGGCAAAAAAGATGAGACACTTATTTAAAACTTAAGTTTGTACCTGCTACCACCTTCCTTGAAAAAATGATTAATTTTCAAGACTTGGAATTATTTTGAAATTGAAGACATAAACCTGTCAGTCTCTGCCATTCTGCCCTGATAGGGTCCAGAAAATAATCTTGATTATTACATTTCAATTTCAAGAAAAATGATTCACATAGTTGATTAAAGAAGCATTCATTAACTTGTACTGTTTGACATTTTGGGTCAATACTAATGCACAGTAAATAATCCAGTGTAAACTCATTTTCATCTGTAATTTTAGATAATCTGTAAGCTAATAGCTATAAAAATGTACAGTTATATTTTTCTTAATTCCAGGGCTTACCAGGAGAGCATGGGGTACCAGGAAACCCAGGAGTAAAAGGAGACAAGGTATGTTTTAAGTGGTTTTAATTAAGCTTGATATGTTAGAGCATATTAGACTGTCATCTCTGAAGTAACCTTTGATTCTTCTGTAGCGCATCTGTGTGGCTGCTTTATGAATTGATTTTAAAATGTACAAGCAGCAACCCCCTGCCTGCTGCAGGCCAATTTGGCAACCCAATCGCTCTTTAGATTCATAATTTAAGTAATATTTCAAGGAGGTTGCATTGGGCTCTTACATTAAATCTGTGCAGTGCAGAAATGTCGGTTCGGGTCCTGACCACAGAACAGCCTTTTCAGTGTAGTGTCCTAACTAGACTAATGTGTAAAATCCCACTTCACAGTCAGATATATTCCTCTTGGCAGAGCACTGGGGCAGCTATACTGTCTCAGATGTGAGCCAAGCTCTTCATGGCATTGTATTTTGCTGTGGAGAAATCCCTTAGTTAGAATTCAGCTACATCAGCAAGAGTCAAAAATGGTATGTGTGTCTATATTGAATGTAGAGAAGGGGAGAGAAGAGGATGTACAGGCATACTGTGAGCTGGGTGATGTGTTATGGTATTTATACATTGTGGGGGGTACAAGGGAAACAAATAAAATCCATTAACAGCTTGACAAAATGAGCTGATAAAAAGGTGGGAGAAGAAAATTGCTGTGGAACAATGACAAAATGTACTCATCTTGCAAAATAGGAAGTAGTGGATTCAGAAAGAATCACAGAGAATGATGCAGGAGCGTGTAAAATACAAGAGGACAGCATAATAAAGGGCACGAATTCACCTGTGTAAGCAGGAGGAGTTGTAGAGATGTGGAGTAAGAGATGCTGCATGCATTGAAGTAAGAAATAGGGATGTAAACAGGAATACGGTGGAGACCGGGGTTTAGCACTAGGGATAGATAGCTGGAAAGAGACAGTTTAAAGCTGTTACTATGAATTAATTGGCAGGATTTAATGACGACCTGCGTATTAGGGGCTTGGGGACAAAGAAATGTAGATCAGATGTGTTGCAAGCATGGAAAACGAAGAGAATTCTAGTTACTATTAGTGGTTGTGTAATCCATGCCTCCTCCTCTTCTGTAACTTTTTGGAGGAAAATGGCGGGGAGTGGTTCTTCACTATTTCTCCTCAAAGTACTGGCACTTTCTAGGATAACCTTGATAATATTTAGAGTTTTTTCATAAGAGGAAATTCTGACATTTCAATTAGCAATTCAAATTTATCTTGTAGGGGGACCCTGGTGGGATTATGGGACCGCCTGGACATCCAGGTCCAAAAGGTGATGTGGGACCTCCTGGACCAAGTCTGCCTGGAAGACCAGTAAGTCCATAATCTGAAAAGGCTTTTATGACTTTATTTCTTGTAGGGACAACTGTTAAAGAATTCTCATTGTGCAGTGAAAGAAATCAGAACAAGTATTTTTTTGGATGTAATTTCAAAATTGAAATATATGTTATAGCGGTATTGTAAGTGCACTAAAATATAGTCTAGAAATAGTGTAAGGCTCACACATGCTCCTAGTGACAGTGGTATTAACAACAAAGACATATGTAAATCTGTCATAGTTTATTTATAAAGGCTGTCTAACTTTGGCAATAAAATTCAGCTAGTCTCTTTGATTTCAAAATGTAATTTGTTTTTTTTCCTGGGTTGTTTTTTTTTTTTAGGGTCCCACTGGTATTCCTGGAAACCCCGGTCCACGTGGACCAAAGGTATAAAAAATATATTATTTCTGTTTCTAAAAAATAAAGTAAAAAAAAAAAAGGATAATATGCTAGTTTACATTTTCAGACCTGTCGTAACTGAAAGCCTTGTACCTTTCTCAGGGAGAAAGAGGACTACCTGGTGTACAAGGAGCACCTGGGGAGATGGGGCCCCCGGGAATAGGCATTCAGGGATCACCAGTAAGTATACCAACACCCAGAATTTGGGCTTCTCACTGTACATCGCTGAGAAAACTGCAACAAGTAAACAAAGGATAGTAAAAAGCCAGGCCACGAACTCCCTTCTGACTCGACTCCCAACTCAGCGTCTTTTCCCTTTATCCAGACCCAGAAAGATCTAGTGCTAAGTGAGAAATGGAAGCCTTGGAGAACTGAAAGAGTCAATGGCTACTCTACAGATGAGCTTCCTAGTGATGGTGTTGAGACATCTTCAGACTACCTGTGTCTGTTTGTCAGCAACAATTGTTTGCAGTTGTCAGCAAAATCCAGCCTGAGTACTGGTACAAGAGAAGAGGTATACTCAACATCATAGCTGATGGCATTTTGAAATCCATGCTGGTACTGGAAAAGGCAAAGACACATGGAAGAGATGTGGAAGACTTTGCATCAGCTCCTAGCTTTTGCATTTGTGATGACTGCTAATTACAAGCTTAGGTCTACTGCTTATAAATAAGAATCTTACCATGCCAGGTACTGGGCCAGGAAGTCCTGATTTTGCACAGTTTGCTTCACACAGTTCTGCGCATTTATAATTCAAACACTAAGCAAGTTGATGCAGTGTAAATTCATACTAAACTTGTATAGTAGTAACTGTTTCAGTTATTCAGCTTGTTTCCCAGGTTTCTTTCTTTCTTTCTATTGCCTTTAAATAAAGCCATCTCCAGTGTCCTCAGAGTATTCAGTAAAAAAATTGATGATATTGATGGTGTAGATGGTAGGTGGTACATGTTATTACATGAGTTCTACTGTGGTGAACAGGGCAATCTCTCTTCAGTCCAGACCCATATAGTCAGCCGATACAGTTCTGTTTATTGGCAGGACTCAGATACAGAGAGAAAATATTTGACAAGGTAACTAGAGTTTCACAGTGAGATCTTAATCTAAAATAATTATCCTTAAAAGCAATTTATTCAGTTCAAATAATTTCAAATCTGAATTTTTAAAATTACCCATTTATATTTAAACAATCTAATTTGTTTTTGTTCAACTGAATATCAACTTTTCTTATGAATCTCCTAGCTAAATAGCAAGTTTCACCACAGATCATTATTCTTTGGTATGCCTCAGCAAAATCTTGAATTCTCTGATTTTGGCAAAATTAGATTTGGATTTAAAGCCAAATCTTAGAGCAAGTCTTTCTTGCAATGCGAACTGTACCAATATCCCACATTCAGTATTTTTCTATGAATTTCATCTCCCTTGTCCCAAAAAGTGTAACTACTGATTATTTGGAGATTTCTTTCAGGGTCCTGTAGGTCCAACTGGGTCCACAGGTGTGCAGGTAGGATATAAGTTTTCTCTTTAATATTAAAAAAATAATTAAGTTTAAGATGTTTACAGTAAAAGAAAAATAGTCTTAAATCCTAAATGACCTTTCCTGCTCTTAGGGCCCTAGGGGACCCCCAGGATTACCAGGAACTCCAGGTACCCCTGGTATTAATGTAAGTGACAGTTCTCTATATATACAGCAAGAGGTAATGTGTCCCTCGACAATGGTTTAAGGCCATCAAATTTTACATTTTTTTCTAGGGCACTCCAGGAAGAGATGGAAAACCAGGACTACCAGGCCCTCCAGGTGATCCTGTATGTATACACAGAAAGCTTGGGCATTTGCTTTGGTGCAAATATTTTAAATTTAAAGGAGGTGAGAGAGCCTAGCAAGTGTAGAAGTCCAATTGATGAAATTAGTTTGATTTTTCAATTATTAGATCCTTTGTTTGTTTGTTTACTTGATTACATTGCAGTATAAATTAAACTTATGTTCACATATACAGGATAAGTACCTTGTTTTCAGGTGTTACAGTTTGTATACTAGAGTTTCTGCCAGGCTATAACTTGGCATAGTGTTCCTCAGTCTCCGAAGCAGTTCTGTATAATGCAAATTTTAAGGAGCATACTGTGATAATTCCTGTTAAAAGACTGAAGAGAAAAGTTTGGGGATTCCAAAGTTAATTTTGCTGTGCTGCAGAAGAGAGACATTCATTTTTAATGAAATTCTGAGAATAGTTAGTCTCTAAAGCAATAAATTCCCTTTAGCACTAAAAAAAAGTTAAGTGGCTGGGTTTGAAAACAAAAATACTAAATAAATTCTGATCTTTCACCACACTTTAGAAGTTATCATCTCCTCTCGGGTATGTATTACAGCAGTGATTTTTATTTAACAATGCTATAGCTTTACAGATTTTGCGAAGTCGAGCGCTGCAAGATCCAGAAAGCCTGCATGTGCCTCAGACCAAACCTTACTCTTAAAGATAATTGATTATTTTACTTGGGAGTCAGGAGAGTCAAATGTGCATATCTGCAAAATTGGCATAAAGGCAAAACTTCAGTTGTTATTCCTGCTCCTGTCTGGAGTCCCAACAACTGGAGACCCAACTCTTGGAAAGAATGGTCTCTCCCATGCCTGGTTCTTGTCAGTGATTTAATTTCATTAGCATGAGTAGATATAAACACTTGCAATTGGACTGGGAAAGATTGCTAGCTTTTTGAAAATATAATCAAAACTTAAAATTCAGAGACAGTCTGAAGTCAACAAGATTAAACTCAAGACAGATGAGCATAAAGTGCTTAATGAGAAAAAACAATATCCCTAAGTAGAATAGCTCTGGAAGGCACAGTGCACTGTAAACTAAATGTGAGTAAAAAATCTGATGCCACTGTTAAACAGACAGATCTAAATGGTAAAACTTACTAACAGGAGAATTACTGCCTTTTGCTCTCCTGAAATAGTCTTTTTGGAGAGAACACTTTTAAAGGAAACTCTAGCAAGCAGGAGTGAGTCCGGAGAATTAAGGCCATTTTAACATTTTCAAAAGCCCATCACATACCATACACTTATTTGGAGCTCAGCATACACAGCTCTGACTCTCCGGTACGCTCGCAGTTAGGCTGGACTTGCTGTGCGTACAGAGCAGACGGGCTGTATGGCACAAACGCAGCAGGCTTGCTCTTGTAGCTGGCGTGCCCCTGCAGCTGGATGTTAGGACCCTTTCACGCTGAGGGTTTAGGGGTCTGTATCATAAAGTGCTGTTGCAGCTAAAATAAGAACATTCGAGAAGAGGAGAGATGGGAAATTACACTTGTGTAGTCCAGCAGAAAGACCAAGACATGACGTGGTAATGGCCTGCCTATCTGTAAAATGTTGCCACAAGGAAAAGGATGAAAAGTCAAGCCACGTAGGGATGTGGTGGTTGGTTTTAAGCCTTGTTACAAGTTTTTAAGAGCAGGTGACACTGTCTTCGTACAGTCTACCTTTGTGCAGAGGATGGACTTCATAGCTTACATAGTTACATCCTTAGGTTGCGTTAGGTGCCTGTGTCTCAGCCCAGAAAACTCAGCGTGCTTTCAGAGGTGGTGATGCTACCCTGTAAATGGGGTACTCCTGATTACACCTATGGTTAAGTACGTTCAGCAGTGCTTCTCTTGAGCTGGTATTTGACACCCATTGCTACCAACCGACAGTTTTTCTAATACGCTACAAAAGTGCTTACATTTTATTTTTCTTCTTCAAGATGGGAATGATTGAAACAGACTGAACAAAAGCGGTAACAAATTTTGAATGTGTCTAATTTTATAGCATGCACAGGGCTATTTTTGCTTTAGCAATTGCAAGAAGAAGAAATCAGCATTGGTAATTGCAGAGTCTGTGAGTGAAGCTGATGATAACCAGTGCAATCAGTTTTTACAGGGAGTCTTTAAATATAGGTTTAATGGCAGCATTTGGAAATCTGAGATACATTGCAGTACAGTGTAAACCTATTGATTGAGCTTTAAATGCGTTAGCTTTAGTATTGGTGGCAATTTAGCGGTGGCACCACAGAGTTTTGCACTAATTCTTAATGTTTAAAGGCAGGACAAAATACTGCATACGTTGCTTATGTTGCTGTAGCTGGATTATTTCCAGTATCTGAGCTAGTTTATTGAAGTTAGCTTTGACATCTCCACAGTTCATGCTACAGTTCACGTTAGAGTCAGAACCTAGGAGAAAGCAGAAGGAAAACAATTGAAGATAATCAGGTGAGAATAGTCTGTGAGACTTTCCAACAGCGATAAGTGGTTGCTGGTATGCCACAAAAACAACAATACATTATTATTATTATTTTAAAGTGAAATTTACTATGTTCTGGAGTTATGCTGTTGTCATGGTTTAAGGAACTTCATTGGAATTGTAAAGAAGAATTTCATTGTTAGGTTGGATAGAGAGCGATATTTAACTATATTTGAAACCCTGATTTTTCTTTTGATTTTTCGTAAAAAAATAGCTTCAACCAATATATATGTAATCAGCTATGTGTGCAACAATATAAACTTTAGAACCAGTGAGAACCCATCTGAATCGGTAGTGTTGTGTAAAACATTAACTGCCACTGCCTTTTTTAATTTCAGATCGCACTGCCACTTGTGGGAGACATGGGTGCTGTACTGAAGGTAAGCGCTTTCAGAGGTTAAATGTCTTTGTTTACTATAAGCATGCTTTTTAAACCAGAATATACACCTGAAAGTTTCTATAGGTTCAATTCTGACCTACTTGGCTAGCCCAAAATAATTTTGAGATTTTTGTTGATTTTTGTTTTGTTTTTAAAAAATACTCAAGAAATGCATTTTGTAGGAATTTTGCAAAATAGAGTTTGAAAGGTATGTGAGGTAGTAGCCAGCAAGTGCCTGTTCAGCACATCCAGTCCACAGTATGAATTGCTACAAGTATACCCCATTCTCTGCTTTACTTTGTAGCATTAAGGTTGGTAATACACCGAATGGGGAAAATAGTCTAGAATTTCTAAGGTATTATTTTGAAAAATAATGACATTTGAAGTGGTCTGCCATATTCCAGAATGAAAAGTGTGCTCAGGAGGATTTCAATATGAAAAGCACACATCATTTCTGAAGAGAGGGATTATCCTATTCTACTATCCTTTATTAATACATGTACTTAGGGTTTATTGACTTTCGCATTCCCAAATCTGATTTCTTTTAGGTCTACCTTTGGGCTTTTCCCTGAGTCTTTCTGTTTGCAGTTGTACTGTCTTTCTCCTGTACCTGCTTTTCTACCTCTTTATCAATTCTCTCTCTTACTGATTCTTTATGCTCCATTCTTCATTTCTCTGTGGTTCGTAGTTAGCACTTCTGTAAGATTGTAATTTAGCTGGAAAATGCTTCTGTCAACAGAGCAGGAATCACATTTAAAATAACTATAAATTTGAAGCTGGTGAGAGTAAGAAGTAGCTTTCTTCTCTACCTACCCCTTAAAAGGAAGATGGTTTGCTCAAACCTGATCAGAGGTGTGTCTGGGACTATCCACAATGAAGGCATTTATGAGTCCTCTCAAAATGAAGCTAAAAATCTGTTAGCATGGTTTGAGCAGAGTGTGAGAGAGATGGGGAGGGAAGGAAGGAAGGCTATCTGAACAAGTACATCGTGTAGAAGAGAGAAAGGACCGAAGAGAAGGTTTTGGGGTAAAACAAAGGGATGGTCACGGAGGCAGGAAGGAAGCGGTCTGCATCGATCAGACCTTCTGCCCGTGTCACAAAAATGGTTATTTGTCACTTTCTCTCTGTTCCTCAGGGTGATCCTGGCACAAGAGGTCCTCCAGGCATCCCTGGTAGAGAAGGGCCAAAGGTAAGTTTGAAGAGAGTACTTTACATGGCTTTGTTGCTTGTTAAAAGGCCAGGCTCTTACTTCTGAGACTTTTTTGTCTGATCCCTATCCCTGTAGCATCTGAGCAGCCTAAAGTTGCAAACGATTTTTACGGTTCAGCCCTTTTTTCTGTGTCAGTTTGCCTTTTCTCTCAGGACAGTAAGCAAAATAGCCTGAGTTAGGTCCCAAGCCAGGATAGCTCTTCTGTGTCTTGCGCCCATTAAAGCTAGCTCAGATCTGACTGTCCAGTAGGATGTTGCAATCTATAGGCTCGTTTTAGGTGAGTCAGGCACGCAAGAATCCTGTGGTGAAGAAGGAAGCTTCCCCTATCTCCCTCGAGCGTGCAACAGCTGGATCGCCCTGTGCCTTTGCACCATGTTCCCATGGGACTTGCAGTTTCACTGTCATCGATCAAAACTCTGCTTCACTGTAATCAGATCAAATGCCACATGGTTTGACGTATAGATATCTCCTATAGTTGAGCCTAATTCCATGAAAGTGTACTTTCTCCATTTCGGCAAGCATTTAAGCTCTTTGGTATTAATAAGATGTCTCCGTCAGGCCTTTTGGCTGGTTTGCCTACTGGGTAAAAACCACTCGTTTCCTTTCACCCTGATGGGAGGCATATTTTAAAGTTTCTGTTTTAGGCACTATTGCTGTAAGGGCTTCATACTAGCATATATTAAATATAGGTCATAAAATGCCCTGCAGAGCATGAAATTCATTGTTCTCTAATAGAAAATATTTGTTCGAATGTTACATTTTCATAGGGAAGCAAAGGTGAACGTGGATTTCCTGGGCTTACTGGAGAAAAGGGCGATGAGGTAAAATTACTTCATTTCTATAGTGGCTGCATTCTTATCTGAACCTGAATAAAGATCTAGACCGAGAATGAAATGCACAGAATGTTATTCAGTTCTTTGAAACTGCTGAGATAGTAACGTATCACTATAAATAGCCCTCAATTCTGAATTTTCAACAAGATTAAATGTTATTACTCAATTAAAAAACATCTTTTTAATTTTTGTTTGAGGATTTTTGCTCATTTGTATATTTTAAAGCCTCACAGGCATTTAAATGCTAATTTTTAGGTGTATAGAATAGAGCAATAAATAGGCAAATGCCAAATATTTTCAGAAAATACTTCATGTTTTATAAAATATTTGCCTTCATTGTGTTAGTTCCCCTTTAAAATTCACTTTCAAAAACATTCCATTAGGCAAATACTCTGATGGGAACAGTCATAGCAGCAATTACTATTAAGTGGAAACTGGAAAATATTTGAAGAGACTGAGTTTAAAATATTTAAAGTATTTTGCATCATATACTGCATTCTTAGAGTTATTTTTATGTCATTATGGAGAAGAAAAAAAAGCCATGTGACTTGTGGTGCCAAATCCAAAATAGCTGCTATAGCTTTCATTTTATATTGAAATATTTGCAGTTAACAGTTCAAGAGCAATCTCTGTCCAAAAAAAAAATAAAATTACCAAAGCAGAAGCTATTAAGCAAATGAATCTGAGTAATTAAACGAATTTCCTAGTGACCTTAGCTAACTGAAGGAGTTAAAATAAGTAGTCCGTTACAAAATATTTGGTGAACACTTTGAAATTCCACAATACTTAAGTGGCACTGTTAAACATGTACTACTGTCTTGTAATTTGGGAGTGCTGGCTACAAGAGAAAGCACCTGGAAAATATGAAAGGAATTTAGACCTTATTGATTGAGGGTTATGAGCGTTTTACATTTCTTTGGCGCTATGGCCATAATATAGTAAGAATATTCAAACAGTAGTAGAACGAGAATAATTCTCAAAAAAATCTGTGTTCATCAGGATCCTTGGCTTCCTAAAGTAAACAGTTATATGAGGGAAAAAAAAGATGCAGCAGAAGCATTAGATATGTATTCCTGCTACTGCTTTGCCCCAGAACTTAGCAGATTGTCGGACTAAAGTATCATGCTTATTTTTCCTCTTTGTTTTTACACAATCTATAGAGCTCATAATGTCTTTGCTTCTTAAAAGCAAGTGCTTCCTGAGGTTGGATTTAGAACATTGACCTTAAAATGATGGGGCAGCCATATGCGAAGCCCAAGCAGAATTTTACTTAAAAAATAAATGGGAAAATAACACATCTTTCATGTGCCCCATAGGATACCTCTATAATTCAACTCTAGCAGTTTGAGGCATTAGCAAAACAGTTTCAACAATTAGGATACTATTTGACTGCTGAGAATCAAGTGAGATATTAGAGGCAATTAAGAATGTAATAAAGGAAAGGCAAGATTATAACTGGCAGTTAGGGTTTTTTTAAAGGACTCCAGAGTAAACTCATTCTGAATTTTTTTATTGATTCAGTAGGGTGCTGTGCTGTGTTAGCAAGTTAGCTTTTCACACGCTTCTTCACCGTTTGATAGCTGGTTAGCTGCCGTAGCTCTGATACTTTCAGTGTTTAGCAGCAGCTTTTGGTTATGAATTTATGAGGGTGCAAGCGAATTTATTTTCAGAAATACATATGAAAGAGTTTACAAAGTTTAAAAGTAACTTTTTTTAAAAATTTACAAATTGTAAAAGAATTATGATTTGGTTAGCATGGGAACGGGAAGAGAGATTGAGAAGCCCACCTGAAGCTCTTTGAAATACGCTCCTTAACTTCCATGTGCCTTCAAACAGCCCTTTAGTCTTTGTTGAAGCTTAGTTCTCTTCCTTTTTAAAACATTCCTTTTTTCAGGGGAGGGTTTTTCTAACATCAGTAATAATAATTACAGAAAATGTTCCTTTGGTTTAACATTCATTTTCCAGGTGACTGTGCTGTCAGAGTAAAGTAATTCCAAATGAGCGGAGAACACATTAGCAGTTGGATCGCCACTCTGAAGAGCTGCAGAGGTGGATCTGTGTCCTCTGTGTGTAGGAGCAAGAAAGGGAAATCAATGTCTCTCTCCATCTCCACACCTTTCCTGATTTATTTCTGTCAGGAGTTTTTCTCTCAGTCTCTCTCGGAGCCCTTATTTCAGGGTGACAGACCTCTGGTTTTCTAGACTACCCCCTTAGCCGTGCCTTCTTAAACACTGCATTTAACATGAGGAATACGCCTTTTCTGAGGTGATTCCTCGTGTCAGAGGGTAGGTACCCTCTGCAGATAAAATGAACCACTGCTGGGAGGGACCTGTTTCCCTTTGTGGATGATGGGGGGAACTGAGAGCGATTAGCTCTCATTAGTGCATGACTTTTACGCGTCTAAAATTGCACCTAAGCCTGCTGTGGCAGAGGAAAGATTTCAGTGACGTGCAGGCTTGTCTCGAATCCTACCTGCATCCACTGTAGTAATTTGCACGCCAGTATGTTTAGTAAGTGGATACCAGAATCCATCGACTTCCAGGCAATCAAATAGAATAAGAGCAGGGAAGTAGATCATTAAATACTATGAAAACTGTCATGTTCTGTTATCAAAAAAGCAAAATCTATAAATCAGACAGAAAGCATCATTGCATTTAGATATCAGGTAACATTGAGAAGTCTGAGTAGACATCTTCTCACCATCAAAAAAAAACTTTTAGTGATAGAAAATAGAAAATTAATCTCTAAGGAAAAGCCAAATGTCCTGCTCTTATCTGCACAACTAAAGAGCAAAATTTATGCAGGGCATAAGCTAACAGCGTGAAGGGTTGAAGGACAAGTGTTTATCAGTCAAGCAAGAAGTTGTGTCTAACCTTGTTCAATGACAATCTCCTCCCTGCTTAGTGGGGCTTTTTTTACGTTCCTAAAAATAATGCCAACCTTTTAGATGAAAATGCGCTTTAATATAGTTATAATACTGCTGGACACACCGAATATAAGTAGTTTTTTGAGGTATGAGTGGGAGAGGAAATAGACATGTGTTTTTTAATTTCCAGGGCCTCCAAGGCGCTCCCGGACTGCCAGGCGTACCAGGACCCAGCGGACCGTCTGTAAGTGTGTGGCATCGCCTGTGTTCTCATCTCTCCCTGCAGAGGTTGCTACAACTATCCAGTAAAACTTCATCTTCTTAGTTTCTTGTCCCTTCTTTTGGCTTTCAGGAGAGTGATAATAAAATCTGACCCGTATTGGCTCTAATAAAAGAAACTATGTTGTGAGTTGATGTTACTGAAAATACTGTCATTGTCTGGGCTCAAGGTTTATGTAACGTAAACGAGTTTGCAGTTTTGGCATTGCTAGAGACTCTGTGAGGTTACATGACTTATGATGTGCAAACTTGCAGTTAATTATGTATTTGTCCCCAAGTTACAGTAATAATGTTAGTAATAAAAATCTAAATATAATTCCAGCTAGGCATTCTGTAGACATTTAGTGCTGAAACCAATTAATCACTTGGTTTCACAATAAAAAAAGTATGAGAACAAGCTGACAATATTTAAAGTCACTAAAAAATATCATTAAAAAATGTTGGTATTTCTGGGAAAACTCCTCTTGGAAATTTTTTTTAAAATTTTATTTTCTACATACGGGATGGGATCACATTAGTTAGTATGATCATTATTCATTCCTAGGTTGCTGACAGTACTAATGTTTCCCTTCTTTCAAAAACTGTAACACAGTTAGGAAGTTTAATGTGGCATATGTAAATTGGCATTTTAGCAGTAAAGCACGATTCTTAGCAGTATCAAGAGATGCCAGTTAAGGTCAGTGCATTTAGTCTGCCAGGGTGAAAATACAACTGCAAACACAAGTTTTACCCTTCAAAGGGCTTATCAGAAGGACACAGCTGTTGTATCAAACAGAAGAGAAGTATTTAAACCTGGAGGAGAAACATAATTAGGTTTAAATGACCTTAAAAAAGTACAACTTTTAAAAACTAAGCTGCAATGCAGAAATACTGTGTTTCATTGTTTCTTAACTAATATAAACTGATACTGTGTTGTGCAGGGAGTCACAGGAAGACCCGGACATCCCGGTCCAGCAGGGTCAAAAGGCGAAAAGGTATTCCTTCTTTTTAGTCTCGCTCCAGATCTGTGAAGGTTTTGCAATCCTATTACGCTCCTATGTTTTGGGGGTTTTTTTAACATAGAGCGCAAACAAGAACTTGACGTACACTTTCACATTAACTTGTATTTGTGTCTTAATACAAGTACTTTCCCCAAACAATGCCATGTATGTGGGCTTATATTTTGAAGCATAGTCCCTGTGGTGTACGTAAGTTGCAGAGAATGTTCTCTAAGTATCACATATTAAATAAAATTTTGGAAAGTGAAAATACATTTGTGAAATAGTATATGACTAGTTACTACTTGCTCTGCTTCTCATTCTTCTACCAGTATTTTAGTCAAAAGTAACTGCATACTTTACAAGTGTTTCACAAGTACTGAAAGTTATTGAGTATAAGTTATTCTGCAAAAACATATAAGCTTCCTTTTTACTTAATTTACACTGTTACAGCACTCCTTTCTATCAATGTTTTATGTGCTCTTTTATCAGGCACTCGAACTAAGAGGTCAAATTCATTTCTTGGGCACCTCAGATCAGTGAAATACCGCAGACGAACTTAGTTTGCTGTAGAATGCTTTCTGGGACAAGTTCTCCATTTTGTATATGAATACACTTTTCTGAAGGTTTTTTTTGCTGTAGCCTGGAGTTTTCCAGGCAGAGCACTGCCACATTAATGTATGTGATCCTACTAATACGCTGCAAAACCTTGGGTCTGGTCTGAGTAAGAAAGGAAACTGTTTTGTAAAGCTCCGAAATTATTTCAGTATAAAAATTGATTCAGAGCTGTCTCCTTGCAGACCATAATAGCAAAAACTTACCACGCTTGCCTCCTTTTTATGTAACCGAATGCAAAACACAAGTCTCTGTTAGTTCCTTGTTTACAATTCACACACAGGTGGGAATGAGAAGCCACTGCTCTGTAAGTAGTATCCCATAGATCAAAAAGGGCAAAAGTCAAATGGCTGAAGAGTGATGAAGTAAACTGAAATACAGCCAGAGTAATTTCCTCCTCCTTTCTTCACCTGGGGAACATGTTTGAGGAATGATCATATAATCTGCTTTCTAAAGTACAGTATTTTTATTTCCCGTGAAGTACTCCAAATCACTCTTTGGAGGCTGACAGTTTCTATCAATTAGCAGGACCATTTGGAAATTATCCTAGTATAAACATTTAATTACAATTATATTTTTCTGATGAGCTAATTATTGCTATTGAACACTTATCATGACTTTTGCCACCTTAATAATTTTAAAGATGCAGCCTAAGTGTCTCACTGACATATGTTTAATAAGAGCCAACAAAGTCAGTGAAAAATTCTGGCAGACTTGTTCCAAATTATACAGTGTTTTTAACTGAATCATAGTGATGAGATTTTGAAAAGATCTTGTTTGGGAAACTTGATGTTGAAACCTTTGTAATTCTATACTGTTCTGAGACCCCGCCATTCTGCTGGGACAAAAGCTCAGAAGCATTTTTTTTAATGTAAGCAATTCAGTGCATGTCAGCGGAACAGACTACATATGCAGGTAACCACAGACTAATATTTTCCAGTAAAAAAACCAAAAAGGTATTCATTATATCTCTTAATAAAGAAGATCTTCAGTGTGTTTCTAAATAAATGGAACTTCTGAAACTGTAGCTCTTCTTTATTTACCTGTGAATGATCAACTGAGGATTGGCTTTTGCAAAATAATACACAAAGCATAAAATGAATGTTAACTTTCATCTGCCAGTTGCTTAGAAATTGATATTAAGAACTCTTACCCCCCCCCCCCCCCCACCCCCCC
>NW_010972631.1:9066261-9080391 GCF_000737465.1 Haliaeetus leucocephalus | reverse complement strand
AATTTACCCCCCCCCCCCCCCCCCCCCCCCCCCTTGCTCTCCTTCCTGGTATATATGAAGTGTTTCACAACCCGGGTTACCACTACTATTTTGCCACAAGGAAGTTACTACACATAAAGCATCAAGTAACTAACAAAATAAAAAACTAGTATAAAGTAATGATTAATAACTTGCCTAAAGCTCAAGCAGGAGCTGGGCAGGAGAATTTATTCTTGATATTGCCTGTTCATATTGACTGTATGTCTTGTTTATTGTCATTATGGTCATCATAGCTTGGGTATGGAATAGATCTGAACATCAGTTACAGTAAATGAGTTATATGAATCTCTTGCTGTACTAGGGTAGTGAAGGTTCTCCTGGGAAACCTGGACCACCTGGGCCTCCGGTGAGACATTTTGATTTATATTTTGAATGTTATTTTAGAAGCAATATACCTCTGAGTAAAACGTGACATAACATGAAGAATTGACTGTCAATCTAATACGTATTAATAGAGCAGGAAGACAACAATGTCTTTTTGCAAAAGGTTTCTGTATTCCTTTTTTTTCTTGTGATTCATAGCTGAGTAAGTTCAGATCACTAGAGCCATCCTAGAAATTTGGTCAAATAAGTTAACCTTGGTGTCCAGTGTTATTAGAGGAATTTAGACAGCTTGGGTACCTGAGGTCAGGGAACTCAGGGTACCTAGGGAAAGTCCGTGGAGTTCACTGGACTCCAGATTAACTGGATTAGTACCTAACACAAAACCAATTCTGGAGAATTCTAATAATAAATATCAAAATGTAACGTACACTGAAATTTACAGGTTTCTGGTTTCATAATTCAAAAAAAAAGTCCCAAGCCACAGTGGTATGTATCTTATGTTCTTACTGAAATGTCTGGAGTCTTTGAAAAATTGATCAAAACCAAAAATTATACCACAGCTTTGCTCAGCTGTGGGGCTTGAACAGGGCAAGGGTTCTGCCTTTATAATTCGTAGTTGTGACACTTACTTGGTTTTTATGTTTTAAAGGGTATGCCTTACAATGAAAGAAATGGAATGAGCAGCTTATATAAACTCCAGGTATTTCTCTTTAATGTTAATTTTTTTTTTTCAATCAATTTGATTTTGGCCCAACTCAACTTTTAAACTTGCTGTTGCAGGGAGGTGTGAGTGTCGCTAGTTATCCAGGTCCACCAGGACCTCCAGTAAGTACTAACAGAAACATAATTTCTAATAGTTAATTAACATAGTAGCAAAGGGGTTGGTTAGTTGCATGCAGTTTGGTAAGTGGCATGGAATTTGATTTTATATGTGAAAGACAGAAAAAATAAGGGTCTGATTGGTATGTAGTAAATGATAAAAGTACATGCTTTTATGTGTTTATCAGGCATTCTAGCCCATTTTGGAAAGTAGTTTATTCTGATTTAAGTATTTCACCCTAGCAAGTAAAGGCTGTGAAAATGGTACATAATTTGATATTGGACTCTATTGAAACTATCCTAATGTCTTAAAATGTGTAATATAGTATTTATAGTTAGCGGTGGCATAGTTTTATAATGGATTAAATTTAGTGCTAGAAATGACAAGCTCATGAATTCTGATCTCAGTTCTGTCACTGATTCACTATGTGTTGCTACAGTGCAGAGAAATGTGTAAAAACGAGAATTATATTGTGGCAATAATACAGGGCTGGTGTCGCCAACGCTGCAGAGTGCAGATGCACCACCTTGCAGCTGGACTATGCTGCTTTGTTCTGTGGAGCCAAAGATGCTGTGCACTTATTTAGGTCCTCCTTCTTGTTAGCATCATAGGCAAGTTCTACTGATTTGTGATTGTCATTTTGGTAACCGCGTAAAAATGTTGTAGCCATCAGTGAGGACTTTGTCCTTACGTTATGTGCCACTTGTAGTCATGGGCTCGCACTGGACTGCAGAGCTGTCTTTCTCTGTATTCTGGAACAGCAAAACAAAACCCAAATATTACTACGATTTTATACTTAATTAATCAGCTGAGAGGGCTGAACTTAATACTGATTCTTAATTGCACTGCATTAGCAAAGTGTACTCATAATGCAGTAATACAAAAAAAAATATCGTCTTATTCATAACTGTTCTTTTTTAAATGTGTTCCCACTTCTTCATTTCTTTGCAGGGCCCAAAAGGAGATCCTGGCACAGTGGTATGTATGTATTTTTTGGTCATGATAGAGAATTCCCCAAGTAGTTCAACACATGATCCTAGTCACAAGGGTGGAAGAGTCTATTAATGCTGTGTAGCAGGTAGCTTACCTCCTGCAGAGTCAGTACCTCTGAAAAAGCCTTTTTAATTGCCAGGCTTGCAAATTTTGCAATTTCTGGTAAATAGTTCTAAGTGATAATATAATGAATGACTGAACATAGTATTGACAGCTCTCTGCTGAGCTGTCCCTGGATATATCAAAGAACAAAGAGTGTGAAATAAAGGCAGAAAATACCTTAAGGGCTATTAGATTGTTCTCCATGTTAAATTTGAAAGTGATAGGGGAGAAAGGACAGTGCCCTATGTCATGCTAGCTAGTAACAAGTAGCATGTTGGTGTTTTCTTTGGAAATGTCATGACGGTTAGTTACAGTATGATCAGATTGCTTCTGGTGAGCAAGACGATAATGATCATGGTATGACCAGTACACCTTTCAACTGTGCAGTTTGACATTCAAAAGCAGATCTATTTAACTTTTTGATATTTTTTTCCTTTAAGCATTGTGTTATGTCCTTTTCATGTGATCTTTCTTTAAAAATTATGAGGAGGGGAAGGACAACTAGTGGAAGAACCTTGACCAGTTGCATAGGGCTAGCCACCAGCAGAACGTAGATCCAGATCCTGACTGGGTGTGTTTTTCCCAAAGTCCTTGACATGTGATGTAACTTGCCTTTATAATAGAGAAATGATATTTGTCATTAGCTTGCAATTTGTCACTACAGTTCCTAGCTTTGAAGGTGGCAAAGTTGAAACTTACAGGTATTGCATCTTGATGACTGGATGTCACTGAAAATACCCAAAAGATAATAGTAAAATTTGAGTATTGATGATTTAGCCTAAAAAGTATGGTAGTATCAAATAGATATTGTTTTCAAAATTGGATAGGTGCTTCCACAGCAGTTAAGATTTCAGTACATTCGTGTACTTCTTTTTCATGTCTAAGGAACATCGCACAACTGCATAATGATAATTACAGCCCTATCACACTGCAGGGCAGTGAAACAGGTACTGCTCCTTCATGGTCGGTGTAATAGAACTGTGTCCAGCAGACCTCTTTCGAACTTCAGGTAGTATGACTGAATCAGGACGAGTACCATGTGTCAGCCGTGTGAGCTGGCTAGGACTTCATCTATCATGAAGGTGCATAATCTCCACTCAGCCAAGCTGTGCAAAGCCTGGGATCATGTTTGATTCCTTGCCAAGTGATAATAGAGAGCCAGATACAAGAAAAACTAAACTTTGATCTATGAACAAACCTAAGTAATAACTGTGCTCCTCAAGGACATTAAGAAACCCAAAACAGAACCCCTCAGCACTCACAGCAAAACATGGAGTTGTGAGAGAGTTTCCTAAAACAGTTGATTAATCTATTTTCAAAAAAAGTCACAAAGCCTATTTTTGTTTCACCATAATGCCCAGAAGCTGAATACCTCTTTCTGTATCAGCAACCACTTCCTACTCAGGAAGCACTGTCTCCCAAACAGTTTAGGTGTGGAAAGTGAGGTCTGCCAGGGACTTCATGAAATCCAGATGGGAATTTGCTGTGGCTTTTGGTTTAACTGAGAATTGCTGAAATATTGGGATTGTTGGCTGTAGTTTAAATGTCTATGGTAAATTATTGATTTTCTTAAAAAAAAAAACAAAAAAAAACTAAAAGAGCCTCCCCACTCTACATATTAAACTGATTTCTCCAGTGGAGCATGTTTCTGGTTTTCTTTCAAAACTTGAAGAACTACCCAGGGACCTAGTCTGTGTGTCCCTTCCTGCAGAGTAAGCTTTGTTTAGGGAACAGAGCACAGAATCGCTTGGAGGTTGGTTCTCTGGTTGAGAGCACATGCTTATACCCTGGGGCTCTATCACCTGGAGGTGCTTTAGAGCTGGCCTTGGCTTGCAAGAACACTGGAGGCGAGTCTTTTGGATTACATTCTTCATCAAAATTAAAACCATTGATCCAAATATTCACACAGCATCTCTGGGAAAAGCTTCATTCGCTTAACAGGGCATAACAAAATCTGTTCACCTAACAACTGGTTAGCTGGTTTACTAATTAAAGAATCTGCTGTTGCTTGCTGTTCAACATTTCTTATGTAGAGTACAGAAATTCTAATGTATGCAATCCTTTTTAATTTTAAAAAAAATAAATCAGGGAGACCCAGGACCAATGGGATTACCAGGACTGGAAGGACTCCCAGGGGAAAAGGTAGGACTCTTAAAAAGAAGTTATGGCTTCTTAGTGGCAACTATCTGCAGCTAAATGTTTTCTGAAACCTTGTTTGAAGTTTTTTTGTGTAAGATAATGTTCCTGTGTGAAAAATATTTGCATATATATCTGTATTTGGGGGTTTTTTTTCACTGTGGATCTAAATCATATACTCACCCAACATAAAATTTCATTTTCTGCAAATGGAAAATTGTGTGTAGGAGGTCTTGTAATATTTTGTTTTCTTAACTTGGTAGAATACTACTATATACTCTATTATATATAGTATATACTATATATATATTACTTGACAGTAATGTAGTTAACATGTTCCTAAGTACGGTCACTAGTTCTTGTTCCCTATTGAACATCGTCTCATGCTTACAGTCTCTCTTGTTCTAAGACTTATGGCATCGCTATAGATCTTAAGAGGATTTTGTACCTGAATCAGTCTAGACCTAGTGCATGCAAGACTCCCATACAAAAAAAAAAAAGACTATTTCAGATGGGTGTAAAAATATAAAAAAGGGTAGAACTAGAGGGAGAGACTGATTCCCTACAGTTCCTGTTGTATTGCATCCTGCTCCAAAAGGAGCCAAAATCTCTTTTCTCAGACTGTTGCTCATTATTCTAAAAAAGGCCCCTTGTTTCTGTTTTGCCTTTCTTGTACTCCATACTGCCTGTATGATGCCACTGTAGCACATCCCAAACCGTATCATATTCTCCAGCCCCTTCCGGTAGTTCACGTCTGCATTCCAGCGCTAGGAAATGATCCTTTCGTTCAGCCGGTGGCATGTTTCAGCCTTTCACTTACTAGTTGTGGAGGCTGATATGAATGTAGAGAAAAGCTTGCATGAAACGCTAAAAATTTTAAGATTTTGGTATTCATTTCTAAATACGTCAAAGTACAAAAAATTCAGCGGAGAAATGAAAAAATCTGTGAATTTGTTTTCTGTCAGGGAAAACAGTTTGATTTTGCCCATAACTTCTAAATTTAAGAAGAAAAAGGAGTAATTTTTTTTTTGGAAAATGGAATATTTATTCAGCTTTTTGAATTACATGTTATTCAATGGCTTCATACAAAAATAGTTTACTGAAACGTATTTTTCATCAAAAAGCAATGTAGATTAAAAGTTTCTCTCAGTATCACTGTGCATTACTCCTGCTTGTGCAGAGAGTAGGGAATGACAAGATCTAAGGTAGGTGTCTATTCTAGATGTTTAAATTACATGAGATGATTCTTGCTCTGGAAGACTGCAATTTACAAGCAATTAAAGACTAGTCTGATTTCAAAATGAACACACACAGGGAGATATTACAGGTCTAACTGAGACAAAGTGGAGACAAGAATTAAATAAAGGGAATAAGCAATGGAGCAGATTGTATAAACAAGCTAAGTGAGTGTTTGGCCCTTTTCCAAAGGAAAAATATCCATTCCTTAACTAAATTTGGTCAGAATTCACATTTCTGATGCAAATAAATGAACAAAATCCCAGAGTCTGCCTGCCAGTCCCAACAGTATAATGCAAGCTGGGTTTTAATTTAGAGCTATGAGGTACATCTGTGTAGCAGAATGCCATCTTCCACAGACAATGGTGGCTGTAATTTCATGGTAATTTCATGAACCGGCTTAAGAACTTTGTGTCCTCGGGATAAAACGTCCCTTCCCTCCGCTGTGCTGACCCAGTGGTTTGTGCAGCCGTGCTGCGAATCACGTTGCTGAAAGGACCCTTCAAAGAAAAGGAGCTGCAAGGGAAGCGTTAGGAATTTCTAGCTTCGCCGTCACAGCCAGCGTAGAGGGAAAACACCACGATACAAGTTCTGGGTCCGGAATAACCCCAGGGACAGAGTGCAGTGCTCCAGGCAATATGTCCTGCTACAGATACCCGGTGCTGAGCTATTCCCGAGGTGCGTGCTGTGTTCCTCGCTGAGGAGTGAACTTGCATTAAGTGACTTCTCTTAGCCTCCAGAGCAAGAGAGGTTGAACTGCAGCCTGTAGGCAAGCTTCTCCCTCCGGACTCAAGGTCAGACTTTTAACTTGTCGTCATCTACGTTTTGTGTAATGGAGTTAAGTGGTTCTGATTCAGCATTATCATTGTGCTACCTGAACAAAATCATGCGAATGAGACAAATCAGCATTAGGTGTAAGAACAGAAACCAGAAATCCCAACATCTCGTGGGGCTCTTCTGCACAACAGAACGTGGCTGTAGCTGTGTTGGCGGAGCTTTTGCAAAACAGCTCCAGGTAACATAAACTCAGCTCACAAAAATATTCTCCTGTTAGTATGGTTTTAAGTGTGCCAGGGCTTTTCTTACGTGATTATAGAAACTAGGAGCCTGATTTTTTCTTACATTTTTAACCAACGTTACACTAGCAGAGCGTACCGTTACGGACCAATGCGCGCCAGCAGTGGGTTAGGGCAAATCTTGCTGTGTAGAGCTCTACCACTGGTGAGCTCCATCTGTCTGCTTTGGGTTTTAGTCCTTTCAAGAGAGAAAGATGAATTTGTGCCCATAACTCATCAGCTCCAGCAAAAAAGCCATTGTCTTAGCTTAAAGCATAGATGAAGGTGGCTGTATGCTACAAGGAGAAACTTTGCCCTGAAAGGACCATGGCACAAGCAAATCGAGGATGCTGACTTGCAGCAAATGGATGACTGGGTACCAGAAAGGCAAAAACTTCTTTGAAAGATACATCTTAAATATGGGGATGTTGATATGATAGTGAATTACCCTATGTGAATTTCGGTCATTGTCGTGACCACAAATGATAATTATTTGGAAAATTGCAGGTAGGTCAGGGACTTTCCATCCCTTTTCAAGGAAGACCTCAAGCAGAGTATAAGGGGTAGCATGGAAGTTATGACGTTATACAAGAGAACCTCAACAAAGGATTTAAGTTACTTGCTCAAGTCTGTAAAATGAGGCAGTGGCAGAGCTAAATATTAGGATTTAGCAGAGCCTGGCTCCTGTCCTCATTTTCAGTTCACTGAATAATCCTTTCACAGGTTTTAATGGGAATCCACAAACAAATTTCTGGTTTGAGTGTTACCATTTAAGTATAGATTTATCTTTTCTTCAGGGTGACCGTGGACCAGCTGGCACACCAGGAGTAGCAGGGACACCGGTACGTATATTCATTAAAGAAAACTCAGTTTGTTGGAAGCTGAAAAAACAGGTCAAACAAGGTGCTGACCTGTAACCTCGATCACTGTTTGTGGAATGCCAGCGCTTGGCTAATGCTTTATAGGCAGGTATGACAACGATGTGTTTTTCCTAAAGAGATTAGAATTTTAATACCACCAAGGGTTCTTATTATTATTAAAATGACAGGAGGCAATGGTATGAATACGTGATAAAGCTGGAATTTAAAGCTACATATGCTTAGTTAAGAAAGCATATGAGATTTATCTCATTGCCTCAGTTTAATATAGATAAAGGCGTTTTCTGTGTTCCCGGGCGTGCACAAATTTCTGAGCTTCTTTCTACCACAAAGAAAAATTATGAACGTTAGTTATTGCAATCCATGAGGATCTGCATATCAAGTCAATCAAACATTTGCTTTAGGGGAATGCTTTGTCGGCTATTTATATGTGGTATTCAGAGAAGTTTCTGAAAGTCATCCAGAAACTGTTGTAGGTGAAAGTAAATGTAACTAATGATAAATTGAAATTACAATTATTCATTTGTGTTCCTAAAGGAAATGAAGACAACTTTTCTTTAGATTGCATTCACAGTTTAATAAAAAAGGTTATCCATATTTCAGGAGGCAATATGGAGTTATTTATATGCAAATACATTTATTATTAAATTTTGGCAGCTACCAATCCATTCAGGAACTGGTTTTAAATTATAAATATGTGTTTCATGAAATAAAGAGAAGTTTGTGTCTATGCACTCCCATTTCGATTAGCCACTGATTTAGCCAATTTACTGTGAGTTCCAAGAGAGTACATCAGCTTAAATAGCTTAATTTAGTTAAGTTCTCCTAAAACAAGGTAAAATTGCACATTTAAGGGTAAAAGAGAAGTATTTCTCTGAGTTTTATAGCCCAAGTAAGAGTTTCAAAGTTTGTTGCTGTGAAATATATCTCGTGCTGTGAATCAATAATGCAGTAGCTGATTAGGATGATCACAGTTGTTCATTCCCTGTGTATTTCCCACTGGACATGTTCATAGAATCATAGAATGGTTTGGGTTAGAAGGGACCTTAAAGATCATCTAGTTCCGACCCCCCTGCCATGGGCAGGGACACCTTCCACCGGACCAGGTTGCTCAAAGCCCCATCCAACCTGGGCTTGGACACTGCCAGGGATGGGGCAGCCACAGCTTCTCTGGGCAACCTGTTCCAGTGCCTCACCACCCTCACAGTGAAGAACTTCTTCCTTACCTCTCATCTAAATCTACCCTCTTTCAGTTTAAAGCCATTACCCTTTGTCTTCTCACTACATGCCCACGTAAAAAGTCCCTCTCCAGCTTTCTTGTAGTCCCTTTTTAGGTACTGGCAGGCTGCTGTAAGGTCTCCCCGGAGCCTTCTCTTCTCCAGGCTGAACAACCCCAACTCTCTCAGCCTGTCTTCACAGGAGAGGTGCTCCAGCCCCCTGATCATCTTCATGGCCTCCTGTGGACTCGCTCCAACAGGTCCATGTCCTTCTCATGTTGGGGGCCCCAGAGCTGAACACAGTACTGCTGGTGGGGTCTCACCAGAGCGGAGCAGAGGGGCAGAATCCCCTCCCTCGACCTGCTGGTCACGTTTCTTCTGATGCAGCCCAGGATACAGTTGGCTTTCTGGGCTGGAAGTGCACACTGCCTGGTTATGTTGAGCTTCTCATCAACCAACACCCCCAAGTCCTTCTCCTCAGGGCTGCTCTCAATCCACTCATCGCCCAGCCTGTATTGATACCAGGGATTGCCCCAACCCATGTGCAGGACTTTGCACTTGGCCTTGTTGACCTTCATGAGGTTCACACGGGCCCACCTCTGAAGCCTGTCAAGGACCCTCTGGGTGGCATCCCTTCCCTCCAGCGTGTCGACTGCACCACACAGCTTGGTGTTGTTGGTAAACTCGCTGAGGGTGCGCTCAATCCCACCATCCATGTCACCGACAAAGGTGTTAAACAGCACTGGTCCCAATACTGACCTTTGAGGAATGCCACTCGTCACTGCTCTCCACTTGGACATCGAGCCGTTCCAAGTCTTATTCTTGTTGCTCTCTGTTCTAGCTTGGTATGAAATATTTAATGAGTTCCCTTCATCACCGATGGAGTTGCATTCTGTTGAATACATTTAATTCTAATAAAATTCACTGAAATAAATAATTTGTATTAACATTTTATGCTAAGCAGTTTTAATTAACAAATTAAGAGACGTATGAGAGACAGTATTTTTTAGTAGCCTAGGATGAGTTTTTGAAATATATCCACATATCTTACAGGAAGAGAATTTGTCCTCCTTGCCTGGCAGTATTGCCTAGATTGAATAGTGAACCCATTTTCCCATTTGAGAATATAAACCTCTCATTTTAGCTTTGGCTTTTTGCTGAGCAGGATTGTCAGGGAAGCTTGGACTGAGATT
This sequence comes from Haliaeetus leucocephalus, assembly GCF_000737465.1. NCBI lineage: Eukaryota > Metazoa > Chordata > Aves > Accipitriformes > Accipitridae > Haliaeetus > Haliaeetus leucocephalus. The sequence goes on along the minus strand of NW_010972631.1, from coordinate 9,070,398 downwards.
CTGCAAGAATTGCCACCAATGCCTATTTCCTCAGCACGAATCCTCAGTCCTGTTGTTCTGAGGTTGTCACTGCTGTCGATGTGTTAGATCCCTCACTGGTACGAGTCAGCTGAGGATCTGGTCTAAGGATATTTCTGGGAAATGTAGATTCAGGGTAATAGATTCTTGTCTGGGGCTGAACCAGATAGGCTGCTAAAAGCAAGGCATCATTTAAAAAAATAAAGACATTTAAAATCACCAAATAAATGATAAGATGAGAAAGGATTATGAATTCTGGAAAGCTGAACATAAAACAACAATAAAAGTGACCAAAAAAGAGCATGAACAAAATTTCCAAAAGGTGTTAAGTCAGTAATAAACTCACTTTAAAAAAATCAGGACTAGGAAGTACCTGAAGGAAAAAAACTCTTGATTTCACATATACAGTGATAAACTTTGATCTGACTATGACTTCTCAGGAAGGAAATCATGGTGTTGTAAAAGAAAATTTCATGAAAACATTTTATGGGTATTCAGAAAGAGTAAAGACCACCAAGTGATTGAGTTATGTTGTACACAAAAGCCAGATTAACGTGGCACAAATACTAAAGAAATTTGGTAAAATATTTCTTTTTTCTTACTTAAAGCATTTAATGAACAGTAACATGAATATTTCACTCAAATATATATCCTTTCTTTTTTTTTGACTAAAGAGAAATTATGTTTTGCTTCCTAGTTCTTTGAATTTGTAATTTTCTCTTTTTGCAGGGAAAGCCAGGATCTCCAGGGTCCCCAGGGATGCCAGGGGAACCTGTAAGTACAGATTTGAGTTCTGGATTCTTATGATAATACACAAATATTTCAAACACTGAATGCAAGATTTTACATGCAGATTTATACGTGTGTCTTCTTCTTTCCTAGGGTGAAAGAGGACCTATAGGAGATATAGGCTTCCCAGGGCCAGAAGGGCCACAAGGAAAACCAGTAAGCAATTTTATACTGAATATATGTTCATTACTAAAGGATGTGTCTTAGTTTATCAAAAGTTACAAAAGAAATGAGATTACATCCTGCTTTGTGTTAGGCTAGGTAACATCCGAAGAATACTTAGAGCTACAGTGCTCAATATTAACCAGGCAAGAATTCCTGGTATTGTGATGTTTTAATAGTTGATGTTACTGAGATGTTGCCTTTAAAGGTCTTATGAGGGTCCTTTGGATCCTGTTGGCATAAAGGATCCTCTCGTATTTTTTCAGAAGGAGAATATTAACCCAGACACTCAACACAGTCTATAAAGGATGGGGTGAGAAAATATGTTCTCTATTTCAGTTTAGATAGAGAAGCGTGTGCTTCATGACTGAATAAACTTCATAACTCTTCTGTATACGGGTGATGCAACACTGCAGCTGAAGCATTTACTGTTCACTTAGGTTATGTCTAATCTGACCTCTTTATTTAATAAAAGTGTGACAGCAGTGTAGTCAGCACTGTCTGAGCTAGTTTAAGACAACCTAGTTTATATTCTAGAAGTGGTTCAGCTCGGATAGTGCAGAACTCATTATCTCCCCCGAAGCTTGGTGTTTTGGGGACGAACATGAGAAGCAGACCATTTCAGCTTGTTAGCACGTCTCCATATTACACTTCTGTCTTGAAAGAAGACACAATTTCTGTAACTTCAGCAGCAAATTGGCCCAAGGTGCCTAATCTGTGCAAAACTCCACGTTGCAGTATGAGAGGGAAGGAAATATTTCTGATGTCTTTGCTCATGCAAGTCCTTCTTTCTCACTCAGTGAAATAGCAGTGAGTTTGCTGCATATGCAGATCCATGTATATCCTAGTAAATTAAACAGTGCCAGAGCATTTATCTTGCAATTATCTGGCCTTGTGCGATTGTTAACATATTCTCTGACGTTGTTTTGGCCCAACTAGGACTCTCAGATAATGCTACATTCCAGTCTGGGGGGAAAACGTGGGCCTGGGACTGCTTCCAGCAGGTGGCATGAATGAGGCCACCATCTTTTGGGAAGGAAATATGTTTAGCCCAGGAGGCTGAAGCCGTGCCGTGCCACAAGTCCTAAGGACCAAAGAATGGATCTGGCCCCTTACTATTAAGGCATAATCTCTGTAACAGCAGAAGGGTAATAGGGCATCAGGGCTAATATCTAGAGTAAGAGAAATCTCTTTTATGGTTGTATAGTGACTAGCTGGGACTGGAAAAGTGCATGTGCAGGTCCACATTTGCAGAATTTCTGTATAACTTGTCATTTAAAGTTGTGTGCTCATTAAAGTTGATGCACATCTTGACGCCAAAGATTATTTTTTTTGCTCTGCTCTCAGCTCAGATTTAATGTGCTTGCAGTTCAGTATTGCTCTGAGCTCTGTTATTTCACATGTCTCAAGACTATTTGTGAGTATTTCCATATTGTAACCACATAAACTGCTGCCTCTGCAGCTGCAGAATATGTACTGGTACCAGCACTAAACATGGAGCTTTACACTTTATATTTTTAAAATGCATATACATGAGCATATTTATTAAAAAATTGTTTGGGTTTTTTTTTTTATAGGGAACCAATGGAAAAGATGGATTGCCAGGTCCTCCGGTAGGAAAACATGCTTTTGCATACTAGTGTATTTTATTCTTCACAGATACCATAGCTGTTTATCCTAGGTAGTTGCTTTCAGTTCTGCTAACAGATGAATGTACAAAAAAGCCTTTAAGTGACATGTTTATCTTTTTTCATCAACAATTTTTCAGGGTGCTGTGGGGAGACCAGGAGACAGAGGACCCAAAGGAGAACGTGTAAGTCCCTTGTTTTAATAACTTTCTTTTTACTGAGCATCTAAGCACCTCATCAGCGCATAATCTACAGGGAAAAGTAAGAAATTAATTCTCTGTGAACTTCTAGCAGTCTTAGACAGCTAAGAGGTTTAGTCCTAGATGCCACTTTAAGGAATTAGAATTGAATTGGCTTCTGCAGCTAGAGGACAAACACATTTTATAGACTTTCTAACAGAGTTGGCCTGGACAGTGTAAATTGTTCAATAGGTTGAAAATTGGAAAGTAGCTAATCCTGTTGTGAAGCTTGTTGTCAGACTTTGCAAGAGCTATAAAGCTTGCCCCATCGTCACCCCTGGGATCCTTGTATCTCAGAAACACAAATCATGTTTTATATAAAACAAGCTTGTTGCACTTCGGCAGCAGGAATGCCAATGCAATACCTTACTGCTTCCCAAAATATTTAGACAGTTCTGTTCATGGTAACAAGATCACAGTGCACAGGAATCATTACGGAAGGTGAGAGATGATCTTTATTTTGCTAGAGCAAAGTAAATCCTAGCGCACACTCTTCTCCTGTTATAACGTTGCTAAAGCCCTGATGTCCTAATCCAATTGATACCACATTTATCTGATGAATCAGAAGAACACCTCCCTGTGTAATCTGGAAAAGGAAATCCTGCTTTACGACACTGAGGAGACATGAGGTTTTAACTGCTATTACAATAATTGTCCCTTACAAAAATTAACAGTTTGCAGTGTTCTGTTTCGGCCTTTAAGGACCCAAATAAAATGTAAGAACCTTCTTATTGTACCACCTCCTGGGTACTGCATTACGCACTCAGCCTTGACATGCAGCTGTAGATGTAAATAGGGACATACGCTTGTTCTCGGAGAGGTCACAGATGCCTGAATCTGCTCTCACTTCTGGGATCACTGGCAAACATGTCACGATCTAGCTCCCTCTGTACAGAGTAAAATAAACAAGTATATATATACATGTATATATAGTGTGTATGTGTATAAGTATATATATACACACATATAGTGTAAGTAAAAGAAATATAGAGATACATGTTTAAAAATAAATCCATTTCCAGAAGTATTTTTGTCTCAAGTGATAATCAAAATCTCTCGCAACCTTTTATAACAGGAAAGTTACAAATATGCCCAATGCAGTAACTGAATGCAGTTTTCAGAAAGCTGTCAGTTGTTCCTTACAATTCTGCAGGAACAGAAAAAGTTTGTTGAAAACAAGGAATGATCTGCCTAAGAAATAACAGCAAAATACACAGCAGAAGTCTGCATTTCAGAGAAGAGATCAGTGGGGGAGTTGGAGTTGATTCCCCCCCCCCCCCCCCCCCCCCGCCGTCAACGCA
>NW_010972631.1:8915631-9066251 GCF_000737465.1 Haliaeetus leucocephalus | reverse complement strand
CAGGGGGGGAGGTGGGGGTTTTTCCCCCCCCCCCCCCCCCGATCAGGTATTACAGACATGCATCTGTGAGAGACATTGCAATGATTACAGAAAATAACACAAAGTCAAGGTTTTCTTGCAGCCATTATTATTACCACTGTACAGCGTACTCCAGTTTGAGACCAGCTGTTGCAATTACAGAAAAGAGAAGCATCAAAATTGGAAGGACAGAGTAAAACTCTTGAGATTTTCACGTCTAATATAAACATATCTTTGTAGAATCCGTTTTAGGAAGGAAGAAGTCACCTGGGCTGAAATAATCTTACACATCCTTTGAGTGACTAAATGCTGCTGTTATTACTACTTTATAAACTTGAGTGACAAATCAGTTGAAAACATGTGTTTTATAACAATCAGAAATACGCCTTTCAAGTCATTGCAACAACAGATTAAAGTCCTGGTGGCTGGCTTATTTATTGCTATTATCTGCATACCTTGATCACAGACCGAGAGCCTGCTGGACTAGACCATGTAGAAACCCAAGCAAAACAATAGTTCTTTCTGCACAGAATTTAGTACAAAATTAAATGCGAGAGATGGGAGAACGCTAGAAAGGAGGAGGACTGAATAAATCAACACCGTAGGCAGAGACAGCAAAATGCAAATGTCCTACCCTGTTTTTTGTAGAATTCGTAGCGGAGGAGACTTTAAAGAGGAATCTGGAGGGAGATATGAGCTAGTTTTATGAATTTTTGCAAGGAGCTTCTTCCAAACACAAAGAAAACACTGGAGGCAGTTAAAAAAAATGCTTGTTTGAAAAGTGGCTGTAGTATTTGATCTGCCTCCTACACATTGGCAGCCTGTAAAATGCGAATGGTTTAGAATAAAAGCAATTCCAGGATCAGCTTCACACTGCCATAGCACCATGGTCTTAGACAAACCTGCATTTTTCTTTATTTCTAGTAGAATAGCTATCTATACCTACTCTGCAGGGTTATAAATCTGAGAAATTTTATGTGTATATGTATGCCTTAAGTAGGTTTTTAATGAAGGCTTCTTGTAAGTATAGTGAATCTTTAGACAGCTTTTTTTATATATTCAAGTGCATGCATGTGTGTATGCTCTCATTTGAAAGCACTATCAGAAAAAATAGTGTGTTCAGGGGCTCCCTATACTGGACTTCAGTCTCCAAAAAAGTGACTAAACTAAGAATTATATTAAAGGCTATACCGCTTTCAATTTTTGCAATAGCATATTGGTAGAACAGGAGTTGTTCTTCAATTTTATAATGTTTCAGGTTGCTATGAGTGAAGTGGGAGATGGAGGATGGAAGCAAAAACTTTGTTAAGGCCAGGAAAGAGCCTCTTCCCTGCAGACTGCAAAAGTTCCACTTCTCAGTCAGAATCCTTCCTCTGCCCTGAATTTCTCAAGGTGTTGCAATACACATCCTGATACAACAGATGTATGCAGGACAGAACACTTTTTCTTGTAAAGCTTAAAATTTATAGAAACGTGAAAAAGTATGCCTCTTCCATCAGAAGAGTACACTTCCAGTTCCCCCAATGCACGTATGTTCTCTTTCCTGCTCCCATCGACTGTTGAAAATCTGAGTCTTTGACAAGGGTTACAGGTGTCTTTTGGGTATCACATCATATCTTGTCTTTTTTTCTACTGATTAACTAAATTAGCTCTGTTTGTTGGAAATCATTCCTATGCTGCATATTTAGAGTTTTGCCCAAAGTATTAATGCCCAGAAACTAAAACTGGAAATCAGGTGTCTGCAATATTGACACGTTAGGTCTTTTAAGAGAAACACAATAAACTTAACCACACTGGGGTTGTTTCCATGTCACACTGGCTTCCCTGACTATGTGATCGTGTTAGCAGTTTGACAGGTTGTATCAGGTTAACGTGGCAAGGTTCTGGTAATGGGGGCTGCAGGGGTGGCTTCTGTGAGAAGACGCCAGGAGCTGCCCTATGTCGGACAGAGCCAATTCCAGCCGGCTCCAAGATGAACCTGCTGCTGGCCAAAGCTGAGCCCATGAGTGATGTTGGTACTGCCTGTGGGACAGAAAGGATAAAAAATGCTGTGCAACAGCTAGGAGACAGGAGTGAGAAGCTGTGAGAGCCCCAGCCCTGCAGACCCCCAGGTCAGTGCAGAAGGAGGGCAGGAGGTGCTCCAGGCACCGGAGCAGAGATTCCCCTGCAGCCCGTGGTGATGAAGACCATGGTGAGGCAGGCTGTCCCCCTGCAGCCCAGGGAGGTCCACGGGGGAGCAGATCTCCACCTGCAGTCCGGGGAGAGAGGAGCCCACACCGAAGCAGGGGGATGCCCGAAGGAGGCTGTGACCCTGTGGGAAGCCCGTGCTGGAGCAGGCTCCTGGCAGGACCTGTGGCCCTGTGGAAAGAGGATCCCACGCTGGAGCAGGTTTTCTGGCAGGACTTGTGACCCCACGGGGGACCCACGCTGGAGCAGTCTGTGCCTGAAGGACTGCAGCCCGGGGAAGGGACCCACGCTGGAGAAGTTCGTGAAGATCTGCAGCCCATGGGAAGGACTCCATGCTGGAGCAGGAGAAGAATGTGAGAAGGAAGGAGCAGCAGAGATGAAGCATCAAGGACTGACTGCAACCCCCATTTCCCCATCCTTCTGTACCACTCAGGGGGAGGAGGTAGAAGAGTGAGGAGTGAAGTTGAGCCTGGGAAGAAGGGGGGTGGGTCAAGCAGAAAGTCTCACTATACTGCTCTGTTATTAATTCGCAATAAATTAAATTAATTTTCCCAGAGCTCAGTCTGTTTTCCCCTAACGGTAATTGGTGAGTGATCCTCCCTGTCCTTATTTTGACTCACAAGCTTTTTATCTCATCTTTTCCCCTGTCTTGCTGAGGAGTGAGAGAGCAGCTGGGTGGGTACCTGACAGGCAGACAAGGTCAACCCACCACAGAGGTTAAAATTACTGGTGTGAGATGATGAGGTCTCAGATTTTGATAGCTGGGGATTTTTTCTTGTGGTAGACTTTCAGAGTTCAGAGCTTCTGTGCTCTTACTGAGGGCAATTTAAACTCCAGTTGGGAATGCATTATGGTTTCAGTTAATGTAATAAAACATTACAGGTTACAGTGGTCTTTGTAATGAAGCTTAGTTATAGGCAGTAATAAGCTCTAACTCACTGGAAATCATACAGATTGGGGGACAGATAGGTGATAAAAATGGTATACAACCTCCTACTTGCATCCTTACCTTACCTTCTTTCTTTTTCAATCTTTACATGTCATGTAAATATGACTTAAGAATGTAACTACACTTTTATTGGTTTATCAGTCACTGATGTCTCAGATCTGAATACAATTTACCAGCACTTGCTGTAGATTAAGGATGCAATTAATTCCATTCATTCACCCTTCATAAATGTAGATTCTGAATTTATCTAGTAAAGATGTAGTCAGTTCTTGGTGCTGTTTGCTGCTTATGGAGGAGCCTAAAATTAGCTTAACTGATGCAGCAAGGGCAGTCAGTGACCCTTAAGAACTGCCAGCTGTTCATTTACCATCTGAACACGTGACTAGCGCTGCTCTGCTCCACAGCTGTAGTTCACTGAACTAATAGCTAATACATTAAGTCACTCTAAAAGATTTAATTCCTTATAAATAAAACAAATTTAAATGCCATTTCAGCCATGATGGAAGCTGTGCTGGCTGGAACATTGACCTTCAATTTATTTTCTTGCAAGGAGTTCACTTATTATATATAGATTTGTGTGTTTGTTGTTTCTTTGATTAACTGAAATTTTGTGTACACACAGAAATAAAATATTAGGCTTCTAGGGAAAGTTACAGAAAAAAGCCTGATGCCTTGTGCCTGGGGGAATTTGAGCACCTAAATTCTACCTATGCCGTATTTGACTTTTCTAGATCCTTGGATAAGGGCTACAAACTTTCTGCATCCAGATTCTGTCCTTGAAAAGTGGGTTACAGAGTCAAGCTATTATTTTTTTGTCATTGACTTCAACATTAAATGTGTAAGAAAACAAAGCATTACTTCCTGTGTTTTCAGAGATGAGGGTTAGCCTGTAAAATCAGCTTCCCTGCATGACTTATAAACATCTATTTCTGAACAGGGAAGAATTTTCTCTTTAGCGTGCATGGGTGACTCTTCCTAGTTTGTTCCACTGCGTGCAATGGTTTTCTTTCCGCTTTTATTTTACACAGGGAGACCAGGGTATTCCAGGGGACAGAGGTCCACAAGGTGAACGAGGGAAACCTGGCCCATCAGGAGAAAAGGGGGATGTGGGTCCTATTGGGCCACCAGGAGACAGAGGCTATCCAGGATCACCAGGTCATCAAGGTCCCCCGGGTTCACCAGGACCCCCAGGGTTTCCAGTAAGTAAATACACATTTTCCTTGGTTGCTTGTGAATTCAGACGACGTGAAGGTGGCGTGTGCTGAGCACTGGAAATTCAACTGAGGAATGCCACATTAGCAAAAAAACTAAGATAGCTCTGGGAGAATTTCAGTGTTCAGTGAAGAGGTGGAAAAAATATATCTAGGTGATCAAACAGATACTTTTAAATTCTTTTTTAAACATATGCTATGGATAAACTTTAATTATTTATTTCATTAGCTCCTGACAAATCAGTATGGCTACTCAGTACTGTTCATTTTCATTTTTCATACGCTTAAGGGCTAAAGTATAAGTCTTTGCAACTGAGAAAGAAAAGGAGTCAGCCAAAATGATTCTCAATAAAAGGGAAATCAGCATTTCAAAAGACAATGAAATGCTGCATGTCAGCTGTAGATATCTTGGTTTGTCTCCCTGTGCGCACAGGCACACATCCATGTTACGGGGTCTTTATACCCTCAGTCAGATAGAGTAAAGCTCTAAAAAACTTTTCCAGTGAAGTAATTGGTCCTGCAGTGCAGTTCCAGTTAGTCAGCTCTGCATCAAAGCAGTTAGTCCCTAGAGGGGGTGAGAAGTTGGGAAATGCTATGCAAACAGCAAGTAAAGCATAGCGGTGTCACTGGACAGCCTCAACTGTCTTACACAAATTAATTTCCATACACATAATGTGCTGATCATCTTGATAGTTGGGAGGGTCTCTTCCACTTCATGGTATTAGTGGTCTTTATAATATTGTAATGTGTTTGCAATAAAATGGCCTTTGCAGTTAAGTAGATAACACAAATATATTAAAATATTTAATTTTTGGTGAAAGCTTTACATTTTTAATGCTAATTTCAGCATTTTTTTTATTTTTGTAGCATCACAAAATGCCCTTGGTATGTTTCTTCTGATACATATCACCTTTTTTTTCCTCATCAGGCTGATACAGTTTCACTTGAAGAAATAAAAAATTATATCAAACAAGAGGTTCTTAAGGTTTTTGAAGGTAAGAAAATGAAGTATTATACAACTAAACGTAAATCTTAAATTCTGTTCTAAATGTTTTATATCCCTACAGCCTTTATATACATTTCTTTACATGTCATCTTATGTTGGACTTAGCAGCTGCCTTGTTGCTGCAGCTGTACTTAACTGCTGTTTAGGTCTACTTCATTTATAATTGTTTGAACATAATTACATTATAGTATCTGTTAACCAGAGCATTTCCTTATGTAAAAGACCGGCATTAAAAGGCAGTTTGTTCCAAATCGTAATAGCAAACATATGCATCTATCACTGTAGATACATATATGTCATATATCTTTGCAGATACGTATGTATCTACAACGTATCATTAAGACATTAAAGATTTATTTAAATGGAGACAATAGAAATACCTAATTATTTTGGCCACTTAGTGGATGACTATCTAAATGAGAGAAAGGCTTGACAGCTTTCAGCCATGCAGGTCCAAACTGCTGTGCCTTTGCAACAAACATCCCTGCTAAGCTCCAAAGCTCCCTTGCAGACCACCATCTTCTGGCACAATTTTAGGCAAGTACCAGATTCAGCCAAAGCCTTTGTACTATGTAAGCTTTTTTAGGTGTGTCCTTACTCTGAAAAGGAAATATTTTTCTTCCCCAGCGTTTTCTTAGTCAGGGTTGAAAAGCAATGACTCAGGTAGGTGTCTGAAACAAGCTTCTTCTCGAACACCTCTTAACAGTAGCTTCTCTTCCATTGCAAAATGCATTTCTTATGTCTGCAATGTGCTTAGCTATTTTGTCATGAATATTTGTGGATACAAAACCTTTTATCTTTTAGGAATAAAAGAAGTCATATAAAGCTTGAGACTTTTTAAACTCTTCAGGCAGTTTTTCACTTTATAACAAGGCTATTATTTTGTGTATTTTCACCCTTCCCCAGACTGCTACTCCTTAGGAGTTTAACCTACTGTGTATTTCAAGAGCAGTTTGTTTGCTGAAGTTATCTCCTTGTTACCATTCCATTTGAATGGGAAAAGTATTTAGTCTATTCATAAAAAGGAAGTGTTAAAAGGTGTCCTGCCTACAGGGAATATTGGGGTTTGTCTTTACAGCTGTTCAATTTTCTACACCTCACTAGTGTTCCCACAGATCTTGTATTTTTGGCTTGTTTCACTTTGCCTATTTTCTATCACCTTGCTTATTTTTTGTTTGATGCCCACTCTTCTCTTTACTCTAATCTTTCTCTTAAATCTTAAAACTCCACCACAGTAAATACCTGCTAAATTGTGGAATCCTTAGTTAAGTTTTTTAATCCAGTATAAATGAGAGAGATTCAAGGTTAGTACCTATTTTGTCTACCTCTGAGGAACACTAAAATGTTACCAAATGCACTTTATTCCACCAGTTCATGCTGAAATCTCTGCAATTAATAATGTTTGTTGAGCAGTTACACATATTTTCACAACTGTTTTCAGGGTTTCAGCACATTCCAAGAACTGTTTGTGGTAGTTAAGCTCTACTTTGCAATGTATTATGAGTTACAAACATGTAAGGTAGCCCTTCATAGGGGTCTTAAGTACTAATTATTGCGTGTTCTTGTATTTTAAGTACTTCCATGAACAGGAGTCAGAAGTCATTTGAAATACTGGAATACATTAGTAAAAGAGAGTAGTAATAGAAATTTTGATACAAATTCATTCAGATTATTTCAAAGAAGGCCTCAGTACTTCTAGGAGCATTTAATACCTTAACATTTAGAAGGATTAAACACCTTAATTCCAGAAACTTACTTTAGCTGGGGCTTAGGGATTTATTTATTTTCCCATACTCTGCTAGCAGGTTTCTTACCCACTTTTTCTCGTGTCCTTTGTTAATGAAGAAAGGATGGCTCAGTTTGTGTCCCAGCTGAAGCTGCCTGCTGCAATGCTTGCCTCCCAAGCTCACGGAAGACCAGGGCCCCCAGGAAAAGATGGGTTACCAGGGCCACCAGGAAAGGATGGTTTGCCAGGGCCACCAGGAGAACGTGGAATTCAAGGTAGGAATTCCAAAAAATGTTCCCATGAATTGTATCTTGAAATCTTTATACACCTGCTAATGATTGTTAAATAAGCCAGGATTACCTATCTAGCTTCCTAATAATTAACTTTTAAAACTGTACTTATGTTTTTCCAGACTAGATCTAAGTATTAACCCATAGTAAATGTGTGGATTTTACTGATTAAAAACTCCTAATCAGTGCATTTTATTCTAATAAGTGATAAAGTTAATTACTGACAGATATCTAAAGCTGACAGATACCTAGACTACTGTAGCAGTTATTTTTTTCTCCAAAATACTTTAACAAGTAAGAAAAACTATTCCAGCACTCTAATGTAACTATTTCAATCCTGTTCGATATTGAGAGACCATCTTATTTCAGAACCAAAATTAGATCTCCAAGTCTGAGTGCTTTCAGCTCTGATCCTGAGACAACAGAGGGGAGGAAAAACTGAGGGCAAATATTATTCTTTAAGCAGCAGTGAAAACTGAAATATTACCACGTGAATTCTTTTTACAGTGAAGTAATCTATTTTCACAAATCAGTTTCAGAGTAATCGGCTTTTCACTAAACCCCAAACGGTAATTTGTACATTGCAATGCATTTGGAAAGTGTAGGGCTCTCGGTTCACTGAACTGTCTTTCACTGCAAAATTAGCTTCAAGGGACCCAGGCTCATTGTAGCTGCGCTCTACTGTAGAGTCAGCCGCTCCGAGATTAAAAGGAAGAGGAGAACAGAATAAAAGGAAAAAAGAATTTATCAATGAATAATATTTTGTGGGTGGGTAATATGTAATTTGCAGTTTATCTGGAGGTAGTTCTCTATTATCTTTTGTTAGTTTGGTCTGCTCTGGAGTCAGAGCAAGTCAGACTGGAATGAAGAACATGAGAGCAAAGCTGAAGATGTGTGGATCCTAAAGCTATCAGAAGAATAAAGACTTACTAACACTGATAAGCGCAAACCCCTGACAGAAGCTTGAAAAATGTGATGAGCTCAGAATGAGAAGAACAAGAAAAAAGGATCAAGGAAAACAATAAAAGGCTTAGAATCTTACAACACTGACTTCATCATTACCTAAATATTCAGATCACTGTAAACAACTTCAATGTCAGTGCCAGATTGTTCAATGATGATGTATGTGGTGGATAGTCTCAGACGCTTCTGGGAAGTGGAACGTTGTCCTAGGCTTCATTTCCAGCTAGTGAGCATCAAGAGTAAAGATGATAGCTATGCTTGAAAATAAAAAAAAAAAAAAAAAAAAGCTAAAAAAAAAAAAAAAAGCTGCTTTTTCATGCCTTATGCTTAACTAAAAGTAGTGCCCCATGTATGCAGGTTTTCCATTTATTTTACTGATATGCTCAATACTCATTTTTTATTAGGAAAAGGTAAGCTAAGTGAGAAACATTTACTTTTCTGATACATCAAAAGATATATGAAATCATACTTCCAAGGAAAGAAAACCAAAAATTTGTCTTGCCTCCTTTTTACACTCTGAGTAAGAGATAGTCCCGTGAGAGACACACGCTTACAAATACCCTTCACGCCTTTCCCAGTTGTGCCTGCGCATGTTATTGTTTCGTGCCGACAGTAAAAAGAAATTCAAATCTCTGAGCGGATTGAAAAGTATCCTTCCATATTCCAGTTTATTTTCAGCCATAAAAGACATAGCAGACAAGACTTCTTGGAGAAGCACGTTACGTGCACGTGTGGCTGAGACCATCAAGGTAGCATGCTGTGTGCGCGTACGCCCAAGTCATAATACGCGTTCGGTATTGACTGACGGATATCCCTTATTATATTTCTCACTCGGGTGTAGCCCAAATTGCCAACTCCGGGGTTTTGCCGTGTGCAGTAATACACATCTGGGCTGGCAGAGTGAAACATTCCCTTGTCCCGTACAGCCAGCGAAAAGAAGTAGCTATTTTTGGAGGGCAATTAACGGGACCTCTACTACCGCCTCCAGAGCCTGTTTGTGATGCCGCACACCGAGCAGCGATCCTGCCGGAGCCGGCCAGTGGGAAAGGCAGGCGTCGCTCTGGGTCTGGGAAGGTGCTTAACTTCACCCGCGGCTTCGCAGGGGTCCCTCCGGACACCTTCAGTGGGGTGCCAGTTCCCCCGGGAACTGGTCTGGTGGGACCTGGCCAGATTCCACCAGAGCCTCCTTCTATGCAGCAAACCGATAGGTAGAGGTTAGTCCCAGAAGCCGAAAACATGGATACTAACTTTTGGAAGTGTAGGCATGGTCTTCAAAAAGTGTATTTAAGGAATTGCTAGACTCTTGGGCGTAGAGTCATTCATTCCTAATAAAGTCCAGAACTGCTACCTGCTGGCCTTCAGCAAGGTTGTTCATAGTGTACCTCAGGTACTTCCCAGTGGTTCAGGTACAAATAATTTTGATTTTATAGGATGGTCTCAATAAAAATATAGCATGCAAACAAAAAACAACGAAGAATTGCAACTTAAATTATGAAACATGCAACTGGTATTTAAACAGACTTTATATAATAGCGATTGGAAGATTTTTTTTAATATATATACATTTCTTCATGTAAAAAAGAAAATAACCTATGGCATATGCATCAGCAAGCATACTGTGAGGCAGTGTTACCAATGAAATGTACAGCATCAGCTTAAGGGGGAGCAGAGGAACTTGTTTACTCTGTATGTGTTTTAAAGGATGCTAATGTCTCGTAGAGAAAGAGGAAGTTTATTTCAAGACTTTATAGACAGGCTATAGCAATGTCATCCTTTTGCAAACAGTCTGTTGTCATGTGTTAGAGGAGCTAGATCAATTAACTCCACTGACCTAATTGGATTTTTAAAACTATAATAATAGGTGAATTTTGGTCCGTTAGACCAAATGCACTTTGGGATAATTTTGCAATCCAGAGATCTTTTATGTTAGTATGATTTGGGTTTTTTTCTCAATAGAGAAAAATAGATTTCATCTTAGTTAAACTTCACTGTTTCCATCAAATTAAGGAAATGGGGTTTTTATAGGTCCTCATAACTCACAGTAGCCTCGAGGAATCAAACATCACAGCTCAGGAAAGAAAAATACCATGTGATGAATAGTGCAAGTTCCTTATCTTTATTGCTAATCTCTGTTGTAAAATTTGTGTCTCTCACTATAATTATTAATTTGTGTGATGGGAGCATGTAGAAACCTTGGCTGGCATCAGGAACCTGTTATAGTGGATGTTGTCCAGAGACAGTCACTCTTCTGAATAGCTGCACTGGTTTCAAGTGTTACGTCCTGTGAAATGTTCTTTGCTGTGGAGGGTGAAGTTAACCTGGTTTACTTTGGTTTCAAACACAGCTACTACCTCTCAGCTGAGAGGGCTGTAACACACAGAAGGAATTCAGAATATGCACTGGAGGCTGGATGAGAGGGCTCGCTCTCAGCACCCTTCCTGTTGCTTTGCAGTTGTTTGCTTTTAAGAACGCAGAGTATTTGCACAGTAAAACACAGCGGATACTTTGGTGTCATTGTTCCCTGTCATGGTAATGTGTTTGCCTCTGATTTTGTATTAAAGAACCTCAGATTTCTCTAGATACTTGACACGCTAGTTTCAGGTGCTGCATTATCCATGCAGATGGAAGAGGGTCTCTGTGATATAGGCAGAATAACTTTTGGAGCTGTTTAAATGAGAGAATTTTTTACCTCCAAGTTCACAGACATGAACTTGTGTCATTTCCAGGTAGAGTTGAGGGTGTTGCAATAGCGATGCTTCTGGCCATGATGTTTGTGGAGAGAACCAAACCAAGAGCTGTATTTTATCTATTGTCACTCATCTGTGAGCAGAAGAAAGCTTATCCGTTTGAATACGTACTTGCTACATACCAGTGTGTACCGTACTGCCCACGCTGGGTACGTGTTTACATACCACGACTTTTGGGTTGCAGAAATCACAACAAAACTTCTGGAACCCAAGTGAAAGGCCGTGCTAAAGCTGTCGCCTTTTGAATTAAGCAGGTACCTCTTACTGGAATTGTAATTCTACCAGTAAAAATAGACAGCATCTTATATGTGCCTTTAAGTTAAAAACAGTAAATCAAAATCCAATTTATGTGTATTTTCCTTCGACTGTGTATGAGTTTGTCACTTTAAGCTCAGAGAGAAGGTGATATTATCCTCTAGAAGTGTAATCATGGCCCTACTTCTGAGCAAAGTATACCTCATTGAAAATCAAATATTTTCCTGCCAGAATTACACCTTACATTGTTCGGATTGTTTACATATAGGCCTGTTTACTTATATGCTTACACCCTGTTAAATAAAGCCTTATTTTTAGAAAAGGTATCTGGGAATTTTTGTATTAAACTTCAGTGTCAAGAGAACTTACTACCACTGTGTACAACCTACACCTTTGCATGTGTATTCAGATACAGCCAGTAATGGTTTACACTACCCTGGATCATATATTTGCATTGGCAGGCTGCTCTTTGTCCTATTGTGGGTTGGTTTTTTTCCTTATTGTCTTGAATTCCAGCGAAGTTGGAATCTTTCACTCTATCTCAGTCCCTTTTCAATTATAACGTCTCAGATACCTACAGTAATGGTTATCATGGAGATTGTAAATGTGATATATTGTAAAGGTGATTTCTCGCTTTTCCCCATAACATAAAGAAATGCAAAACAAATGATTAGCGGCAGCACTACTTTGTAAAATTACAATTAACTGAGTTTGTAGTGAGAAATGTACTGTAACTATCTATTGTAAATTAGGAACCATAGAGGTATATATAATAAATAGGAAATGTATTAGATCCTGTGGTTGTACGATTGAGCTTCTGAAACAGTAGCAACTACTATGCGTTACAGAAGATTTTCAGAGCAAACCAACTTGATGTAGCTGTAAATACTACTGTGGTCATTAAAGAGCAAAATCAAGATTCACGACTGAGTACAAACACCTGCCTATTCCCTTTTTGAGTCTTTATAGCTTGTGCGCCTATATGCCTTGTACAATTCTGCTTAACGCAGCTCAGTGACCAGAATGCATGATTAATACTAAGTTTGCTTCTCTGTGAGCTTTTAACAGTTGATTTCCTTTTGTTACGTTATGCATGTCACTCTGCATGCATTTTCTAATGTTTCCACCTCACTGTAATTTCCTTGTTGGGGTGCTGAGAGAAGAGTAGGATAATTGGTGCTCTGTTTTGAAACCTAGAATGATTGCAACAGATAATAGACTTTCTACCAAAGTGTATAATGAGCCTGTGTTTAACGGAAAGCTCGAATACTCTGTGTACCATTCCTACTGCGTTGTGTCTGTCGTAACAACCCTGAATTGGTACCCACAGCACTTACAATAATTTCCTTCTGGATTGTAAAGTACCAGTGTTGTCGTAGACCGCAGCACATTGACAAGACAGCTTTTGCCATCCATCTGCCAGTGCCCATTAATCTTCATGAGACATCAGGTGGATTGGTACCGCTGTGCTGACTGGTCAGCCGTGACTCTTCTCTTTTAATTCAAACTAAGTTACAGCTCTTCACAAGAGGAAGTTTATTGTGTGGCATATGTGACACTGGAAATATACTGGTCCCTGAAGCAGAACAAATTTAATTCTAAATGTGACCAGAAGTTGGCAAATTAATCTTCAGCATATGTCACCTTACATGCCAGCGTCTGAGGAGTTGGGGAGGGAAGAGGTTTCCTTATAATCCCTTTTAAAGTAAGGCGTTGTGGCAGGTGTCACACTTGTTCCTTTAAAAATGCCTTCATCCCCTGTCCTACAGAAATTACATGGTCTAAACAGAAAAGGTACGTTTGTAGATGGATTCTTAACTTGAAATATTAAGCAAAAAGTTATACCGATAGCCACGAGTTCTCTACTCTAAAGCAGCCAGAGCTTTTCCAACTAATAAAACTTTTTACAAACAGTTTAAGGAAAAAGAAACAAGGGTTGCAGCACCCAAGAAGACGGAGGCTATTTAGAGAAATACAAAGCTATGGCCTGTGAAGAAAACGGACACAAATATTCCAAGTATAATTAGTAATTACACCTTGTTAATAACGTACAGTCACTTGGGTCAAAGTAGGTCTTGCATGCTAGAACCCAAAATCTGCACGAGCTCTAAAGACGCCTCATTCCACGTGTAATGCTGGAGTGGGAGTGGGTCTTCTCTCACATACAGGGGAATATCGAAGCATAGAACTACCAGTTTACAGTCTAAAAAGTGCAGATGTAAAGATTTATGTAGAGCAGAGAGGGCCAAGTCTTGCTCAGGTTTTGGGCTATCAGAGAAGGGCTGCTCAGACCCCGGATGGCCTTTGGGTCGGTGCTTTCCGTCACTTCATCGATCGGGTAACACTGGAGCAGAATACACATTTGGTTCTGTATTAGAGGAACTCCAGGAAGGTAACTTAAAATCTCGGGGAAAGGTCCGGCTAGTGAACACAGGGAGAGTCCTCTGGCAGAGGATGCAACGGTTCCTGCTAGCGGTGCTCATATTTTCCAGAAGGAACTTAAAAACATAAGACCTGTCTCAGAAAAAGAAGTGAGCACGTGTTTTCCCATCAACAAGATATATGCAAGATCACTGTTCATAGTAAGAGGACGCTCTTATTTTCCTGTCTTTATTCTGTGTAGGTTATAGAGGACAGAAAGGGGAAAGAGGCGAGCCTGGAATTGGACTGCCTGGTAACCCTGGACCACCCGGCCCTGAAGGTACAAGTCTCCAGATTTATTTCTGCTATTGTAATTTATGAACTAACAGGCCTTTCTCCTGGTTTTCACGCCGGTTTTAGACCCGTGCCTTCCCTCCCGAGCTCGGTCGTAGCGTGAGGTCAGACCCGCCTGCCTTCTCGCGGATGAGCTGGCACGCAGCTGACTGCCAGGGACGAAACGCGGGGCGCTGAGCACGCTCTGGCGAGGGCTCTGCTAATTCTAATTTTGTTTTACCAGCTACCGGCCTGCCAGGCCCGCCGGGAACGCCAGGCTCACCCGGACCGCAGGGGCCACCCGGACCCAATGGGAGATGCAATCCGGCAGATTGCTATTACCACGTATCACAGACTCGGTCACGCAGCAGCGGGAAATAAAAACCCTGTCCCCTAGACACTTGGGTTCACCGTCACTTTTCACTCCTCTCAATAAGTTAATTTAACCTTTGAAATATTTGGTGCATTTTTATTATTTTTTTTTTTCCCCTCGACACTGCACGGTATGTAGATAATTTATAAGGCACGGAATTGAGCCTTTTTCTATGTTATTTGCAGTGTCATAAGTACGAAATGATGACATATATTTTCCAGAGTGCATTCCATGTGTTACATTTCTCATATTTATTTTGCTTAGAGGAGAAAATAGGCCCAAATAGCTTTCATAAGCTTCTTTCTTCAAACAAAAAATATTTTATTATAACTTAAGACAGTATGTATGCCTCAGTATGTAAGCTGGCTTTATTTTTCTTGCTGGTGGTGAAGTTGAAAAGGAGAAAATGCATTTCTGAAGTTTTAAAGCATACCTGTTCGTGGCGAATGCAGGACCTGAGCTGGAGCGCTGGGAATTCAGTTTAGCCTAAATGTTCACGTCCCTCGCGAAGGCTCCGGCACACCTTCTGAACCAGGTCAGCGCCGTGCACTACGAACGCTACCCACCGTTTCAGTCGCTTCCTAGATGTCAAAGACGGGAACGAAGATGTGTTTAGCATCTCTCTAATCCCATCCGACGTTTAGCTTCAGACTGACTGGAAATCGCCAGATGTAGCCCCAAGAAGCTTCTCTCCTGACTGGATGTTGTCCCAGCTGAGGGCTTGTACGTTCGTTTAGTCCTGGTTACATATACTCCAGATATTAAACTGCTAGGGGCTGGTGTTGATGTTCCCAACTGAGAACTGACACGTCTCCTAACCGTTACGTGGACTTAGTAAGTGTAGTATCATCGCCTGTAATCAAGCTACTCTGCCGTTACGTCTGCTACAGCAAAGGCGATCCCTTGCTTTAGAGCAGAGGGTGGTGGGTACAGAGTGAGACAGTCAAAGAAGGAACTTCACAAGCCTCTAATCTTACTGGTGGCACAGTTTCCCTCTTCCTCCTGCAATAATCATCTGCCAAAATAAGCCTGAGAAGAACATGGAGACAGTAGAATGCAAGACTCGCAGGTCCTAATAACTGGTGTAATAACTCCTTGGAAAGGTGTACTACAGAGAGGACGACTGCATGCAGTTTGCAGGTATTCAGTAAATCCTACAGGACCAGATGTCATCAACGAAGAGGAAAACAGAACAAAGTGTAAATCCTGTAGAGCTCCAAGGGCTGAGCAAAAGAAAAGACGGAGAAA
The DNA here is from genome assembly GCF_000737465.1 of Haliaeetus leucocephalus. Lineage (NCBI taxonomy): Eukaryota > Metazoa > Chordata > Aves > Accipitriformes > Accipitridae > Haliaeetus > Haliaeetus leucocephalus. The sequence continues at coordinate 9,050,584 of NW_010972631.1, read as the reverse complement.
ATCGATCACGCAGAGGCTGATTCTGAGAAGGAGGGAGGAGGATTGGCCAAAGTTTCACTCCTGATTATTAGGAAACAGATGATCCTACACGAGTCCTACGGAATTTGCTACAGTGCAATAGAAAGTGCAGGTGCTATTGAGGGAACATGGACAGCTGTAACCCACAACCTCAGAATAAATCCGTAGTACAAAAGCAGCACTGAGGGCTCTTGCCCCGCCGTTAGGAAGCCGGTCATCCTCTCCCACATCAGGCAGGGAAGTGGTTTTGGTGACTTTGAGCAGTCCTGAGCTGCAACTCCCAAATTAAAGTGCTGCGTTCCAGAGGAGCTGTTGTGAGACACGAATCTGGCTGACTTCTGGGTTTTGCTTAAAAAACAGTGAGGAATGACTGATGGGAGTCTTTAAAAGAAAAAAACCCACCACGTTGGTATTTGTTCTGAATAGCGTTCCTAGCCCTTGTACCCAGCCTGGAGGAGCGAGGTGAGCGCAGGAGGTGGTGGAGCTCACCCAGGTAGCTGGGGAGCGCAGGCAAGCCTTCAGGCATGTTTTTGGAGAACGAAAGCATAGCCGCTCGGCTTGTTAGTCAGTTAGGTGTTTGGAGGCAAGAAGGTGCTTGGCACAAAGATCTTTCCGTAAACCGAGAGGTCTAAATGGGAGAGGAGAGGGCAGGAGGACAGCAGAGAACCTGGGGGCTACTGTGAAACCATCTCCTGAAGGGAATCCACGAGCTGTGATAACGCCCTGCAGCTGGGGACCCCTTGGGGGGGTCAGGCTGCCTTCCCTGTCCCTCGTGAGGATGAGGACGGATGGGTCGAAGCCCACGGGCGAACCGCAGTCCTCGTGCCTCCTTTTCTGCTCATCCCTCCGGAGCCAACACCGGCCCCTTCTCCAGGCCTCCGCTCGGCAGGCGAAGGCGCGTTTGGAACGAGTGCTCCCCCCAAAAAAAACCCCACACCGCTCCCCATCCACACCTCCCGTGCCCGCGGCAGGCGGTGAGGGAACCCAGCGCTGGGCTTGCCCGGGCGGCCGGCGAGGGAAGCCGGGGGCCTTGCAGCGACGTACGGGTCGGTGTATGTACGTACGTACATACGCACACCAGCGGAGGAACGGGCCCCACGTACTGGTTTCCACTCAGCCAAAACGAACTGCTGGTCAGGTATCTTGCATGATTTTTTTTTTTTTTCATCGATTTCTTTTTACTTCTCTAGTAATTCCAATGTATGTAAAAATCGAAATATTTTTTTACTTCGTAAGTTAATTTTAAACTTCATTTTCTGTGATAATACCGAAAAGGGTGCTGTCTTGTCAAGAGCGTCCGCGTGACTGAGAGGTTTCCGAGCAGCCCCCGACCTGGAAGGCTGTACAAAGACTATTGCGCCGCATCAGTGGTATGTGTATATTTTGGGCCTTTTAGCTAGCTGAAACTGAGCATCTGTTATCTGCCGGATGCAATTGCTGTATGTTAATTTACTTGAACTTATCGAAAAGCAGAACACTTTTTATATTTGAAGAAGTTTTATTTTTTCATCTATGTTTCCTACGGATACCTTTTTCTTTTTATAGGCTCAAATCTAAAGGTCTTTTTAAAATGTATTTGAACACTTTCAATTGATTTGCAGGTAACTTTGGTAATTATCTTGTTGCATTGTTTTTTATTTTGCTAAAAGCCCACTTTCATTTTCTCATGTGAGAAAACGGGTATTTTTTTATACAGGCTATCTCAATACCTTTTTAAAGATGCCGCATTCTTCGCTGAGGTAGAAAAGCATTAATCCCAGCTTAACTTTACTTCACGCTGGCTTTGCTCCTACTCTATATTTTTAGAATTGGTAGCAGAATGTAGCTGGAAGCATACTTCTGCATGATTTTGAGGTTTAGCCCCTGAAATGTCTTTGCAGTTTCAGACTGATGTTGTCTTAGTTTTTGGGAAGGGGGCCGGGGCGGGCAGAGGAGTGCTAATCTGTTTTTTAATTTGCTTTATCAATTTCATATCTGTTTTGAGCAGTCTGTGCTGCAGTAAGCATTGCAAGGAACTAAACACAGAGGATTATTTTTTCCAGTAGCATAAGGTCTTTTTCTGATTTGGGAATGTTTACGTGCAGCAGGACTTTGAACTGAAATATCTTTGTCGAAATGTTTTAAACCTTTCTTAAAAGCTCTCTAAGCTTTGCTCTAGTTCAGGGTCAGACCATTATATTTTACAGCAAGTTGCTTTATCACCTACTAAGAAGGTGTTGGGATTTTCTTCAAATAGCTATGTGCAGAACTACTCAGTTTGCCTGAAGAAAGTAGTAAAATTGGTAAGAGGGAAACTTTTCTGAGGCTGCAACATAACTCCGTTTGTCCACACGGTGGAGTTCAAAACGTCTTTTCAGCACAAGGGACAAAGCCCCGGCTTAACTCGCTGGGCAGCGCAAGAAATGCCCCAGTGCTGCGAAGACTCACGGCACAAGAGTCAGTGTTTCTGATTTTGTTCTTGAGCCTGACTTTTTTTTTTCTTTTTTTTTTTTCCCCTAAAATCCATTTAGTTTGGCATGGTAGTATTTGCAGAAATACTGCCTTTCTTGGATTATTTTCAAGTAGTAGGCTTAGATTTTATTTGTGTTTTGTATATATACACATGTTATAGAAGAACATGCGGTAGGTAGTGGGACGTCCTGCTTTCAGGCATCGTTTATGTCCACTGCAGTGATGTTTGGCTCTAGAGGAGCAGGCAGTCTGCTAAGGTTAATAAAAATTACAACAGCATACTTCGTACGATCGAGTAACAGTGCAGCCTGCTTAGTAATGCTTTAGGAACCAATAATTATGTCTTAAACTGGATTTGGTTTAAATGCTAAAAGAGCACTGTGATATGGAAACAGGATTGATTGTATCATCCATCCTCCATTTATGTTTTAGGATTGTGGACTATGACAGATGTTAGATATGCACAGCTTTATTAAATAAGTGTATTTTTTAAATTAATGGATAATCACACAAAATATTTTGCCACTTCTTTTTCACAAGGGTGAAATACTATTTTTCATGTCAGCGCACGCTCAATTTTTTTCTTCTTTTCCTGTAATGTTTACATAAAAGTCTTGTAAAAACCCCATGGGCAAAACTAGCATTTTTATAAACTTGTTTCTCTAAATATACTACGTAAAGCCACCCTCTAGCCTCGCATTTGACCAGTGCAGTAGAACGGCTGTAACGGCATGTTAGAACATGAGAAGAATCTCAGGAATCAAAACAAGGTTGGTTTGGGAGCAGGGTTTATGATGTTTTTGTTAGATTCTGGATGTACGGAGTCATGTAAATTTTCCTTGAAATCTGTTATGCCCACTACAACCAGATTGTACTGGGTGGATGTTCAAATCCATCTGCACCCATGTAGGTGGCTGTAGGCCATGGAGAACAAGTTTAACCGTGACCTTGCCTGGGTTGGTGTTTAAGTGGAAAACCCAAGCTCCACAGTACCTTAAGGAATTGTGGTTTTCAAGTATTAATTGCTAACAAATGTTACAGATTCTAGACCAAAAGAAGTTTGTAGCTAAAAAGAATGTAGTCTACATGTCTTTTAGCAGTTTTATCTCCAAGTCTGCTGTTCTACAAACACAAATGTGTTTAATTATTTACTGAAGTTTCAATGTAAATATATTCTGTCTCCAGTCAACATATTTGAAGGATTTTCAATGACATACCTTATTATTTTCTTTCATTTTTGAATTATATGCAGCTGTCACTGAATGAATCGCAGTAGGTGCCAACTGGTTGCTTCTTTCCTTCATTATATTTTTGGTTTGCAACATTTAAGGTTCGATTCAATGGAAACGTATTAAGTGGATAGAAAATTGCTTTTTATGTTATTATGTGGCCATTTACACCTGAAATAGGATTCTGGATGGAAATGGAAATGTTTCCCATACTTTTTTAGAAACGGCAACCCTTCCTTCCGTGTCAAATCACGAGAGGGAGGATGCAACTGCCAACGAGAGAGAGGAGAGGCACAAAGCTGCCGCAGCGAGCGCTGGGGAGCATTCGGCGCTGGGGCTGCAAGCCTGGGCTGGCTGAATTCGGGGGGGGGTTGCTTTTGACCACACTGGGGTCAGGTTTCTGCTTCCTACGGGTCGGTGAAACTTAGGGGTCCACAGTCTGGAGAAAAAAAAAAAAAAGTGAAAAACCTTGGCCTTACATATATATATATGTAAAATTTATGGAAGTTAATATAATCTCTGAACCAGATGCAGATAACTTTCTTGTCTGAGTATAACATAATCACTTTTATTCAAGAAACTGATTCACTGAACTGTTTAACTGTAGGTAACTTTAGGTATTTTCATTGTTCTCTTGCTGCCTAACCCTCCCAGGAGAAAAAGGGAGAACTCCTATGTCACTGGCATTTTAAAGGATGCTAGGTAATGATTTGACTGCTAACTTGATTTTCTTTCTTTAAATTCCATAGTGGCTTCAGCAGGCTTGCTTCATATATCGCCTGAAGCTGCCACAGTTTTACTAGTCCTTTCGAATGCGTACACAGCAAGCAAAAAAGAACAGTAAAACAAAAGATTGAGGGGAATAAAACTGAAGCGGTAACAAATCAGATGGGAGTAACCTGCCCTACAAAATAAAAGACATTTCTTCTTTACCTGTGAGCCATGAGCAGAGTTGCTGCAGTGACTGCGTTTTTATGTATAAAGGAAGCAGAGACTACATGGCCAAAGAACAATACAGTGATGAGCAGGTCCAGCACACGCATTTCACCCAATTATCTAAGCAATTTAAAAACATTTGCAAAAATGCAGCACACGTTTGTACATGGAGCGCAATTGCTGTGCTCTGCTAGGAGGAGCCAGCACTGTTGTCTCGGAAAGTAAGGGACTTGGTTTCTTGTTCCCTCTGTCCTTCAAGTAACCTTGAAAGTATCATCTGTTGACACTTTCCCTTTTTGAAGGAAGAGCACATTTGGTTGTAGATCCGTGTTTTGGCTCTGGGTAAACTCAGATCACGACTAGGGTATTCCGGGAAGCAAACCTCAGCGCGATCCTCCCTCGCCTTGCTTTCCTGCCTCAAGGAGGAGCTCCGAACGGCGCTCTAGAGCTCCTCTGGCTACAGAGAGACTTCAGCCTTTCTGAAACATTCACAAGAGTTTTTGGTAGCAGTTCCTACTAGGTTGCTTGAACCCAGTGATGGCTGTGACAGAAAACTTATAAATTCATACATAAACTCTCTTTCTGTATATAAACTATAGATGTACAACATATATATATTTTATTACAGTATTCAGCAGCAGTGTTACTAATACTTAATAGTAGCCTAGTAGGGAAAGCATTGCAGTCAAGATTTTAACATACCAGGTGGGCTTTGTGAAGAATTGGTTATTATTTTGAGGACAGTTAAAGAGTTTTCTCTTGGTTCCTGCTTCCACTTAACTGGGGAGCTAAAAAATGTATTTATCACAGTGCAGTCACACCTCCAGAATTAGGAGTGGTGATAGAGATCCTGATGGGTAAAAGTGATTTTCTTTAGTCTTCTGTTCAAGAAATCTCATAGTATGTTACGATGTTGAACAAGATTTACTCAGGACTTCACTGAGATTCCAGGAGCATCTGGTTAGAATGGGCGGCACGCTGTCAGTGGCTTGTGAAACCTCTCAACCTCTTTGCTTTGTGCCTTCTAAATATATTTATTTAAACTAGCACTATTTTTTTCTGTATCACCACAGTTGATACACCTTTCATTTAAATTAATAATTCTGTCTTTATTTTCCAAATCTTTATTTACTTGAATGTGCCATTAATAAATTTCAGTTCCTGATATTTTTTTGGTACACGATCTACCATTCTTCAAGTAAAATTGTTCCACTCTTGCACAAGATTTGGGATTGGTAAATACTTAGATTAACCAACGTGTCCCATAATGACTTATAATAGGCTTGAGGATTTATTCTTTGGTTCTGTATTTTAAGTTAAAACTCACGTATCAGCTTGAAGGCAGAAAATCTGTCACACTCTTAAGCTATCCACTTACATAGATTCTGCATTGAATTGACCCTCAGTGTTGAATTTGTTTGATTGTAATAGTTCTGATTTGTTTTTTACATATGAATGTTTTCTCTCCTACATGAGTTTCTTTCCATTGTGGAATTTTATGCATTTTTCAGACTATATTTTTTAAAGCACTTCACATTTGTATTTAAATGCTGGGGGGGGTTGCTTCTTTTGATTCATTATGTTTATGCGTTACATATGGAAAATAATAGTTTCATTCTGTTATCGGTTGTTTAGTTTTTTTTCTTTTCAACAGTTTTACACACTTTATAGTCAAAATAAAAGTTTGCTGGTGAAACTACAGTTTGTCATTACCACTAACGTTTTATTTGTTGCACTACGTAAGGAGTACTTTTGAGGACTATGTCCTAAATCAGTAAAAACTGACCTAATTCTAAAACTTTAGAGAACACCTTTATGTGTGAACAAGCTAATCACTTGGTATGCGATCGTCTGGATTTGTTTCTTGAGAATGAAATTCTTTGCACTCATCTAGTCTCATGACTTCTTGTAGAGTTAAATTAGGAGATGTGGGTTATGAGAAAGTTTGGACAAATGAGGTGCAGGAAAACTGTTCAGTCTCAGGCTTTGCCCAGAGTCTCTGGCAAGGATGACATATTTCTTTATGCCTATTTTCTTCCCCCTTCTCCCTGAAATCTCACCTAGTGTTGCTTCTGTGGAACTAGAGAGAGTGTAGTAGACACTTGTAGATAAGACTTAATTGTAAAAATTCAACCTCTTTCATATTTTATCATTTAAAATACTGGGCTGTGCAAGGGACAGAAAGATTATAAAAATTAATCCCATTTAACTCATTCTCAAAAGTCTCTAATAAATGTGCAAATATACTTTCTTTTAGTAAGCAGCTTTATCAGCCATTTTTCTCTCAAGTGATCTCTATTCAGGCATTTTCTGTCAACACATGAGGTGCCAGAGAAGCAGCTCTTAGATGCAGCTAGAGCATCAGGTTTGGTTTGGGGAAGTCTTATCTATTACTTTTTTCAATAATTCCTTTTAGAGTATGTATTATACCAGTACTTTTCCCTTTAGTGTTGTCTTACACATTACATGCAAAATGCATAGCTCAACTGATTGTGCTATTTCTTTCTATTCTCACATGGCATACAGGTCAACTATTTAGAACAGAGACAATTAAGGGCTAGGAAAAAAAATCAATGCTTAAAGCAAGCGTGCCAAAGTTTGTATTTGAAAATTTGGATGACTAATAGTGAAATGAAAGGAAACATCATAGGATGGCTTCATTGTTGTCTTTGAGAGAGAATACACTTCAAAGAAAGTAAAGTCAAAACCACAAATAGTTTAATTTATACAGAGAGAAACAAAATATCCACATTGCACATTTTCCTCTAAAAATTGAGCTTATCTAAAAAAAGGCAACTTGGGATGTCTCATGATGGTCTTCTAGCTGTTCTCTTTATTGGTATTGAATGTAACCATACATACAAAAACATATAGGGGGTTAAAACATTATTTATTTGCTTTTTGTACAACCACAGATGTTACTTCAAAATCTGTAATCTCTACTATAAAACTTCTATATTTCTGGGACTTAAAATTCTCTCAACAGTGGCTACTAGCCTTTTACTTTCATTTCACATAGAAGGAGGCAAGCTGGAATAGGCTTCATACGAAATTACGAATGCAACACAAATTGGAGTGGAAAATGAAGAGGTTATTCCACATGGCTTATTCATGACAACCCAGCGATCATACCTTTACAGAGATTTACAGCATAAAAGGTGTCAGGGGTGGTAGGTTTTCCTAGGAACAGCCTCCCAGCTGTGTTTCTGCAATTGAATTGAAGAGCTGAGGGACGCTTAGCATATCCTGTACAGCACATACATACAATGAAATGACTGTGCATGACATGATGTAATTTGCTCGGGCGTGCTCTGGAATTTATTTTATAAGCATAAAAGAATAGCTACAACTGAAGGAAATAAACTGTTCCTTCTTTATTTGTTGACTGAAGACATGTTATTTCACTGTACATCGTACATAGGAATTAAGTAGGGGAAGAGGAAAAATCACAGAAACTCTTTATTAAAAAAAAACCAAAAAAAGACAGACAAGTGCCTTTTCTTTTCCCCCAAAGGGAAAAAGCCAGAAGGCATCACCTGTGTATTTCTGTAACCACCATTGTTCCAGCTTGTGTTGCTAAAGTACACCTTTAGAAAGAATGTACAACCACTGTGTTAAAAATGCCTTACTGCAGCCTTGGTTGAAAGGTTTCTTCTTGTTTGTATTTCTCCTTCATTCCTTATTTTTTACTCAGCTGTCTGTGCGGGAAGTAAATTGACGCCGACGCTTCGTGGCACTTTCGTTGCCCATTCACGGCCCTTTCGTGTTCTTACCAGCTCTCTGTCCAGCTTGCATTCTGCAAGACGATGGCTCGCAGTACCCAGGAGGGCCAGGAGGGCCAGGAGGACCAGGAACCCCAGGCTGACCGGCCACCCCAGGGAGACCTCGTTCACCATCACGGCCTTCCCTGCCGTAGCTGGGTTTGCCTGGTTCACCTGGAAAAGCGGATGCAGGTCTAAAAATCGGCAGCATGTGACTTGCTTAGTACGCATGTAGCTTTACTGAACATCCTGTTCTTAACAGCTGTATGAAGATGGGTGTTTGCCGCTCTCAGTGGGTTCCCCAGAGAGGCACCTACTTAGAGGGACGGTTTTCCTCTAACAGACAACCAGGCTGTGTTTACTCATCTACAGCAATGAAAGTTCAGTCCCAGTCCTCTCCAGTTATACTGGTGCAGATCTGCTGCTATTAAAAGCTATGCAGTACAACACTGCAGACAACCCTGTTGGTGATGCATAGGAAGGTGTAGATACTACTCACTCCTTCAGAGTTACGTTAGTGCTCTGGAAAGAGACATGTCAAGAATTTATTTTTATTCTCCACTCAGATGTGGTGGGGAAATAGATGTATACAGCAGAACTGCTGAGCACTAAAGTGATTTTAGTAAGCCTCTTCCAATGATAAATTTTAAAGAAGACAACTCTGAGTTTCACAGATGTCCTAGGTATCAGTATATACCAACCTGAATTTTTTTTCTTTTTACAAAGAGAACAAATTTTGGTAATTTCTGTCTATATATATAGACAGAAACATGCTGTAGAGAGATACTGATGGAAATAATGTTTATTTTCATTCACTGGCCACTAGAGGCCAGCTGTGCTTCATTTATCAGCAAGAATCTGTCCTGGACCTCTATTACATGATACTGCAATTAATTACCACAAAAATAAAGGAGAACTGTACTTTGAGTGTCCTAAATTATGAATGGAGATTTTGAAGGCTGCTGTGGCTGCCAATGAGATAATCTGGGGTTTGTGGGCTTTTTTTGTTATATATATATTTTTAAAAAAAATAATTGTTTTTATATACATATAAATTGGGTTTTATATATATTTAAAATACATATATAAATAATATATTTATATAAAAAGAGGCAATTTTATATATGTGTGTGTGTGTGACTGCCTCTTTTTTTTTAATGCCTTTTTTTTTTTTAAATACATTTTTCCTAATTGTTCTACACTGACTTAAAGGGGTGGTACCTCTTTAGTAAAAGAGCTTTTAATTCTGATTTGTGACTGTAACAGTAACTATTAAGTAAAAATTATGAAGTACTGTTATCTGGAAGTTTATTGCTTAATGGACACCTTTTATCTTTTCAAGACAGCTTGAAGTATCAGTTCTGGATAAATTTTTACTACATCTCTTCTTCTTTATCCTCACCCTCTTATATTTACCTGGAAGACCTCTTGGTCCAGGGTAACCTTTCAGTCCTCTGCCTGGAAATCCTCTTTCTCCTCTTTCTCCTGGTTCACCTACAGCAAATTCATGAAACATTAGTTACAGTCTGCTTGGAGTATTACTTTCAGTAAGTTCCCTTTCAGAGGTGAGCAGTTAATAAGTAGAGAATTCAGGTGGCTGTATGTATTCTTAGCATCTTTGAATGATGTCCTGACATTTGTCCTTGTAAGATGTTTGGGATTTGTTTTGGGTTTTTTTGCCCCCATTTGAGTTATACTTAGAACTAGACATGTAGGAGGGAAAAAAAACCAACCAAAAAACAACACCTGGAGCTGGACAGTAAGTACCACATGAAATATGCCGTAGCCTATATAACGGAAATAAACCAAACTCAGAAGTACAGAGGCTCTTTTGGAATACAGACTGGGTTTACTGGCCGAGGGCTCTTGCAAGACCATGTGAACTCAGCTAAGTAGAAAAAATTCTCACATGCTGGTCCTTGAGGCAGCTAGCACACTGAAGAAAAGAGAAGCTGGCTTGCACAGATTACAGTATTGTGTTGACATCCACATAAGATGTTCATAAAAGTAAAACAACAAACTTTGGTATTATGGAGACTTTTCTCTGGTAGGCACCCCGTTTTTCTTCAGACTCACATGTTGCTCCAAACAAGAAGCATCTTAGTAATAGGAAGCTTTTTTTGTTGTTTTGGTTGTGAAGTTCAAATTCTGTTCACCATATATATTTCACAAAAGTACGTATATTTACCACCTGTGAATACCCTATGTAAACTCTTGATTTTCTTTTTTTTTTTTGCTGCAAGTCAAAAGTCACAAGTATAGGCCTAACAATAGTTGACTGAACTTTATGTTATACTTCCATACTTCATTGTACTGCAGTGAGGAACATTAGCATAGACTGTTGGGTTTGTGGCTTGCCTAGAAATGACACAGCAGAAACAAAAAGAGGCTATGTAAAGGAACACAAGAGTCAGTACAAAAGTCCAAGTTTCAATAAAAGATGCACACAGGGTACTAGAAAAGGAATCTAATCTCTACACTTCAGTCTCCCTAGTCAACATGGCGATTCAGCCTGTCTTTGTAAATACAGCTACTGGAAGCACTGATGTCAGGTTACCCACATATACTGCTATTTCCAGCCACTGAACACTTTGGAATAGTGTTTACTGCTGGCTACCCCAAACTTCTCCAACTTATTTCTGTTTCTGCCCTCCACTACCCCAGATTGCTGATTAAAGTCACTATAATCTCCTTCCTTAAGCCACCTCTTTTTTGACTCTGTTGTTGATGCTGTTAAAATCACCGTACCTTTGTATCTTCTGCTCTATGTCATGGTAACACATTTTTGTGTTTCTATCTCCTCTTTATTATGACCTTCTAAACCATTCTCCACCTCCTTCTCCTCTTCCCTTTTATCACGTCCTAGATACCCTTTTCTTCTCACTCTGATCTCAGACAACTCCCCAAATGGATGGGGAGTCAGTTCATCTCTGTGACTTCTGTGGAACTCTGGTAACTACCAGGAATCCAGAGGGAAGCACTGAGATTTTTTTCAGGGTGCCTGCCATGTACCATCATGATAGCTTTTGCACATGAGAGCATTCACCACTTCTCATGTATCTGTAGTTGTATTTCAAGGTTTACTGTAAGGTAGCTTGGTATTTGATGACAATTAAGATAGGAAACAAAGCACCTTGCTTGTTTGGTGGTTTTTTATGCTCTGTAGATTATTTTCTTTTTAATATTAACACAGTGCAGCCTGCTGTGTGCTGAATCAAATTCAGCATATCTGATCAGCTTTGTATCTCCACTTTTCGCTTCTGCGAATACAGATGACATTACATTAAATGAAAACAGTAACAGAGCTCCAGCAACAATGCTGTTAAGGTTTGCTTTGTTTGTAGTCTATTCCTTCTCTCAAAGGCTTTCCCAATTTTACTTCCAAATAAAGCTTGAGACAAAAGTAAACACTCTAATCCAGCAACAGACCAGCTTTGTGCAGAAATACAATTTTTAAATAAAACCTTCCTTCAAGAAAACAAATTGAAATCGCTGCTGAATAGAAACTAATACATACATAGTGGTCATAAAACTTTGCAGAAAATTCTACTGTATAATCCTTTGGAGGGGTATAAAACCTCTCAGTCAGGAACAAAAGAGATTAACTTAGATCAAAGATTTTTTGTAAAGTGTAAGGTAAGTCAATTTTATTATGGATTTGTCCTTTCCAGAGAATCAATAGCTTGTGGTACATGGTGTGATGATGTTAAATGGCTCAAGTATTATGCCAAGTAAGAGGCAGATTGTTATCAGTCACTTGTAATGTGAGAAACTGGACAGACTTAGAAAAGTAGGCTAGAGATTAGCGAATGAATCCAACTGTTTACGTTAGCTTTTGGGATCGCAAGTCTTGTGAAAGTGAGGTCCACAACCAGACTGAGTGGAGGAAAGAGAGAATCACTGCTGGAATTTTTCAGCATATGAAAGCCACAAAACTCAAAAGTCCATGAGAGGGGGAATTAATATTAGGAATCTGACTCAGCTGCTTTACTTCTAGTTCAAGGCAGATGCCTGTCCTTTCTCATATTAAGTAAGTGAGCTGATGACAAAAAACAGATTTATAAACAAGTCTTGCTGAGGCCAGGCCTATGTGCCTTTTCATAACTGGGGCAACTGAGGCAACAAGTTACAGGAAACAGCTTAGGTGCCTAATTCAGGATCTTTTTGGACTTTGCATGTGTACAACATACATCCACAACCTGTAATCCAAAGGAAAAAAAGAAACAAGCAAACAAAAAAAAACCCCAGAGCATTCGGCAACTGAAAGCCAGTTACAGAATTTCTTACCTTTAGGACCTTTACGACCAATCTCACCAGGGGGACCTTTAAGGCCAGGCAAGCCACGAGGTCCAAGCTGTCCTGGGAAGCCATTTTCGCCAGCAGGCCCTGGAGCACCTGGTGGCCCCGGTCTGCCAGGAAGACCTGGAGCACCAAATTCTGGCCTTTTAAGACTGGCTGCCAGCTGAGCTAGTTGTTCTGCAATGAACAGGAGGACAGAATTAAGCAGTGAGTGGACCTGAATGGAGAGATTCCCATGTTCACTGAGAAGAATGTATTCTCTGCTATAGAAACCGACATATTACAGTACAGCACCTTCCTTATGTACAATGCTATTTACAAAGTTTGTTATATGCAAGATATTATCTTAGTACTACTACTGGCAAACTGCATAAGCGTACTGTGAAGCTGGTCACTCTGAAGCCTACATCTTAAAAATTTAATGTTTGCAGGCTGAAATGACTCAGATGTATATGGTTTATTTAGAAATGTCCTTATAACTTTATCATTTAAATGTCAACCATCTAGTAAGAAAACTTACTCATGCAATTGCTGCCTCTTAAAAGAGCAAATATCTCTCTTCATTACTACTTGTTAATCCTGTCAAGATCCATCTTGGCAAGAAGGAACAGCTGAAAAGCACAAGGGCAGTCATCTATGTTCACCTAAGTGCAGGCCTTCTTTTTCAGAGGAAAGAAACCCTCAAATTTGTGCTTGTGAGCTCAAGTTTGATAAATAATTGAACATTTTATGTTGCTCTTTTCTTAAAGTAAATCAGCAGGAGCTTTGCTCTTCATTAGGCATAGGATCAGCTTGCCATTCCTTGGAATGGTCTAAGCTAGCTATTTCCCTTTTCTTCCTCCCCTTTTCAGGCCACTGCTGTAACAGCACATGAGCAGTACTCTCCTTAACGCTTCTGTGCTAGACTTCAAATCCATCTTCCAAGCATGCCTTAGAAATAACTTTGTCTGGATACAACCTTACACAACTCCATATGACATTGCTATAAAGTCTGCATGACTTGGCAAGACTAGTTATTTTGTGTCCACAACCAAGAAGTATTAAGAAGATGGGGGGAAGAGGGGGTGGCATAGGATCCAAAATAAAATAGGAACTATAGCAAGCAAATATATGAGGAAGACAGGGGTGGCACACTGCAGGCAAAGCCTACTGAGGAGCTGAACTTCAGTTACAGTTGTCTTTAAGCTGACAAGGTTCCAGGGACCCACTTGGATTGATTTATATTTCTTTTTTTTTTTTTTTAAACATGATAGCATTGACAATTATAGGGGCTGTCAAGAGAGATGCAATGAAGACAGTCTAGATTTTTTCCCATACCCTTCTCTTCACTGCTATTTCTGATGGTTATGAATAAATTCAAGCATCATATCTGATTTCACTATAATCCTCCTCAATATTACTGTGTCTTTCAAGAGACTACTTTAAAAGGCCTTTTTATCCTATTTATAGAACATTTAAAAAAAAAACAAACAAAAAAACCTGTTGGGCAGTGTCAAGAACAGTGAAGACTACTGAGAATTTTTAGATTAAATCATGAGCAGTAATTTCATTCTGGTAAACTCTTAACATTACAAAGGCATAGTGTCCCAAAGGGCATCTTCAATAGCAAGTACTGAAAAGTCTCTTTTGTGCTTATAGGGCAGCGTAAGTTTTTATACTCAGTAAATCCCACGCACCCAACTGTATTAGAAAAGCTCCAGATTTCTGTGTGTGTCAAGTAGAACTAAGCAAACATAATTAGCGTTTTGAACATCTGCCTATTGCTTTCATTTCATGGTATGTTATCTCCAGAAAGCCTCTCTCTGCAGTCCTTTTGTTTTAACCTATTTTGCATATAGTTTGTTTGCTATAATCTAATAGTGTATGAGTACAAATGGCAAAACAAGCTTTCAGTGAAGTTGTGTACTTTTATATATGTGAACCTAGCAAGTGATTTGTACACAAAATGTATGTATTTCATAGAAGTGCTCCAGTCTATGGCCTAGTTATAGTGTGGAATCAGCAGGTAGTTCAATGAGGCTGCAAAGTATATATAAAAATAATATAAAAATAAGGGACTTGTTTCTCATGTTCTCTCACATTGTGTCCACATTCACGTGTGGGAAGATTTTCTGCCAGGACCCCTGCTGAGGCCATGCTATTTGTTCTGGATAAGAGTGGGAAAATCTTGGTTGCCTCCACAGCAGTAGATTATCCTGATTTAAATGCACAAGAAACATCAAGTACTTTTTTACCATATTTACCTTGCATGACTCTCATGCAAACCTGCTTAATGTGCTGATCAGTTGGTTCTTTTCCCTAGGATTAAAAAAAATAATAGTTTAAAAAAACAGTTGATATCACAGTATGTTTTATAAGTGTGTCTGATGCAAAAAATGCTGTCTGGTTGTCATGGTTTAACCCCTGCCAGCAACTAGGCACCACACAGCCTCTCTCTCACTCCTTCCCCGGTCGGATGGGGAAGAGAGTTGGAAGGGTAAAAGTGAGAAAACTCATGGGTTGAGATAAAAACAGTTTAATGAATAAAAAGAAATAATAATAATAATTATTATCTTGTGTCCCTCCAACCTACTTACTGATGGGGCCTTGTGAGGAGTAGAGAAGCCCTTGACTCTGTGTAAGCAGTGCTCAGCAGTAATGGAAACATCCCTGTGTTATCAACACTGTTTTCAGCACAAATCCGAAACATAGCCCCATACAAGCTACTATGAAGAAATTTAACTCTATCCCAGCCAAAATCAGTACACCAGTCAATAAAAGGTGTTCCAGTCCCTGCAAGTGTAACTATTCCAGCTGAAGTCAATTTGACTAGCAAGGTAGATACTGCGTGATACACCCACGTATCAAACATGGTCTCACATGCACTACAAGAGTGGGGTGGGCATAAAAAAATGGAACTGAGCTGAAAGCTGAGGACCCAAGGACCTAACTGTGTACAATCCTAAGATTTCTCTGGTGCACAAATGTGTCTGTTGTGAGGTACAGTGAATTTCAAACTCTACTGTGCCACTTGGGTTTTGCATGTGTATGTATCGCCTGATGCAAAAAAAAAAAGAGTGGTGTGAGTGACAGCTAAAAGTGTTCAAAAGATACCAATTATTACATGAGAACAGTACTTACAGCTGAACCTTGGCTGCCAGGCAGACCTGGGGCACCCTGTTCACCCTGCAAGCCTCGCGGTCCAGGTGAACCTCGTGGCCCTTCCATGCCAGGCAGTCCCCGACTTCCCTCAGGCCCACGGGAACCAGGGTCTCCAGGATTACCAACCTGACAATGAAAGAGAGGAATTTCAGTGGACTGCTGTACTAGTGTTAGACTCATTCTGACATATCAAAATGGTGACAGAAGCTATTTGTAAATGCAAAGCAATGAATGCTGGGATGTAGAGTTGTTGAACAGCTTCTTTTTAAATAAGCGACTGGAGTCAGTGGTGTGATTTGTAAACTTAAAATGAGGTCTGTATTCCTCACTTAAGGGGGAGAAGTGGAAAAATAAGGTACTCTGTGCAAAGAGGCAAATCAGCACCCATAGTGACATGCACAAGACATTGGCTTTTTGTCAAGGAACAGCAGATACTTGGTTTCTAATTCTACCCTCGTGCATGTCACATGCAACTTTTCTAGACATTAAGTGCTCCTTAAATAACAAAAATTCCAGCTTCCTGCTTGCTCTAAATGCCTTTCATGCCCTTTTGTAGAGAGTACTACAGCATGAGCCTGTATCGTCTGGCCCTAGGCTGCTTGGGAACACACATTTTTGCTTTGTTTACATCTGTCAGAGCCAGAGCTCACTGCACACAGGTTCTAATGCCTACGCTGGATTTTGCTGGCATAGGGGAGGGAACATCCTCACACAAACTGATGTTGACAAACTGCCTGAACAGATGCAATGCCAGCTTATTTCACTCAGGGAAGGGGTAGAAAGAGCTGTTCTACTGGTGCAAGCATCCTGATGCCTGGGGAATGAAAGGATTGATAAAACTACATCAATATGTCCACTTAAGTACATTTAGTAAATAAAGCTACAGCTTCCACTCCAGTAAATTTTCTAAAAGTGATTAAATATCATGCAGAGTGAGACCTATGCCAACAGGCACTTCTAAGTTACTTTCAATACAAGTTATTTTACTATTATCAATAGTAGTACTAAGAAAGAAAAAGAACACCCAAAACCCAAACAAACCCCCAAAAACACCACAAAACCCAAAACAAGCAGAAAAAAAAAAAAATCCTACGTACTTATGGCTTCCCAAATCTGCTGGGAAGAAAAAAGAACACCCGCTGAAAGAGATGCTCAAGAACAAATTACTCAACTGTGGTATCAGTTAGATCCACAAGATGGAGCCATTTCAGCTCCATCTATGCTGCATCTCAGACAGCTGACTGCTGTCCCTGTCAGAAGAAAACCCAAAGAACATGCTTCCATAGATATATTAAGACGACAGCAAAATTCTCTTCATGGACTATACAACCAGGAAGCCATTATTGCTTTCTTGCCCATCCTGGTGAGTTAGCAGGTTCCCTAATGGATTACTCATCCCTGTGTATGTACTTACTAGAATGGCAAGCACTCTAGGGCCTCATCAAGAGAAGAGGATTTTAAAAACCTAGGGGGATAAAACTATGGATTTCTCCTCTACTCTATCTCTTCCTCATGTCCTTCTTGTAAGATCTTGATTAGCAGTAAACACTCTCTGGCTTGCAGTGGCTTAGCCCCAAAGTCACACAGGCCACTGAGAACACAAGCATAGCTCTTTCTGTTATGTTCAACCTCAGTTCCCTGTAGACAGAACTGTTCATGTGTTAGTATCATAGCACAAACTGTCAGCTGCTGTTACAATCCCATTCTTCAGTGATCCTGAAATAAAAGAATGCGCTCAGCTCTCAAATTCTTTCTCTTATGTGACAAGCTTCTCTTCACCATCGATATCAAGGCTATCATTTCGTTATTTCTAAAAAAAAAAAAAAAAAAAAAAAAAAAAGGAATCTGGGCCAGAAATACTTCTGCTTTCACAGACATTACAGTCCTGCTGCCAGCTTTTTCACAGTGTAAAGATTACAGGCTGTACGCAGCCACTGCACTGAGCCTCCTTTCTATACAACACCTACTGTACAAAGGGTGCATTCATTTCCTCAAAAAAAAAAAAAATTAGATGGCCAGAAAACTGCTGCTGAATGATGCTTCTCTTTCATGGAGCTTAGAATTCAGGACATGAATTCTTTTCCAAAGCCAATTCATTTTAATATTAACTGTATTCAAAATTTAAACAGAAGAAATGCTGTTGGAAGTCATTCAATTTAACTATAATAAAGAGCTCAGCTCATTATTTGTATTTTCTTCCTTAAATCAGAATCTGATCTACTGATCTCTGTATTTCTGTAGCAATGCTATTCATTATACTTACAGCTCCCTTTGCTCCTGGTAATCCCATATCACCCTAAGCAAAAGTAAGACAAATTCATTAGAAGAGTATCTATTATCATAGACGTTACAAATGCAATAAATGTGACATGATTTTTTTCACTATAAGAAAAAAAAAAAATCACATATTTAGTTAATTTACACAAAGTTGCACCTCAGATTATTTAGAATTCATTTGGAAATAAAACTTAAATTTTAATTTTTTTCCTAAAATTCCCTCTCAAAAACATTTCTGTAAGGTGCAAATAAGAAAGCATGTTTATTATAATTGGTTTTGTATTGCTTATCTTAGAATTAGACACATGGCTCTAACCACTCAAACCACAGTTACAGCACAGGACAACATCTCAGACAGCGGACTACTTGGAAACCTTTAAAGGAAGCATTATTTAAACAGGTTTTTCTAGCCTGACAGATTTACAGGTATTTTACGGTGTTGTGTTAGCCTTGACAGAAATGCAACTGAAATGAGGCAAGAGTCTACCCAAGTGCTGTGAAGAAGCCAAATCCCTAGAAGCTCCTGTTCCCAGCAACCTGGCTCCTGGCTTGAACAACCCCAAGATCCCTCTATCACTTGACTGAGAATTGCAGTCCCACTATTCAGAAGTTTTTAGTTTTCCCTCTGAAGTGGGGGAAAAAAGGTTTCAAAATCTTGTAATCACCTACAAAACAGATCAACTCTTCTCCTTCAGTGTTTCCATATTAGTTTTAGAGAGATTTCTGAAAATTCTATTTTCCCAGTTCCTAAATTTCACCATTCCTAAATGGTGAAATAATTGGTTTCTAGAGGTCAGAAAGGCCACCTTGTCTGTTAAGGAATAGGCCATAAATTACACAGAAATAACAACTGTTATCAAGTTTAAAAACAGACTAACTGACAGCACACTTGAACAGCCTATAGTGTTGCTTCCTGGGAATCTGCATAATGATGGTAAAGCTGAATTACTGGACATCTAGCTCACTAGGGCTGTTAATTAACTTTAAAAGCCTTTCAGAATTGCAGAGTGTAGGAAAAAAGTGCTCATTTCTACCACACAACCTGGCTACCATTTTTTAAATAGGGAGCAGTTTACTTCTTTTTGAAAGATTAAGTTCTGGCTTTGCTGGATGGGGCCCCACAGAAGCTGCTGGACAAGTGCATTTCTCTTTCTGTAGAAAACAAATCCTCTTTACCCAAGGGCACATGACCCAGGCATTACCCATGTGAATTCACAATATACCACATTCCTGCGGCATATACATGTATATGTATTTCTCCAGCATTATCACAGTGCTAGAGCCTCTTCCCAGACCGTTCTCCCTCTCCCAAACATCCAGTTGCTAAATCTTATTTCCAAAGATAAAGGGAATACAAAATATTTCCATCACGTCTGAATTGTTAAGGGTATGTATTATCTATGCTCCTGTTTCACCTGAATTAAACTACCTCCTCATCCTCACTGCCTCAAACTCCAAGAATTTGTGTGTGTGTGTGTATATGCATATATATGTATTTATATATAAATGCTTAAGTCTATTTCTACGTATGTATCTATATATATAGATACACACACCCCCTCTTCAAGGCAGCCTGTACTGTGTATAATACTATACATCTAATAATAGAATATGCGTATATCAGAGTGCTTTCAAAACAGCAGGAATAGCGTGACCAGGCTAATAGAACTGCTGTGCCCTGCAATGCCCAGTTAGTATAAAACTGAAATGTGATCTTCAATGATCAAAACATATGCTTGAAGCACTTCAACAATACTTCAAAGTTTTAATTTACAACAACAAAATATTAGATCAGGTGAAGAGAAAATAACTCCTTACTAAGTCACCCTTTTCTCCTCCATCTCCTTCTGCTCCAGGTGCACCCTATACCAAAAAAAAGACATACTGTCAGCCTTCAGATCTAGTCAACATAATGTACTGCAGCATATGGCAGTGTCACTTGAAAGTACCATGATCTCTAGCATGACTTACTTGTTCACCTTTAGGTCCTGGTTCCCCCACTGAACCCTAAAAGGTTGAAGATTAAAAAAAGAAAAAGCCACAAACATTTCAGAATCTGAAACTGCAGGTTCAAAAGCATACTAAATTATCTTCAATCCTCCCTGCCATCTAGCATTAATGCAAGAGACCTTTAAAGCTGCAAATTTTTAAGAATGACAATGAAAGCGCTTAAATCTTACTATATAATTAAGTTGACAGACTGAAGGCAAGTAATAGCATGGAACATATAGTCCACTGCCACACTGGATGGTACAGATTCTGACCGTCAAACAGTAGATCTCCCCATTACATGGCAGATGCTCTTGCAGCTGCTACAACTCTGCTCTGCAAATTGGTTAGAAGTCATAAGTAAAAAATCCAGTAAGTGTATCGATTTTTCTAGCCCTATTAAGTATTCCATATTACTGTAGGCCATACCAGCCCTGCTAATGTGGGATAAGCACAGACATTCCCAAGTTCAGTCACAATCTTGTCATGCTTGCTGTTTAATTCTCAACGTTTTTTAGTAGAACTGTCTCTAGAATTTTAATCATTACAGTCAAAGCTAAATGGCTTGTATCTTAAAGTTGATATTCCTTTTAAAAAAAAATAATATATTATTATGTTTCATCTTAGAATCCTGTAACAAAACATACCTGTATGGACAGGCAGGAACCAAAGAGAAATAACTTAATGATCTGGTTAATTTCAAACATATGTAATTTGTTTCTATAGGAAATGTATTTCATTTGTAGAACAGTGTATTATTTAAGAAAATCTTAGTATTTGTGTTCTGTTAGAAAACCAATCACACCATCCTTAAACATTCTTTGCAGTCTGTGCACATTCAAACATACACATTCCTAAAGAACTATAACTGTGCATTAAAAAAATTTTCTAAAACAGATGGAGATACAGCATTTTCTCTCCCATTTCAGAGATCCATTTAATTCACATAAGATACAGGCACACAAACAGGTGCAACATCCAGAATGTAATGAATTCAGATTTGTTCTTATGTTCCTGAGGACAAAAAGCCAATCACAGACCAACTGAACATTCCAACTTTGTCAAGCAACACTGAAACTATTTTGTCTGAGGTGTTCTCAAAATCATGCCTTATTAAGGTTTTTCCAATTACTCACTCAAAAAGACATTGACTTCCAACCTAACATCATTTTGGGGGTTCTTCTTCTCCACTTACTCTTCTTTAGAGCAACAGAATTGCCAATAGATAAGGCTGAGATAGGAGAAGCTTTTGCTTTTGTGAACTTGGCCTGTAATATTTTTATTAGCAAACATAAAAATCACAGCTGAAACTATATGAATCTATTCTACATTGACTCCCAAAATATCAATGGAGACAACAGGGTAAGATGTCAAAATATGAAAATATCCACTTTTTTGACATACCGCTTATCTATTTGTAAAAATCCCTCTCAAACCATGCCCAGGAATTGTTTGCAAAACTGCCAGTCAGCATCAGCCAAAACTGTACCAGGGGCTACACTAACTATTTAACAGTATAAAGGATTGTGTTCCAGTGCCCACATTTCGGTCTTGGCCTGGTGCTGCTTGATTTACTAAAAGAGACAGAACTAGAGTTTCTGAAACCAATTCAAAAGATGTGAATTAGAAACAGTGTAAGTGGTGAATACTGGCGTTCAGCCATTACCCATAACATATCTGCATAACCACTCCGTAAGATTCACTGACGTGAGATCCATTGTTGTAACATTGTTTTGTATTGCTGTCTCTGCTATAATATGTCAAGTGTGTGATGGATGCACTCGACTCCTTGACCAAACTAGAGGCAGTTTGGTTCAGGTTCCAAAGGAAGTAAAGGCCTAGGCCATAACCAGGCCAAGAACTTCTCCAGTTCCTATCTGTTCTCTGAAAACCCACACAGGAACAGGGTGACATGGTAGGAATTGATGCATACGGGCTTGGAAACTGGAACATTGACCATGCCATTAACACATGAATAGCAGGTGGTTCTTCCAAGACTCATTTGTCAGCAGACAAAAAAATGTTGTGTGTACAAGTAGTCGCATGCCTACCTTTTCCATCACACATAATTTGACTACCACCATAAATTTGACTTCATTCCATAAATATGACAGCCTGAGTGAGCCTTCTTTGAGCTCTCCCTGCTAAGCAGTTGGCTGCATGGCGGTGATCTCCTCTTGAGCTGGGACACCTCTCAAGGTTCTTCCTTGAGGCTGAGAGACCCCTTACCAACTGCAGATCTTCATTAAGTGACCGATATCACGCATAACCTTGCATTATAGTACACTAAGATTTGGTGTTGGTAACTTTGATTTTGTGTTGATAACTTTGAATCAGTGTTATATCCTTGGCAGTAAGTAACAGAGAGAACTTTGCCATCAAAACTTTAAGTCTCACTTCTACAACATCTTACTTCAATAAAACCACTTTGCTGATACTTTTGGCAGAGGTTCTTTAAGCTGTCTAAATCACCTGCATGTGACAAGGTGCCAGCAGATAGTACCCAGTATCTAACAGCTTTGGGATCAAAAATGACTACTGAAATATGGTTTTTTATGAATTCTACTTGGCTTCTGGTTGCTATTTACATCAACTCTTATCACGCATATATGGGCTTCACAACAGAACTTTCTAAGATCCCTGAAGTGTTGAAATCAGCAAGAGAAGAAAGATCGCTTCAGTCTGGAACTTATTGATAGCAGTAGTTGACCCAAAGACTAGGGATAACAGGCTACAGAGATACCTATTTCGAAACCCTTACAAGGATGTTTGGCTCTCTGTAAGACAGATGCACTCGCAAATTGAACAGGAAAGAGAAAGGATAGAGTGGCACAATGCTCTCCAGGCTTGTGACTTGGAATACGTACTGCAGATCAGTGCTACTGGCAAAGCTGCAGCCATTTTAAGCCTGCCCCAGAAAATTCACTCTAGCCTCTATGCAACTGAAATAAAAAAAATTAATCAGGGATACAAGCGGACACTCATCTCAAAACAGGAAAGCTATAAAGCAATCACAGGATGAGATAATTGCTAGCACAGCTTTTTAGACTTTAAGGTATTTGCACAGGGCATTAAACTAACCCTAGGATTTTAAAGAAAGCTCCGGGCATGGGATACTGTCATCTGCCAGTTAGATGGACAGTAACCTCCTGGCTGTAGCCTGAATCTCACTGGGTCTGTTCACAGCATCTAAGTTCTGCTCTTTTCCTAGAGGTCCAGACTCTTTATACAGTAAATGAGGAAAATCAGGCATCTTTGGTGGGAGACTGTCAGCACTGCAACAAATACTAGTTATTTTCCTTCCAGATTTGCTTCCTCGGGTACCTTCAATCTCCCTCTGGAGAAGTCTAAAGTATGAATCATTACCAGTCTAATAATGCTTTATGTCAATACTTACATTTGACTAGAAACATACGTTCCTGATCTCAGCATTAAAAAAAACCCCAAAACGACAAAACAAACACACAAAAAAATACCTCAGCAACAACAAAGACTTAGAAATGTGTTTGTAAGTACCTGGGCAGCTTTTTAAAACTGCCAAAAACAACTGCAAGCCCTATCTAGCCACCCTATGATGTATACTGGGAGCATATCAGGGGCAAAATTTCTCTGTGCAACTAAAGACATCTACAGCAGTGATACCTATGTCTGACTAACAGTCCTGTAACTCTTCAATTGTCAGTGGAAAAGTAAGAGGAACTTCACAAGTGCAATTTATTTAATACTGAAATAGCTGCCTCAAGTAAGAAGGATGAAACGCAGTGTAGAACTGACTATTTCTATAACAAAGATGTCTGAAGTTTGGTGAGTGAACTCCACCCTCTGTAGCCTCCTATAAGCAAATGAAGATAAGAAACATTTGGGGGTTTATATACTGTCTTCACTGACTTTTATTCAGCAAAGTAAGATATCTTCTGCAGGTATCCTGAGATCCCCAGGGCCCAGTTCTTCCCTCTTAACAAAATACTAGAAGAGGTACTTATAACCTGCAATTGTGCATATATGCATAGGTGTCTCAGTAGCTGCATTAGCCTGTGCATTTCTATAGCAGGTCCTAAGACATATGTAAAAGGCATTGCATCTACTGTAGACCAGGGCTGAAGTTCCAAAGCTCTTTAGTGACCAGAGACCCTGACTTAGAGCTTCAGATCTGGCTGCATCAATGATTTGCAATATGATTTAGGCCTTTAAATCATTCAAACTCCTAAAAAAGGAAATATTTACGCCAGCAATCTTATTTCAGTCCCTTAAGTAACACTGTCAAGAGTTTTCTTATATATTTTATGAGCTACAAGTAGTTAATGGGCTCCTAGAGCACTGCTTTCAAGCAGTTAACAGATCTACATAGAAAACAAGAAACCAGACATTAATTCACGTAAAAACTGAAAACAATGCTCCAATTATTGTATTTACTCCTGATGTCAAACTGCAGTCTGTATGTATGAGTGCATTTCTTACCCGGTCACCCTTACCACCAGGTAGGCCTGGAGGACCTGGCAGTCCAGGAAGTCCAATATCACCTTGGGGACCCTGTGAAAATAAGTCAAGGATGTAAACTTACCCAATCTGTTTTAGAATGAACAACTAAGGGTCATACCCTGACAAGCAGATTGGGCAGAATCTTATTCCCAGAACAGTACTAACTTGATGAAAGAGGATTATCTGATGAAAATAGAGCTGATCCAAAATAGAGCCATTTTAACAGCGTCTTATTATGATTTTATTGCTGACAAACACATCAGAAATGGCTTACAGGGCTTTCCACCCTCCAAGTCCCTCGACGACAGTCTGGTTCTCTTGAAAATACTTCCTAAGATCTTGCACTTCGTGATTTGCGCATTCCTCTGTAACAGCAGGCTCTTTCAGCCAAAACCTCCCCAGCTAATGCTTCTTTCTGACTGTTACTGTGTAAATACTGCTGGAGCACTGGTAAAAGGTGGCATTCATAACGTGCTCCATTCATTAGTTTCACACAGCTGTTAGCAGAAAGCCAGTCTTTCACTGCTTGCATTCCCCAAGTACATGCAGCCCACACAGGAGTGTGCAACCCAACTTCACACATCACAGGATTTATGGGTTTTTTTTTTAAATAGAAGAAAAAGTCCCACACATCTCCATATACTTTAAAACAGCATTTTCTAATATTAGCACAGTCACAGAGGACTGAAAAAGAAACTCAACAATCACTTGTTTCAATGTTATTTTCAGTTCCCTGCATGGATAAATGGGTAAGTGTACTTCCAGATGATACCATAGTTCCTTGAAAGTAAACATGAGCACTGAATATGGAAATAAACTGCTTACCCATTTTCCTGGTAGACCTGGAGGACCCGCAGGACCTGGCTCCCCTCTGCTACCCTTATAGGAAATAGAAGGACATAATTACTTCCTGAAATATTTCCTGTGAATAGGGAATAAAGTAAGATATTTTTTTTTCCTAATATTTAGTGAATTACACTACTTAGCAGTTGGCTTTAATCAAGACTTCTGTTTATTGGTACAACAATATCATGCATTAAAAACAGTGAAACTTCCTGAGAAATGTAAACATTTTTAGTTAACAACAGCATACAATACTTAGTTGGCATTAAATGATTCAACTAATTCATTCTGCTGAGTGATTATGCACAATCAAGTCCCCTTCATGGGATCATACCTGGGAGTTACCTGTCACACACACATTTACTTCAAGACAACTCTGACGCACATGCTTAGCTTTAGGCTTTTGCTTAGTTTCATCAACTGAACTACCACAACACCACATACTTAAGAGCCCATGATCCCACATGGACAATGAAAAAATGTGAAAAATGTGTGCAGAAGTCATGCTTAACGAACTCCTTTAGGTTAAAAAAAAGTCCAGGCTGTTATATAGAAGGATAACCTTTAAAAATCCCCATTTATAATAGTGCTAAGTATAAATATGCTTTTTACTGGATTTTTACTTTATATCTTCACTTCAGTTATGTTATCCTTTCAGATCATCATATTCACATTAGTGTTATAATTCCATCTCTTAATGCATCCATTTGAATATATACTCTGGGTAAACCTGACAGTCAGATTTTCAAATATTTTAAACAATTTTTGAACTCAAGTACCTTTCTCAAAAGGGTTTTGTCTCTTATGATTAAACCTTTCAGAGCAGCTCAATATGTTTTATACATTTACTCTGAACTGTACAGATAAATTCAAACACTGTCCCAACACAAGCCTAAGTCTCACTTGAGACACTTTTCTTACTTCCACTATGCGAAAGCGGTACTTGCTATAAAAGCATGATATAGCATTTAAGACCATAAAATATCAAAAATTGAAGTTATTAATTAGATATGTAAGTATATAACCTGTTATATATAACTTAGAAAATTTTGGATGAAAGCAGATCTAAGCATTCTAGTGCTGTATACAACGGATAATTTTAGCTATAGATATTTTCTTCATAATAAGAAAAATATTGTGAAATATTGTGACATGCTGAACAATAAAAGGAGATGGCAGACATGGCCTTTTATGCCAGGTCAAAAATGCAATGACAACTTCTCACACAAGCTTAGGAAAACTAACTCTACAATTCAAGAAATAATTAGACATCCTGGAGAGATCAGAGAACCAAACATGAAAAGACTTTTCCATTCATTTCCTTCAACATGGTGTTAAAATCACTACCCTTTTAAAGCACTCTGTATAATTTCTAGAAGCTTTTTTATGTATAAAAAAAGAGAAAAAAAAAAAGAAAAAAGCCCCCCTCAAATCACCTTCATTTTACAACCCAGAAGATGCATTAACCTTTTTGAAAATCTGTTCCTTAAGCACATAATTCTGTACTACATCTCTGACCTGTAATACTACATTTCTGATGCAGGAAAGAGAAGGATTAAAATAATGATCAGTATTAGAAACTCATCTCCTCATATATGTCATAACATTCATGTCTGATTGTTATACAGCTATAAAACAAAAGTAATGTCACCTTCCCTAGAGTTAAAATCATATAATAAACCTCTTAAGCACATCAAAGGTTCTGCTGGTCATACAGAATGCAAGAAAAATCTATCATTTTATTTTAAATGCAAAAAAATCTTTTGTCACATATACACTACAGGCACTATTTCAAACACCAATGCTTTTCTAAGGTGGTAAAAAAGAAGGTTAGTATACAGAAGACTGGAATACAAAAGGGTAGTATTTCCCATAAACACTGACCTTATGTCTGTAAGGACATATTACTTCAGACTAATGGCCACCACTGCAAGATCTGCAGGAGTGTTGTTTTAGCTAGTAAGAGGGGAAATGTAACTCAAAGAACAATCAGGGATCCCCCGTTGGCCCATGGCATAACCTAAAAGACTGTAAAGCTTCCTCCAAGTTATACCTGACTGAAATGGCCCTGAGATAGGATTTACATTGAGCTAACTACTTTTGGTTCCCTTCATAGGGGATGAAGGAAAAAAGGCATCTTGAAATGTCCTCATGTAAACATTTAAAATACATCACAAGTCATGTTCTAGAAGCACTATGTTTTCCCCACAGCCTATAAGAGGGTTTCTGTAATAACTGGTTCAGGTGCTGACATCTGTACTTGGTCAGATGAAACATTCCTCTGTGCTACTCCTAGGCAATAATCAGAAGAGAAGGTGGTTTGGCCATGTCCTCAGCCTACCTTTCTTACACACTGGCCCTATATATAACACAGTCCACAGCTGCTGGCCACTCACAAATCAATGGGCATCTTGCACTGGGTTTAACAAAAAAAGACCAGAATCTGTATGTTTTATGCACTTTTGACACACTTCAAAATTCCTACTTTTCCTAGAAGTGGAATGGTTGAAAAGGGTAAGTAGCTACTCTAGTTCAGAGTGAGTTGGGACAGACTGGCTTGCACCCGTGATGGTAAACTTTCCTGGTCTACAATGAAGGGAAGCAGCACGCAGACTGTTACTGCAAATGGCCCCTGAAGTATTCCAAAACTTGACCACTGTCTAGAGATTGTTTCAGTCAATGATGTTGGACAGTGTGGACCAAAAGCATGTCCAGGACTGCGCCAATACTTTAACAGTATAGATAATTGATTCCTGTTAAGTATACTATTGCTTAGCATGTGAGTACTGCTGAGGATAGGGTCATTTTCCCAAAAGACAGCAAGGCACATGTGAAATGGTAGGGTGTGAAATGGTAGTACAGCACTGCAGCACTGAACAATACCAGGATGCAGCCCTTCCACAGCTGATGTGCTAGACTGTGGTTACAACAAAATCTACCTTCCCTTTGTTCCAAGGCAGGATTGCTGGACGACTCAATACATTTAAATGAAGATTTAATGTCTCTCTCACAGTTCTGTTAGATTTATATTTACCCTTTGAATGTAACATATGTAAGGGGACGTAACAGGATTTACAGTAAACCTTCCTTCAGGTTGTCTGGGATGGTTTTCATCATCACTGAAATGCTGAAGACTCGATTCTTTTGTAGAATTCCCACAAGCAGTTACAGAATGCATTCTCATGCTAAAACAGTTTCTTTCACTGGTTTACTGATTTCCTGTTCATCAATTAAGTGGAACAATAATAAGAATGAGAATACGCCCCAGGTAATTTGCATCTCACTTAGTTGCCCGCATAATCGAAACACTAATTAGAATCTCTTGACAGGTAATTCACAGTGTATACTGTAAAAAAACCTCTCCTCTAAAGAATTTTGGTTTTATAATATATATGTCATACCAATTTTAATATATTCAATAGCAGTCCTATATAGAAATAAACCTGCAGAATAAAAAAGAATAAACAAAGTACATTTTGGAATGAACCTTTTTAAAGTTAGTATTGCAAAGTCTTTTGCAAAATGTAACCCATTTATCAATTATATGCTTGCGAGACTTGAACTTATCATAATTTTTTTCATCCAAAATCTCAGAGGAATTAGTAATTTAAGTTCAAGGATTTATCCATGGAAGCATCAACAGGACTCCTCCTTTGACCTTCAGTACAGTACTAAAAAGCATCCAGAAATACAAACTATTATTTGCTAGAAGAGTAAATATACAGCAAACTTTCTCTGAGATTTTAAATCCACCTTTGCACCTTTCTCAGGGTAATAATGAAATTTTACTGCTCAGGGTAGCGATAAGAGATAGATGTAGCATGAAATGTACCTTCCTCCTAACTGTGTCATGCTTTGGGCACAAGCAGCAGCCCAATAGCTGCCATTCTCTTCAAGGGTGATACTGTGGCCAAGTATAAAGGACAGAGACCTTTCATACTGGATGCATCTGTAGCGTTAACTGAAGTCTAGGACAGCTTTAGTACACTAACTCCATAACAATTCAATTTTTTCCCAGGTTAGTGTCTACACTGCTCAGAAGCCAACATTGGGATATCTGCTGACATCCACAGGTCTAGCATGCCCAAAAGTCAAAGGAAGCTGTTGTTGAAGGTGGAGGGGTAAAGAGTGAGGGAGCAGACAGGAATCTGACCACGCAGTTTGGAAAGACAGGGGTGGGTAGTATGAGAACTGAAGAGGCTTGGAAATACTAATCAGGTTTGGCTGGGATATGTAGTCTGTGAGTGACAGAGAAAGTGCTACCCTGTACAAACCATGCTGCAGAACTGTGCAAGGACAGAAAGTTTAGTCACATCCATGTAGACGTTTTATCCAGGTTTACTGGATAAAAAGTGTACCTGGCAGGATGGAAATACACTTTGTTCTTTTGACTCAGCTATAGACTGTGCAATGCTAACCCTGTATCTAAAGCTGTATCTTAAATGTAAACTACAACACGCAACTTGTGGAACACCTCTGAAATTATATATAGAAAACATGTCCACTAATACCTAAACATATCTTATAAACTGAGGCAAGGACATTTCATCCTACCATGCTACCAATACCACTACATCATTACCAACCACAGAAAATGACCCATTATTTCAGTTGGAGTCATGTAAAAAGAATATGATAGCAAAGCTAGATTTTAGTTATAATTGTTAGGGTAACCAAAGATACATTTCAGGGTAGGTAAGACAAAAATATCTTTAAAGACTCAGAAAATTATTTAGCTGAAAATAATTTAAGATGCTGAAAACAGTATTCTCATCTAACTTTAGGCTGACATTTTAGTACCAAACCCAAGGTACTCTCCAGGCTCCCTCTTTATAATGAGCAGAGAGACAAAAGCACCTCCAGAGCGCAAGTCAGCCCAACCAACCAGGGCCCCTCAGAAATCTCTTAGAGGGGCTATGCTATCACATCTTAGGCAGCTAGATACTTAACCTCTGCTGCTAATGTTAGGAAAACACATATTGCATCCTAAATTCTTAACAACATATATATGCTGGCCTGCATACACAATGAGTTTGCTCAATTTGCTAGGCAAGTATTGAACTTTAAGTTAAATGGTTACTTAAATGTTCCAAACTCTCTTTTCACTGCAAAACCACAGGACGGGATATGTGTTCTCCAAATGCTAGCAATTTAAAGGTTAAATAGCTGAAGAAAGACAGGGATGAAAAAAAGCAGGAGCAGGGGTCAGTATTTTCTGCAGACACAATATGAAAAATTAAATCTTACTAAATCTCAGCAAATATGAAAGAAAATGGTTAAGCAGCTTAGGGAGCATGGCTAAATTCCACTGATTAGGAATGACACTGCTGTTTGAGAATTGCTTCCTTTGGGCCACCTGCCATGATGACTGGCTTACAAAGGTTTAAATCACAAATGAGTTTGGTAATTACTTGGATTGGCTAGTATAACATGAAGCAAACATAAGGTTAACCAACAAAACAATTAGAATGGAATGGAGAATATGTTTGATTTAGAAACAAAAGACAAAATTTCCATGTTGCTCCAGTTGTTTTCCTGTTTTACTGAACAGATGGAAGAGTAAACAAAATAAACAAAAGTAAACCTTTTTTTTCTAAGGAAAAGCAATGATAGACTGAAATGGTACTTTTTAAATAGTTTTCTCCTAGGGATAATTTGTCAGCAGTGAGGTAAAAGTCTCCCAACACATGAGTTTGCCTATTTTTAATTAGAGCCAGTTATCTTGTTTTCAACCATTTATCAACAACATAGTTGTTATTCAAGGCTCTTTATAGCTTTCAAGGAACTATAGATGAGAAGTAGATTACTGTTTAATGTTCTACATGCAAACATACTTTATTATCAATAATTTACTTCCTTTCTCCATTTTGTTTACACCAAATTTTTTTCTTTCTATGCGTTTGTCCTAATGCTCACATGTTTTCCAAAATGAGTGCACTTTGTAAAAAGAGAGAAAATAAAGGCAAGATATCCAGATGTCTTGCTGGTCTCTAGAGTGATAAACAGAAAAACCATTGTATTTAATCTGCATTAAGTATTTCTGTCCAACTACAGGGTTATTAATAATTAACCTTGCATGTCAACTCCTGTTCTATGGACTGCTGATTTTGTAAATTCATGTTCACATTGAGAGGATTAAAAGCATAGTTTAGCAGATTACAGTGCATTATCAGAGTGGGCAATTACTCTGGTCTGATTCAATTATAATTCTTATTCCTGTTACAAGTATACAAAATATCAGCTCAAGAACAGGGCTGAAAACTTTTTCTAGTGCACCCAACACTTTTAAACACAAACAACAACAACAAAAATGTTTATAAATTGGATATATGGGAGGCTGATGATGATACCTGTATTCCATCCTAGTAAGTGTATGCTCATATAATCCCCTTAATGTATCATTCATAGGCAGCTGTGGACACAGCACTCATACAAAGAGTCAGTCTAAAATAAATGTGATGTCATGAATTAATGCATCTAGCACATGATAACACAAACCACAGAAGAAAACAGAAGAAAATGAAATCTGCTACTTGGCTGACTGCTGCTGTGTAAGTTAATTCAGAGAAGATATTCCTGACCTGTGAAATACCCCTACAAATATATCCCTATCTGTAACTCTCTAAGCCCTGTATGAGGATAACCCTACAACTCCATAAGTAACACTGTTATGTCACTGTATGATAGCAAAAGCTCAGAAAATTCCAGGAAAGTATCCCTAGGGTATCAGTGGCAAGAGAGAAGCTTGCAAAAGCAATTGGTTACAGAGCCTGGAGCCTTGTCAATGCCGTCAGACTGAATTTTGGTATATGACAATTTTCTTCAAATCACTGACCCTCTCATCCCTCACAGAAGGATTAACAGCAAAGGGAAATTAGATCAGCCTTATGTAACTTCAATCCATGCCAGGTCCACTCTAGAGGGAATCAGAAATCTGTACCCAGCAGACTCTCTAGTACCCCAAGCATGCCTCAGGAACAGTTGTCCTTTGTCTTCAACACTGAGCCTTAGCAAATGCCATCAGTTCACTTTCCTTAGCACATTTATTTCCTGCAGCGAGCTACCTACCCAGCAATAATTTCTCCAGTCTTCCAAATCTTTCCAGTGTTAAGGAAAATCTCCAGTGAAAGAAACTACAATATCAGTGTTTCCAAGTAGAGATAAATGCTATACTTCACATCACTATAGCTACAGGAGTTTGGTTCCAGCTTTTTGTCACAAACCACCCTCATTGCCTCTGTTTGGGCTTTGACTCAGCATATTAAAAAACAAAGACCAGAAGAATACAAACAAAGGTTTAAAATTTAATTTATCACCAAAGCCAGAAACAGTCATATGTGCTTCTGGATTTCTCTATGTGATGATGCACATCCACCTGGTACAGAAGGGGGTTAGAGAACACCTAGTATTTACCTTAAAAATTAGCACTTGAGCTGAATAATATTTTTACCTAATTGTTAGCTTCAGCAACCATAACTTGAGACACTGCAATATTACATATGCTCAGTAAGAAATTTATTCAATACTTACTGGTGGTCCTCGGGGTCCTGTTGGACCTGCTTCTCCCTCTGGTCCCTGTTCACCCTGTTTTGGGGATAGGAAGAATGCAACAAATTTGAAAAGTGATTTTTTGCACAATGCAAAACTTAATTTTTTCTTGATCTTTTGAAAAAGATTAATGATCTTACCGGTTTACCAGAATTTCCCATCAAACCTGGCACCCCAGGGGGACCTCTATTACCCTGTTGGACAAAAGATGAAAAATATTAGCCAAGCCAATAGTATACTGTTCCATTTTAAAATAAAAAATAAGGAAATCAAAAAGGTCTACAAAAAAATAAGGCTGTATTCATTTTTAACTTCCACCTTTATTTTGGTTTTTGTTTAACTTCCACCTAACTCCTCCTATTCAATTTTTCAAAAGCCAGGTTTCAGTTCTTTTGTTGTTTACATACTTACAAATCCCAAATAGACTTGATTGCTGCTCTCAAATCACAGAAGGATAATATCATTCCATGTAATTTCAGAAGAAATTCATGTCTCAACCTAGTTTTCTTTTTCAATTATTTAAAACTAAACTCAAACATTATTGTCTGAAGCATTCCATAGTCTCAACCATACAATACTTTTTTAAACTTAATTGGAATAGATGCTGCAATTGGGTAGTATGTAAATAGAGATGACGATCTCTGTGATTCAACCAACTTACGGCAGCTATAAATATTATCCTTATTATGGGATCCCTCATTTCAAACTGTACTGAGGTACCCATGTCACATGCCTCCTCTAGCAATGACTTCCACACATTTAAAAGGAAATGGTCTTTTTTAAGTATCATTTAATGCCTAGAATCATGAAAACCACATAATGTAGAAAAAGAATCATGAAAAAGCAGAGGATTAGAGTTGATAAAAGAATATATTTAATTCTTTCAGCCAAAGGCTTGTCTCTTACCAGAAGGGAAAGTCAATATAATTCCACTGAATACTTTAGAACTTGATAAGCACAAATACAGTATTGTAAGAAAGTCAATACTCAGGATGATTTACCTTTGGGCCAGGAATGCCTTTCACACCTGGAGAGCCTGGTAAACCCTGAAAGAAACAACATTTGCAGTGTTTATTTGTTGTTAAGGGGATTGGAAATGGTGTTAAAAAACATCTTTCTCATGTTAAAGTATTTCTAGTCCTTTTACTTGATATTGAAGCACTTTTATCCAATAACGGACCAAGCCTGAATTCTTTCTATTTACAAAGTAACAGATAAGGAGTATTATCCCTGCTTCATAAATTGGCAAAGGAGCATGGAAAAGTGAGGACTTGTGGCTTTTTCTGGCTTAGACTAGAAACAGATTCTCAAGACCGGAGGTAGAGAGTTTAAGAGAGATTTTTTGTATACATTTCATCCCCTCCTCACTTGTGTGCAACACCTCATAGCAAGTATGCTTTTACCAAATTTTCTGCCAAGCTTAAGAGCTCACTTCGTATTACAAATTTACTTCCGCTTCTGTTTTAATACAGCTCCTTCACTATATCCTCACAGCAATTACTCCTATAGCATAGTATTTCAAAGAAGTTTCTATTTAAGCTTTTGACAGTTGGCACATTTTCAAACTTACTCAGTTAATACGTGAGGATTACCTTCTAAAAAAGTCCATAAAGCACTACTGATTCCCTGTAACTTCACCCCAGGGGATACACCAGAAAACTCCCTCCATGCCCCGCAGAAAGAAGCATAAGCGTGATGCATTCCAGATGTTCTGAGCCAGCAGAATATCAAAAGGAGATGATTGTTCATCTAAGGTATGTTAGACTAGCAGGTTGGCTCTTCCAGCTCACCCTGGGAATAGGTTTGGCCCTAGTTAATACAATGAGACCAGCTCTAATTGTGGGGTCACACCATAGTATCCACAGAATCTCAGATATAAGAAACCCTAAAAGAATTACATACTGGCCACAAATGTTTTGTAAGACCAAGTTCCTCACTACAGTACCATGAGGAGATTTAGGCTTTTGTGCAAAAGTTTTGCATACACATAGCAGAATTTCCCCTTGCGTTACACGTACTCTTCCTGGGCCTTCTGCTTAGGTTTTCACTTAAATTACTCCAACACCAACATCAAACTAACCTATATACGGCCTTTCTGTGGTTTGAACTGAGCCTAACCTTCAAAGGTAAAATACCAGATACTTACTGGCAGTCCCTGAAGCCCTGCATCACCTGGAGCTCCAGGTTTTCCTGGTTCACCCTGAAAAACATTTTAAGTTGTAATTTATGCAAATCAAACAAAATGGAAAATTTTATTTCTGGAACACAGAGCTGGAGTACTTTTGGATCTGTAGCATGGGAAAGTTCATTCAATTACCTTAATGATGCACATGAAGCCACAGGCAGCAGCACAATAAAAAGCCACAAATGAGTGAACAAATCTAGGGCACTACCAAAGCTCAGATATATGCCAACTGTGCCTTACTTTTGCTCCAGGCATTCCAGGGATCCCTTCCCGGCCATCGACTCCTGGTAAGCCCTTGAAAGAAAAAAAAAAAAATGAAAAAAAAAATTAATGTGGTGTTGAAGTTATTTCACCCAAGCAGTCTGATACACAAATTAGCATGACATGAAGCAAATGAAGAAATGAAATATACATACAGACTCTCCTTTAGGCCCAGGGAGACCATTCATTCCTCTTGTACCTTGAGGGCCCTAAGAATAATAACAATTTTAAAAAATGAAAATAAACACATTGAAATGACAGATGCAAAGAATGTCAACACATACTCATTCAGATATGCATTACTTTAGGAGTACCAATTATGCTGTATGTTTATATAAGTAACCAACGTTTGCAAGTCAACAGAAGTTGAAATTTGTCTATACTCACTCTTTCACCCTTCGGACCTGCCTCTCCCAGTGGACCTCTCTGTCCTTGATCCCCCTACAGGAAAAAAAACAAAAGATTACTTTAGCAATAAACCCAGAATAAACTTACTTGTATTTATTATCTGAAACCTCCAGTAAATCAACAACAGTACAATTCATACTTGGTTAAAGCAGACATCTTAAACCCATACTATATTTAAAAATGCAGTTTCTTAAAACTGCAGCTGACAGCTACATTTTAAAAAACACACTTGAAGCCATCCCTTTGGAATCCAGGAGTGTCTAAGCAAAGGATGTTGCACTCACTTCTTGAACCCATACAGTTACTGGCTATTCCAAGCATAAATTCCAGCTGCGAGGGCAGGGAGTGGGTAAGAATTAAAAAAACCAACAAAGAAAACACCACCAAATAAAACAAAACCCCAAAAATCCCCACCACAAACAAAAGGGCACAAACTGCCCTGTACAGGTTTTGTTCTAATGAATTAATATTTTCCAGTTTAAAACCTGAAAAATTCCAAGCCACCCTAATGCACAGTAGCACTCAGAATGACGAGGTAACAATAACATACTAAGAGGCTAAAATGTGTTCATCCACCCCATAATTCCTTGGGGACAGTAAGAGATTCTGGACTTGACATCACTGTCATATCACTTGTTCATCTGTGGGGAATCAATAGAATTGGATTAATCAGCGGCTTTTCTGATTCACAGCCACAAAGTTTAAGGACTTAGTATCTAACTGGGTAGACCCTGGAAAGTGTTTGGCTAACACACACTCTACTTACAGGTGCACCAGGAAGACCTTGGGGCCCAGGCTCACCATCAAGCCCACGAGCTCCCTACAAAACAAGTAGATAAGACATTAAAATGAAGTGCTGAAACACTAACAACT
The DNA here is from genome assembly GCF_000737465.1 of Haliaeetus leucocephalus. Classification (NCBI taxonomy): domain Eukaryota; kingdom Metazoa; phylum Chordata; class Aves; order Accipitriformes; family Accipitridae; genus Haliaeetus; species Haliaeetus leucocephalus. The sequence goes on along the minus strand of NW_010972631.1, from coordinate 9,013,886 downwards.
TATGGTCCCTCCTGGTTTGCTGGGAGTTGCAAATCCTCTACAGCTGAGGTTTTTTTAAAGCTCTAATTTAAAAAAAAAAGCAAAGCAAAACAAAACAAAACAAAAAACCAAGAAACCCATGAAGGAACCTTGGAAAACTTTTTTTTTTAAATATACCTTGGTTTTTTGCGGAGTTATGAAAGCTAATATTTTTTAACTATGGAAAAATGTCATTCAAAAAAAGACATTCAGTTCATTCTCTAAAAAATCATACCAGACAGCAAGGAGGTAGACCTTTTCATGCTACTTCAGAAACTGTGTGTGTCTTCCTTAATAATACTATATCCTTTACCACATAATAGAATAGCATCAAAATGTGAAGAGAAATCATCAAGTGCAGTGCAGCTATTTTTATCACCTATGTTTCAAGGAAATGATGTAATCGCTACACTGTAAGTAATTTTAAATGGAGAGAAAAAAAATGTTTTCGAAAAAGATTTACAAAGAATAAGGAACTCCTTTGTCAAACAGACGTAGTAAATATTTCAAATAAATAAAACAGCACAAAAATGTAGGCAAATAACTATGAAGAATTGAAAGATACAAAGAAGGTCAGAAAAGCAAAGTAAGATAGTAACAGCTTAGCAAATGTGTCCGAGAGGTTAGGAAGGAACACTCATGAGAAGATTTATAATCAGGACAAATTTGATGTCGTTTCTAAACATAGACAATCATAGAATAAGGTTTCTGTGATTTCATTTCTGGAGAAGGAGACAATGGCATGATTGCTACATTTTACTCCTTCCAGAAACTTTTACCATATAGATTTAGCAAGATCATAAGAATAGAAACGTAAGTCAGTTTTGAAATAACAGTTAGAAACACTTTGATGAACAGCAGGAAAATTACCCAGCAAAGTCAGAGCCCATATAAACATGAATCCCACTGGCAGCAATTTAAGACACAAAAGATGCAAGAGAGAAAAAATGGAAAAAGAACAAACTCTCAATAAAAGATCCTGACAAAAATTGGGACAGTGGAAGCAAAAGGCTTCAGGAAGATGCAAATCACAGGAGGGAATACTTAATAAATTTTACCTTTAAATAAAACATGCCATAGTTTATGACTGCTATAAACTTGCTGTCTTGCTAACTACGTACTTGCACATATGCCAAACTATTATAAATCCAAGAACCAGAGGGAAAGGTGTGAAGAGTACGTGTACTTCATTAATCAGAAGGACCAAGCTTCCCTCCTTCCTAACCAGGAGTAGCTGTAGCAATACAGCTGGTGGGGAGAGAAAATGCAGGGGAAAAAAGAGAAATTTAAATAAGCTTTAAAAACATTCAGGGTTGTACATTTTTTCATCCAGGCCATTTTATGGAAAGAAACATTAATACTCACTTTGGTACCTTTAGGTCCCATTATACCAGTTATACCTCTGATACCTAGAATGCCCTGAAAATGAAAAGTATATTCAAATTATGCTTAAATCTTTTCATCAGAACTGTCCTAGTTTTCAGATGGAAGACTCAGAGTTCTACATGCTTTCTTTATGCTTATTTTACTATTTTCTTAGCATAGTATAAAAGGAGAAACCCAGCTACATCTGTATTAGAATATTTAATTTATATGGTAATTTGATATTTTACTAGTTTAAGACTTTTTAAAATAATAACAAAACTATTAACTTGAATGCTACAACCACAAATATGCCTTAAGGACTGAAAATCACACTGATTTCTCTTCTTGATTACCACAGAGTTGAAGCATTCTCCCTGTGCAGCTTGTGTGAGAGGAACACATGAAAGCCAGATTTGCAAAAGTGCTAAGTTGTCTTAAGTGGGGTATAGGACAGGTGCAGGAGAAAGATACCATCAGACTTTATAGAACCCTAGAGGCAGACAAAATTGGGCAAGGTTTTTGAGAATACAAGTGCCAGGTTTATATGCCTGCCACACCCAAGAGGCTGGACTGTGTAGACATCCCAGTGCAGCAGGATGTATCATAACTATCATCACTTCGCTTCAAAATACAGTCTCATGGGAAAGTTGGCTTTAATTTTTTCTCTTCCTGAGAGACTGAAACTACATTACATGTCTGCAGAGACACCAAAGCCTCAGTCATAACATGTTTGTCCTGCAACAAGAAGAATGCACTACAACTGTGTTACAAGAAGAATGCACTATAACTGTGTTAATGAAACAGCTACAGGCAATTCAACGCAGCATAGGCAAACCTACTCCTTGACCAGGCTCTAGATGGGTAGCCCTTTTACTTGCTCCTAACAAGGTTAGATGGAATCTTGCACAGAACATATAAAGCTTTGTCAGCCCGAAGGTGAGAAAAATGACGATAATGCAACAGTGACTACAGCAGCCCAACAAGTGAGAGACCCACCAAGATGAGAGATGGAAGTAGGCACATTGTGGTACCCACTACTTTCCATCAAAAGCAACACCTCTCCCAGAGGAGACAATCTTATGCAAGTCTTCTTGTCTGCATTACATAAAACTGTTGGATGCTGCTGTGGAGACCAGACTCCTAATCCCTTCTATGGATCTCAGCCTTACATTCATTTATGTAAGAAACATACAAGAAAATACAACAGAGTATACAGCCTCTCCATCTGTGCCTCTAACACATTGTCTAGCCCCTTTTCCATACGTTGTCTATCTGACATCACTTTCTGCATATTATGAATCCTACATTTTAATAAGAAACAATTATTTTAAAGCTTGTTTGTAAGGTCATCAACTGGTGAAACAGTGAAGTGAAATGAGTAATGCATTTTAAAAAAAAAAGGGGGGGGGAAGGAAAGTCAATCTCTAATTGGTTTTTAATTCTACTCTGTTATTTCACAGTGACTGAAGAACTTTACCAAACCAAGTTAAATGTTGTTTTATGTTTATAGAGAATTCTGTAATTTAGGATTTGGATATCATGTGGATCAAGGTAAGCTCCTGTATAATATCACATCTGGACACCAATGGCATTAAAGAAATAGTTTCACACCTCGGGGAAAAAAAAAGCATAAGACTCCATCAGAATATAAACTATAGAAATTGAATGTGTTATGTCTATGCCTATTTCTCTTACTTAGAATGACCCCTTTATTCTTCTCCCTATTGCCTGTTCAGCTGTGGTAACCATAAGAAGAGCTCCTCACAAGGAAACAAGCTGAGGCGGTATGTGCCATAACAGAGAAGTCAAGTGAAGCAGGACAAGAAAATAATACAAAAATCATAGGTGTGATTGAAGGATGCTTCTTTGGCATGCAAAAAGGCAAAAAACTAAAGAAAAAAAAATTTAAAAAATAAAAAAAGAAAAATCTGTTCTTCAGTGGCTGCTACTTCATCCTCAAGTCTTACCTAAGCCTGAATTTCACAGTTAACCATGTTTTAAATAAACACTAGCTTTGCAAGGATGAAGTCAGCATTATCAAAATTATGGAAAGGAAGGCCAAGAAAAAAAAAACACAAGCAAAAAACAAACCAAAAAAAACCCCAACTACTTGCACAATCTAAGCACAACACAAAATTTAGGACATGAAATACTTTTTAAAATAAGCCTTTCCATAGAACTATTTAGAGCTTTGTGCCAAGTGATAATGTAGCTTTTTGGAGGGACTTAAATAATTCTACTTTCACTCACAGACAATATGGCAGAATAAAGAGAAAGGTGTGTGGAGATTTTATAATATCTGTTTTCCTACAATAAGAAAGAAGGAAAAAAGATATGACATAATAAAGCAAATGGGTAACATTATGTAAGAGGAAATACTTTACTGGAGGGCCTTGAGCTCCCACTTCACCACTGGGTCCTTGGTCCCCTTCTTCACCCTGGGAAAGCAAAAGGAATACATCTGTAGCTAATCCACACCATGCATATTGCTCTCTTATTGTAGGAGGTACATTTACTACTTATTGTTTTCTGTCACTATGTCCTGCTTGAAGGAAATCCAAATGAAGTCACACTACTTCCTCATAACATAGACAGATACTCATTTAGGTTCACATTCCATTCAACTATTAGTCAAAAGGGTAATTTCAAAGCAACCCCAGTATAAAGAAGAATAATGATATTTTATTCTTAATCTGTCATTCCTTTGTTTCTTGACATTAATCTCTCTAGTTTTCTTGTTCTTTTAGACTAAAAGTGTAATGAAGGTATACTCATATATGTGAACAGACTGGATATGCTAGTAGCTCTGCATCACAATACCACATTGCGCTTCAGAATCTTTTGAAAATTAAAATGGAAAAATGCCTTATCTGGTCAAACCTCTCTCATACAATGATAGTGCATGCTAATGGAACGACACTACTTACTGCCAATTTAATTTGCAAAAAGGGATTTTGGAGCATAAGACAACTGCTCAACATCCAGGAAAAAAATTGGCAAGCTGTTTCTAATAAATTAATATTCCTTTCAATATGCTTAGGAATAGAGAGCAGGGTTTTTTCAAAAAAACTTTTCTCTGATGCTTTTCCTCCACCATTGAAGCATGGAGCAAGGCTGTGCAAATCTTCTGAACTTTTCTTACAAATATTTCAATATTAAACAAGGTTAATTTAAATGAAACACCTTAACAGAGTTCACATTTCAGTCTTCAAGCTGAATCGGACTTGGCCTCTTTACTATAGTTATAATCTTTCTTTGCCTATGAACTTGTACTGAGACAGTACTGTGTCCTTTCCCTCTCAAATACCTTTTTCCCCTCTCATTCTTCCTGTTACTACTACTCATCTGTGCCACAAAACAATTTACTTGGAAAATCCACAGAATTCTTCTGATTTAAATGTTTGGAAGTTTTCCAATTAATAAATTTTACTTCAATTTTTGCCATGAATTCCATAATAATTATAATTAAATCAAATGATCAAAATAAAAAGCAAGAGGAGTATGACTGCTGTATCATAATAAATACAAAGTACAAGTGAATAAAGAGTAGAGATATGCCTTTGGTTACTCTGGAGCATTATGATATGTAGTATCTCTTCATGTATTCTGGTAAAACAATTAATAGTTCTAACAAAATATAATACTGGTTTTGATGAAGAGGCTAAACTACTATTAGCTTGCTAAAAACAACAGCAGTTTCTCCTCTTTTTTTTTTTCTTTTTTTACCTTATAACCTTGTTTTCCGGGTTCACCAGACTCTCCTTTTGAACCTTTCTGTCCCTAAAAGAAATGTAAAAAACATAATAAATAAATAAATAAATACGAGATTATTCAAAATTAAAATACTGAGTTTTGCGAAACAGATGCAGACTCCTCAGAACTATCTTGCTGTTCCCTCTGCAATCCCCATTCACCACTGCTTCCTCACCTATCCAGTTAACACCACATATTAAGTACCATGTTCAAAAAGATCTGCTCCTGGATCTAACAAGGCTGTATTTCTAGACAGGTTAGTATTTTTTCTTATGTTACCCCATAACAATTTCCTCAGGCCAACAGTATTCCTAGAAACCAGCAAAGAATACATTAAAAAAAAAATCTTAGCTAAAATGAGACTCAAAAAGTGTTCATTTCAATTTAGTATGTTACAGGTCTCCCAGGAAGAGAGAAAGAAGGAAAAAAGACTAAGGATTTGGGAGAATATTTAGAGTTTCTGGAGTCAGACTACAAATGGTGCAGAAAGTGAACGAAGCAATCCTTCACATACTCTAATCTTTTCAGGACCACACATAAATTTTACCATGAAGATTACAGCAGTAGTAAGAGAGATTTCAAAAAGAGGTTATTTTGGCAGTCAAGAGTTGAAATAACCCTAAACATCCACACTGATGCAATGTTTTTTGAAATTAACAATGAACTGCCCTTCTGTCAAGCTAGCAATTACCCTCCCTAGTGCTTTGAGACAGTAGCTCTGTAAGGAATGCTTGAACAAACAGATTCTCTTACCTTCATTCCCATTAAGCCAGCATGTCCTGGGCGGCCAGGTGGACAAGCATTGGGACACTGGAAAAGCATCCACATAGTTACTACCACATAGGTTGAATATGGTTGCCTGAGATTACTTTAAAAGAAAAGAAAAAAAAAAAAAAAGGAAAACTCTCTTACCAACGGGTCACCATCTTGCAGGCCAATTGTCCCCTAAATTAGATGAAATTAATCAAAGTCACTAAAAGAGAAATAACCAGACCTGACTCATTAGACAATATAGGCATCAGACAAAACAGAAAATACTACTATCTGAAGCTGGAATCAGAAGTATAATCAACCAAAGGATCTCTGACATGAAGCACCTAAACTGTAGGACTTTATTGTAGGATTGCAGGTACCTGCGAAATACTGTCCTCTAACTTAGATCAACTTTTTTGCAAAACAAAATATTTCTATTGGTTTTTAAGCTACCTAAAGCATATGTTCTATTAAATATAGAGCAAATATATCCAAACCCCATGAATTTCCAACAGAAGCCAAGACAATTTCTGTAATAAGGATAACTTTTACTTTTCCAACTTACTACCATTCAGCAAAAGATTCAGATCTTTACAGAGAAAATAATCTTCCCACAACACAAGTATTGGTAGACAAGTGAGATGTCTGGCAGTTAATGGAATTGCAATAAACTAAGAGATCAGTGTACAAGATGGACTCAGTCAGGGGAAGACCATTCCAGATATTAAATCAAATACTTGATGGAAACTAATGGGAGGCTTATGAGACACAACAGGGAGAAATATGATTTCACAGCAGCAGCTGGATTCTCTACAGCCCAGTGGGAGAGAGCACACTGTTTCAGAGAGAAGCACAAGGGAGTTTAAGGAATGAGCTGGTCTCCTTTTATACAGGAGGATTTTAAAAAAGCTGAGGGTATGTTTGGGTCCATAATATCATCAACTGGAGTGGGATGGTGGCACTTCAGAAATCTAAAAAGGACAAAACTGTCAAGGAATAGAAGCAGCATATGCCATTACTGAGAATTTGGTTTTACTTGTTTCCTAAATACTCTTCTCCACTTTACCATTCACATTTTTTACAATGCCCCTGACAAATCTCTGGCAACTTTCATGAAAACAAGAGACATGGCATAAATAAAGCTTATGGATTTAGGGTCTGTCCAGCAGAGGAACAGTACAGCTTTTAAAAAGTTGCTAGTATGACACATTTCCTAGCAGTTTGCATTTCACAGCACCCAGCCTCTGATGTGTCTGCCAAGCGCTCCATTTTATCTCTCGGGGCAGGTAAATAGCCACAAGACAAAGGCATAACACACATCCCTCCTCCCAAGAGGCTCAAAGAAGACAACCATTCCCCTAGAGAGGCAAAGCGCTGGTGTAAAGCTTTCTACTATCCCTTGCAAGTAGTCAGCCCAGTTGCAAGAAAGACATTAGAACTTAACCCACCTGGAGGCATATATTTCTGGCTCATGAGCCAAATATTAAATTTTTTTCCTCCTAACAGAGAGGTCTACCTCTGCTGAAGTCCTAGCGGTGAGGCCCAACAAAGACTACATTTACAGTAATACTATAATTCACAGGGAAGTTTAAAACCTGTAAAAGTTACAGTTTTCAGACCATTTGCAGAAATGGGAAGACATCATGACAGAAGTTTTCACAGTTTGCATTTCAAACTATCTTTTATAACCATAAAGACTAGAAACTTGCTTTCTAAATGGAAGTTCAAATGTTGATATGATTAAATGAGTTGTATCTCAGGCTTGGAACACAAGCCTCTACACATTATGAATTAATATAGCCTGCTGAAATCCTGAAGTCAGTATTGAGCTGTAGGACTTGAGAAGTTTTGTTCGAGCAGCAACAATACATAATTCATACATTAGCACATATTAAAGGCAATCACTTACCCGAGGACCTGGTGGTCCTGGTGGCCCTGGTGGCCCTCTTTTTCCTGGATCTCCCTAAAAAAGGGTAAAATAATTTTGTTGATTCATAGTAATAATGACAACCAGCAGTTACATATTCATACAACGCAACAACAGTGAGAAATTAAGTAAATACAGAACGACAGGCGAGGTAGCCAACTAAAATATTGACCCACAACATGGCTCCCACAGTAGAATGGGAAAAATGATTTTTTTAGTAGAACGGAAGCCATGCTGTGGAATAGGAGCCACAAACAAACAATAAGTTTTCATCTGCTTTAGAAAGCTGAAACATCTAACCACAGGAGCATCTATGCACTCCTCTATCTTATAACTACTAATTAAGTTCTGAAGTAAAAGAATCCTAGTAACTGGCAAAAATGCTCAAAGCACAGAGAGGGGAAAAAAAAAATCCCCTTTTTCAGAGCCCAAGATGAATTTACCAAGATGAATCTTCTCCTGTTTGTGAAGTTTTGATGTCCAATGCTTTCAGAAGTAAAGACAACACAGAACCCCTGCAAATTATTTTTTCTGAATGCTTTTAATTAAAATAAATCTAATATTCTGACAAGGACCATCTTTTAACTTAATACTGTCATTTCAATATTATTTTTTATATGTTATTAAATCATAAATGAAATGAACAAGATTAATATAGAAAAATTATTCACTAATCCTCACAATGCATGAGCTATAGAGCCATAGGTTTAAAAAAAACTAAAAAGGAGTATTTCTTTTCTACACAATGTATAATTACGTTGTGGGACTCATTATCACAATGTGTTGTGGAGGCATGTAATATAAATGGATTCAAAAAGGGACTGACTACATTAATGGCAGATAGCCTCATACATAGCTTTTGAAAAAGGCAGCATAGATGCAATTTCTGATTCAGGCAGTCTCTGAACTGCCAACTGCCAGAATGTGGGACAGTAGGACAGAAAAATGCCTTTTTACAAATAACCTGTACACTTCCCTAGGTATCTATTATTGCCTTTGCTACAGACAAGACAGTGCACTAGATGGATCATCTTCTGAAACAAATTGGCAGTTTTTAATATTCTTTTTTTAATTCATTTATATGACTGAGCGCAACACACAGGGAGAGGTATGCATTAAAAAGTAGGCTTCGTTAAACAAAATTTTAATGCTATTTCAGATTTCAAGTAAAAAAATTAACAATTGGTTTCAATTTGCATTTCAGTGGTAACGTACGGAGTCAAAATATGACAGTGTGCTGAAACTGAGTGCACAGTTTAGCAGTAAGGTCAATAGATGGAGTCACACTTAAAATGAAACTAAGAAGAAATACTGAATGGCCACTTTCACTGATACACAAATGGAAAACAGAAACAGTATGTGGTCACGTACCATAACGTGTATGTGAGAAGACAGCAGTAAAGCTAAAGGTCTGCATGTAATGTTAAGTTTTACATTTCCTGTACTTCTAGCGGGTTTGCTTTTTGATTTTGGCTTTCCTTGAATAAGATGAGAAGTAGAGTATGGGACACTATATAAAACAATTAATTCTCATCTAATGGGTGGCCCTGGCTTTGTTATTAATTGTTCATTATTTCTGATGCACTTCAAACAAAATCTTTCCTCTACCAGTGATAACTGTAGAGGAAAAAAATACATTTTCGAGTGGTGTTATAACCCAAATAGTGTTTAGATGGCACAGCAATTAGTCATTTTTTCCGTAAGTACCTTCTAGGAATTGAATAAACCTACATTTTTAGCAAACACAGTAGTACTTACAGGTGGACCAGCACGACCTACTTCCCCAGGAAGTCCTGCTGCACCAGCTGGACCCTATAACAACCAAGTTAAATAGTATTTTTAAACCATACAATATCTCCATAACAAGCATCCAAGGCATGAGAATATGTAATTCTCTCAAACAACAAACTATGCCTTCAGACACCAGTATTCTTGCCCCATATACCACAGACCTAAGCAACCTCAATAGTAGCTGAAGAAAGCACACATTATAGACATAGAACATCAGGATTAAAACAGTCTCTTTTTTCATTTAATTACTTTTTATTACAGTATAATAGCTTTATTGAATATTTAAACAGATTCATTAAACAGTGTATTTACAAATTATAAAAATGATACTTACAGGTGGTCCAAGAAGCCCCTTGCCCTGTGAAATATGAAAAAAGGTCAGAAATGGGGGGAGAGTTCCATACCTATTCAAGCTGTTTGCCAAGAACAGAGCATTTGGGATAAAAAGGTACAAAAACCCTGATGCTTGATTCTGCAAAATCATTTTTAAAACTTGTTTAACTAATGTTAAATATCAATTTTATTATTAGGTAATTGATATCAGGAGAAAAATTAAATTATTGATTAAGTTGCTTTGCAGTAGCATTTATTTACACATATATACAAATACATACACTTCCACAAAGGAATAAAGATGTTAAGGCCTTTGGGTTTAGCTAATTATCAAGTACCATGATAAACTCATCTATGCTATAATCATTTCCTTCTAACAGTGCTTTTAAACTGATAATAAAAGAGGGGGGTTTTTTTCCACCAGGTCTAAATCCATTAAACTAGCGCTTTTTGGTAATCAGAAAGAATACCAAACTGCTCCTGTTTACATTTTCCATCAGTATTGCTCTGAATCATTTTAATGAGAATTGTCCAAGATAAAAATGTGTTTCTGCCTATTTGGACAATACAATCCCTCCTAAGAAAACAGATCCCTCAATCTTGCATTACTAAACCAAATGCATAATTTTATGGAGAACAGTATCAATGATATGTATGAACCACTGGCATATAAAACCACAAAAATACTTAGATCTTCAGGGGATTTGATGTAATAAAGCGCCTGGGCTGAGTGGAGTTTAAAAGCCACAGAATATCATACCAGGATTGTATCAGCAAGGTTGTCTTTAGATGCTTGAGATTTTCCCTGTGTTATATCAAGTTTTCTATCAGAGTCATTCTATTTGAACCATTTAACACACAGCAGAAAGTAAACTTTTTCACCTTGCATAACCTACATAATTCCTTTGCTATTACTTAACGCTCCCTTGCTGCAATTCATTATATTATACATGTCTACACATTTGACTATACAAACCAAACTTTCACTGCATCACATATCTGCTATTATAATATCACCTGCCTCTGAAAGAAGGAAACCAACTACTTGCAGGTTGTCATTGGAATACCCCTTGCTAACGTGCCCCTAACAGCGTCAAGGAAAGTCGGTGATACCAAAAGCAGCTACAGCTATTGTGTCCAGCCCACACACAGGCCCAGGAGAAGCCAGTCTCCCCTTCTGTCCACTCCATTGCATCTCCTCACCCTCCTAATTAGGACTCCAAGAAGCAGGGGCTGTCCCTCAGCTGCCCATGCCTCCCCCTCGCCCAGCTTCTCCACCCTTCTGGCCACAAACTCCCTGCAAGCGGACCAAGTTGCGGAGTTGAGAGCTCCAGGGCTATCAGCCAGTAAGGACCTACACAGAGCAGTTAACGATCCCAACCAGTTGCCCATGTTCCAGCCTCTGTCTGTGTCCTAAAGGGGAAGCATCTCCACACAGCCTGGGACTCCAGTCTTACATCCCCAGATGCCTGCTGCCTGTTTGGAGGTGCTTATCTGACCCACAGAGCACATGGAGTGCACAGGCATGGGCAGTAATCCACAGTCTGTAATCACCTGGTTCAGAGACACTCACCCTGTAGATCTGGGAAGTACCTCCCATTGTCAGCACGGACCTGCTGCCACCCATCACGAAGAGTCACATACCAGTATTTGTATGTGTACCCTGTGCCAGAAGCTGTGCTTTAGTAGACCTTAAAATACTTTCAATTTCTCTATCGCTAAATACACACAATCATACCCGTATGTCAGATCTGTAAAACACCAGCAATATTATCAGCTAACAGAAAAGTTAGAGGGAACTTAGAGAGAATGGACTGAAGGGTGAAATACATGCACCAAATGTAGCAGCGCCAGGTCCATTTACCAGGGCCAGATCAGAGACATCAGCATATTTGGTGGTAAATTACTTGAATGAATCAGAAGTATTCTACTAATTTTGTGAATCTGGCATTTGAGAGACTATCCGCAAAAGAGGTGAGACAAAGGGACTAAATTAAAACTAAATGATGAAGCACGAAAAAATAGAGGAAAGGGAGAGTAAAAGAAGATAACTGAAGATTGCCAGGATACATTCTGGGGAAGAAAGGGTGACAGGAGCAGAAAAGCAAACGTTGTGTATAAAACTTTAGATACTTAATATTCTTTCTTTCAGTTACCCTGAAGTCCTAACTTGGCCAATAAATTCCATTGGATGAGCTTGAAAAACAGTGATAATAATTTGAAACTAATTAACCGTGTAGCCAAGGCTTCCAACTTCCTGTTTGAACTGAGCATTTTTAACAACTTAAGCAAGGGGGTTTTGTGAGAAATGAAGTCTTTGGATAACCATCCAGAGACTAGTCCACTTGCAAAAGGCCACTGACTGAATTAAAGCAGTGCATAATTACACCTAAATACTCAATCATGTAACTAGTATGCAGACTCATACACATGCTTACTATATTTCTAGTAAATGAGGTCTCATGGATCACACCAAAGACCTGCAAAGGTTCAACAGACCCATTACTTCACGCTTGTAGTAAGATCTTCTCAAGAAGTCTCTGAATCTGAGAATTAGAACCATCACACTCCAGCACTACCACTTCTACCCTACTTTTTTTTTTATTAGGTTTAATTACTCCAAGTTTAATCTCACTAAAGGTGGGATGACCAGTGTTGGCCATTTTGAGAAACTTCCACTGCTTTATTTCTTCAGTAGCTTAACGCCATTCATCAAAAGGAAAGCCTCCATAAATTGAATTTCCCCGAGAGACTTATTCTGAGCATTAGTCTTTCCATGTGGATTCAGCACATATGGGTTAACAACCATAGAGCTACAAAATCAAACACTAGGCTTTTTCCTAAAATGTGAGGTCTAAGGATTCTGAACGTTAATAATTACAAGGGTCATGACACAAGGTGACTAAGTATATCTATCTTTTCTTTACCTTTAAATAACTAAGAATTCTCATTTCCTCATTATAAATATTCCTGCAGATTCACCTTTAAATACAAGGTCCAGTGGCTTATTAAGCAGAGGCAGAACAACTCCAAAGGCAATCCCTACTGAGGTTCACTGAAGCATTATCAACTTAAGGCTGAAGTCTCAGGGCAAACAAAAATCGCTCAACTTTGAAAAATGGTCCAAAATCTCTTCAGATTCATTGCTTTTACAGTCTCAAAACATGGTCACAAAAGACCTGAACCAGGTAAGTGCTGCTCTGAACAGAATGAGTGTTCTACCTTGACAAGTTAGCCCAGTTTGCTGCTTTCCCCTAGTAACATCTCCGCTTCTAAGTTGAGATTAACCTTGTTTATGTATATTTTATACACCCACTTTTTCCAAAGGTTCTTAAATTATTTGTTCTCACGTTAGTCTGTTAATGGTGATGTAAAATCATGTATATTTTCCCCAAGACAGTTTTTATTTCAGTTGACAGGCTAAAATACTACAGTATTTTAACCTAGTGTTTCAGTAATTCAGTTTTAATTCCCCATTTTTTCCTCTCCCATAGTAGTTCTTTTCATGTATGCTTTTTTCCACATCATCTGAGTAACATATCTGACAGTTAAGCTCTCTCTTCATTCCAGCTACACATTTTAAAATGCATTGCAAATGACCCAGAAATTATTTCCCCATCTACTTGACAGCAAAAAATGAAAATAAACAAACAAAAAACCTCAAATCCCTAACAGAAAAATGGAGGGCTTTCAGTCTACCTAGAAGCTACCTCAGTTCTGCTATTTTCTGTGACTAAATTTAGCTCATATATTATGGAGTCTACAGATTGACCACCCGTTATAAAAGCATTACCTTTTTCCAGATTTTTGGGTAAGAAACAGCATGCATGAAAATTAAATGTAAATGTCCACATCATAGAATGATTCATCATAAGTTTGAACATGTCTATAATGTAATGTCTTCAAGAATAACATTATCATTTCCTCTCTGGCCAAATATCAAAGTGATTGTTTAATATAAATTTAATGAAAGTTAATGGGACAGGGTCAAAAATACAAAGACACAGTCAAAGATACAGAATTTCACAGCAAGGAGTGCTATATCAGAATACAATACCTCTTCTATTTAATTCCAGTAATTTCTCCAAAATGAACCTAATTTTTAATTAAATTTGAATTATGTGCAGCCCTATTACAATTTCACACCAGTCATCTTGTTCCATTACTCATTTTCCTTGAGGTTTTCCCTGGTTTCCTATATAATCTATGTCTCTACATGCCAACCATCATTCACTTCTTCAACCCTGTAAAATTCCTAAAATTCACAATTATTTTCAGCCCCCAAAGACAGATGTTAAATTCATCTGCATGCCAACTGGAACAGTACTTTTTGCATGTCCTTTCTCATATTTTGTCATTTTCATATGGAACAGCACAGGAAGTCCCATATAACATTTACACTTCAGTGATCCCATTTAAACACATGGCAAGGAGCTGAAACAGGAATAACTATAGACTAATTTATGCAAATAAAACATGGGCTCTCCTGTCTCTACAGCATTTTCACAAAGAGATAGAAAACAACGGTATGCATCCAAAACTTGTGACCACATCACACATGCTCCTTTCTTTTCTACATACAAACCAAACATGCCCTTTCAGTAATATCTGCACACTTTGATACAAAGACAAAAAGGTTCCTTAACGTGCTACTTTAATATCTTATGAGTTCTTTGAAACCTCAGAAACAGTTTCTGGCTTTTCTTCACTACATTTAATGGTAAGAATCCTTCATATTGATACTTAAAGTCTAAAAAGTCTCTTCATATACTAAATGTATTACTTACTGGAAATCCACGAGCACCTGGCAGTCCTGGCTCACCCTTTAAAAGATAAAAATTGAGTTTTTCAAGAGGCATTAGCATAAAGCTTTGTAAACAACATACAGGAAGATGCTCTCACCTTTTGGAGGGTATCATTTAGTGGACATATTCTGCAAGTATTATTCACTTCATTAACGCTATGCTGGTTTCAGTGAGACTTGACAGAAAGGAAAGACTTTCTCAATATTAAAAAGATACAGCCTTAGGCCTTTCCCCCCCCCCCAAAAAAAAGAAATTCAAACAGGCTGGTTACTCTTGACTTCTGATGTATATTTCATTTGTCTGATTGCTGATGAAGTCAGGTTTCACTGTTCTGGTTCCCACTGTGTATTACTATGACATAATTATGGTACAATAAGATAGAAAGAGCCTCACCATTACTGAAGATGCTCAACCTTAATGTCATCAATGTTAATACCACCATTCCTTACTGCTGGCTGGGGGAATGAAAGTTGCTTTGTACTGTGTGAAAAGGGCCCAATGGGTCTGTTATTCTATAGATGTTTTAATATTGTAAGAAAGGCTGCAGCATCTCATTAATTGCTTAGAGACAAACAAAAATCCTGCTTTAAAAAAAAAATCCCATAATTTCATGCATAATTTTGTTCTTACCTTCTGTCCTTTTGGTCCTGTGGCTCCACGTGAGCCATCAGGTCCTGTGAATCCCTTTCAAAGTAATGTATACAATGTTAATGCAAAGGTTACATGGTTTTCTTAATCACAACAGAAAACATTCTAAAACATAGAATAATGAAGCTATTAAATGAGATAAGTAACTGCAGGAAACTTACAATTCAAATGCCTATTTGCATGTACAGATAGACCTGCCCAAGTTCCAAGTACTAGCTTCTGGTGCCTGTGATACGTGTCCTTCAGAAATTATTCACTTAAATCATAATTAAACTAAACACATGATTTCACATGATCTTATTTCATCTTAATGGGAGATTGATTAATTTAGTTCATGGCTCAGGTTGAAAACAACTGTCGGTGTTTTCCATTTCAAATAAACCATTTATTGACCAAAAACAAACAAAAAAATCAACAAAGCTGCCGGGCTGGATTTGAGGTTAGTCTTTGAACCACACTTGTCTATCTGGCTAAAATTAAAAAGCAATCATGATATTATAACTATGAATTCCTTTGGAGTTCTTTTGTTTTCTTGTGTTTCCAAATTTTTAACCAGCTTATATGGCTTAGAAATTTCCAGATATCCATAAGAAAAGCCTTGCTTTTACGTTTGTCCAATACTTTTCTTTTTTGGTACACTTCCAGCAATTTAGTGTTGACCCAAAGGGGTGTTTTCTCTGATAATTTGCTTTCGAAAGCTTACATGATCATTACAGGCAATTACTGTAAAGTATCTTTACTCAGTCTATTAAACCTGACACTGAAATAGTTTGTGAAAGAAAAGTGAGATTTAAAAAGTCAGAACTGCCTCACCAGTTAAACATGGAAGAAGGTATTATAAATCTAAAACCCTAATTAAAAGTTGAATGCACAGTGGGAGTATGGAGTGGGAGTAAGGTCCCACGTTTTCTCTTCAATTGAAAATAAAAAAGGTTCACCATTTCAGAACACAGTATTCTAGTATATAGTTTCACTCATCCACTAATATAAGGAAATATGCAAGTGTGAACAAATATCAAAAGCTGAGCTGAGTTTAAAATGTTCTGTTTCACCTGACTGTGTTACTACAAATTCTGGCAAGGAAAACAAAACCAGACCTTAAGTGAAAATTACAGGAGGCAATGATTTTTAAAGATCTGCTTATGGGTTTTTGACATGTACAAATGGGTTGCGGTCCTTTACTGTTTTCAGGAAAAAATCAAGTGGTATGAGATACCACTCATGGCAAGCCCATTTCCTCTTACAGACTTGAAATTTGAACAATTTAACTAAAGGCTGTTTCAGCTCCATGCCCACTAAATCTCTTTGCAAAAGCAAATTAAAAATTAACCTCTAACAGTATTGCAATCTTCCAAAAATATGCTTTTTCATTTACATAATTTGCAATATTTTCTAATATACTAGTTTGTTGTATATAATCTTTATTTTTGACATTTAAAATTATAAAAGTATTCTACCACTTACATAAATTAAACATAAGCTTGCCTGCCTCCTGGCATAAGATCTAAATACTAACGTAACAATCTTGCTTCATAGCAAGAAATGCTTTCAAACGCTGCCCTCGAGAGAAATATGAAGAGTTTCCCAGAAACGTATGAAGGTGTTTTTATCGCCACTAACTTATTCAAGAGATACAACCAAACAGGCCCTCAACACTGGATGATGTTGAAACTTTATTATTCTGTATTATTTTCCAGAGAGAAAGGAAGATACATTAGCAGGTACGAGCTCTGCAGTGGCTGAAGTCTGGGAGGTTTTTCTTTAGAATAACAACTCTATGGAAATCACAGGGTTTCCTCAGAAACCGAGTTAAAATTCATTTTTAAGCTTCAATTTAGTAAAAAGTTAACTGTACACTTTACCATCAGGCCTACAGAGCTGATCGAAATGATTTTTTTCCCCTCCTGCTTTCTCTGGGATAGGGAAGGAGAGGCTAACAAGACCTAAAATTACTAAACACAAGCCCTCCACAGCCCCCTTAGGCCATCAGACACCAACTGCCCAGAAGAGGCGGTGACCTTGCTGCCCAGCTCTTTGCTCCACAGGGAGCAGGGTGCTGACCGGAGGCTGCTTCCCAAGGATGCAGCATGGCCTCCTCCCCACAGGACCGCTGCTCAACACCCTCTCCAGAGCAGGGTGGCAGCACCCCACAGCCCTTGCGCTGCTCCTCAGCTGCTGTCCCGGCCACTCTCAGCCCGGCTGTGCTCCTTCAAGAGAGCACCTTTTAGCTTGGAGAAAAGCACCTCTCCCCGAGGCGTGCCACTGGCACACACTGGCAGCTGTGAGGGAGCCAGGGACCACAAAAGGAGGTCGTGCTTCTATAGAAATAGACTAAAACCAAGTATTTTCCTTAAATTTAAAAAAAAAAAGAAGAAGAAGAGGAAATTCCAGAAAGTCAAGCATACTCACATCAGCTCCTGGCTCTCCAGGCAGGCCTGGGGATCCTGGTTTGCCTGCATCCCCATCTGGACCCTTCAGGATTTAAATGGACAGTTAGGCATGTTTCAGAGAGGGAAGCAGAAACAAAACTCAAAACCTCTCCTCTTGCAGGAGCAAACGCAAAGTAGCTGAAATCACTTACCGGTGGACCAGGGGGGCCGTTAGGACCTCTCTCCCCCTAACAAGATATGAAAGGGGAGGTTTTAGAGCTACGGGGACTTTTCATGGTTTACATTTACAGATTAACAGGAATAATCCCAAACCGATTCTTATTGTAGGAAATTAATATTAAACCCACGTGATCTCTATTGTACACTAATAGAAATAATCACAGAAACTTCTGACAGGAATTGAGGGAAAATACATAGTAGGTCCTATCAGGATTAATGCCACAAATCCTTATCATGCTTTAGTATAAGTGATACTACATAATCCCTTTTGAGATTAGAATTATAAAATCCCTACACCGCATTTAAGGCAAATAATCATAGCATATGATGATGATTACATAAAATCAATAATCCTATATTTTCCATATCAGAGATAATCTGAAAGGCCACCCTCTCCCCCTGCCCCAGCCCGCTGCAGAGTATGAGACCCATCAATTCCTATGTGGATCTGCAGCCAAATTCAAACACCTCAGGGTCAAATGCTGACAGTGAGGACAATGTAGGTACACCTCAAGGCATCTCCTATTTTCTAGGCAGGGCATGGGAAATACTTACATCAATGCCATCAATACCGGGAACTCCTGGTGGCCCTGGTGGACCTGGGGGGCCTGGTGGCCCAGGGAGACCTCTCTGACAAGGAGTAAGAAAGGAAAAAAAAAGGAGCAATTAAAACCTGGCAAACCCGCGAGAGCCAGTCTGGGGGGACCAGCATAATGAGAGGGGGCTTCTATGGGTTGGTTGGGGGCTGCGGGGGTCAGAGCTGATGAGGAAGAGCTGTGTCCTCACACCACAAGTGTCAGGACCCACACACCCTATCCCATCTTAGCTGTCACAAGGATGACCAGCAACGCTCCTCTCACAGATAAGAGTGTAGATGAGGTGTTAAACCTCCCCTTCCCCAAGCCCAGCCACCCTGCGATGCTGGCAGGGCCAGGGCAAGGTGGAGGGGGCTCAACTCCCCAGCCCAGAAGGCTCTGAACGCCCTATGGCAATGACCGGGTGGTGGAAACAAAAACAGTGATTTTTGCAAATCAAACATTGAAATTCACTAAGCTACTCCAGTTACTCATTCGGCCAACACAAAGGAGACAGTCTTCCTAAGAGTTTGTGCTAGCAAAGAAAATTTAAAACAACCCTTTCCCTGCTCCACTGACAGGCTCAGCGGTTTCCCCTTTCCTCAGGATTACATTAGCATCTACAGAGGCGCTTTCTCAAAGCACGGGGCTCCCGAGAGGGCGGCGGGAGGTGCCACCGGCGTGTGGAAACCGAGAGAAAGGCTTTTACAGGTCTCCCTCCCTATAATGGGGAGCTCTGTTCTCCTCAGAGCAAGCTCCGACCCTGGCCCCACAACAGTGCTCTGTGAGCGAGAGTCTGGCCCTGGCCTTGCGGGGGCCCTCAGCCTGGCCCCTCGCTCCCCACAGCGCCGCTGCTCTGGATGCCTTTCCACCCCACACCAGTCTTCCCAGTAACAAGCTATCCGGTGGTAGCTGTCGATGGAGCTCAAGCCCCTCCAGCCCCTCCGTATCACCGGGTGCCTGCCTGATGCCTACCAGGTAGCACCATGTAGGCACACACACACGGGGCACCCACCGCCCGGCAGCCAGCTCGCCTTCCCCCTGCAGAAGGGCCAGGGCTGTGTCAGGGTCAGCTACAGCTACTTCGGGGGAGAAAAGGGTCGAAAACCCTCCAGCGGGTCGGTGGCGGGGCATGACAGAGAGCGGCCTTCAGTCAGCCTCTCTTCACCCGCACCCTTCCCCTGAGCGCAGAGCACCGTCCCTTCCCTCACACTTACCTCGATCACCGTCTGGCTTATCTGCGAGGGAGAAAACCAAAGTCAGGATAAACTTACTTGAGCCAGGCAGAGGCAAACAACCTGCAGGAAAAGCCCCAGAGGCAGGAGCCCCCGCAGAGCCCGCGCCATGGCGACGGAGGGAACGGCCTGGGGCTGCTGGGGCCGGCGGCCGGCCGAAAGGTGAGCCCCGCCGCAGCCCCTCAGGGCTGCTCGCTAACGCCTTGGGGAGGGTCTCGGGGATTGGAGGAAAGCAGAAGGCTGGGAAGGGGAGGACGGAATGCCGGCAGCGCCTTAACCCTTTGCCCTGCCGCTGTTGCTTCGGGCACCGATCCTTGCCTTCACCCCCTCCCCGCCGCGGCCTTCCCGCCGCCGGGCTCCCCGCTGAGGCGGCAGCGAAAATCCCTCCCTGAGCTTTCAGAAGTCTCTCACCCGAGCAGTGGGTGAGGCGGCGGGGTCGGGGGGGGAGAAAGTCAGTCACGGAAGGGTTAAAATGAGGCTGCTGCTGCTGCTCTGGGGAGTTGGATTTCTAAAGGCACCGAATTCCAGGCGGATAGGGTAAAAACAGGCAACTCGGGCCAGAAAGGGGGAGAAAAAATAAAAAAACTGAGGCTCCTGAGGGCCGGCGCTGGCCGGCAGCGGTCAGGGATTGAGGGGAAGGGCGGGAAGGGCAGGTCGCTCACCCGGGCCGGCAGCTCGCCACAGCCTTCGCGCTGGGGTCGCAGGGGGTCGCAGTGAATCACCATCCACTGGATTTCGAACTGGTGAAAGAGATAAAGATCACGTTAATTCGGGTCGGGGGGGTCACGCTGGCCCAGGGTGGAGTAGGAGGGACACTGGTCAGCTAACGGCGTGTTTTAAAAGGTAGGTATTTAATGATAATAGGTATGGGTGTATGGGGGAGCTCAGTCCGGAGCGGGGCTTCACCCTGCGTTCCCCGAACTGTGGAGGTCTTTACAATTTAGAGGGGGCATAAACCTGCCGAGGGGTTTTAAAGAGAAGGCAAGATTTGTCATGTGTCATTTTTTATGTTTTCTTTGTAAGCACGGGCATTTTTTCCTCAAGCTGTGTGGTGGTTTTGTGAGGCACGCCAGAAGATTTGCTCTAGGTGGATAGTTGCGCCCATGAAGAACGGTAGGTCTGAGGACAGAAACGTGGTCTAAGTGTGAGAAGTTCAAAAAGCAGGATCCTATGCACACTGGCAACAGTCTGCAACTGAGTAATATACATCTGTGAAATTTCACATCTTCTTTGAACGTTTGTATTTGGCACTGGAAAACGACAGGGGACTAAGGCAAACCTCTTCTTCTCAGAAGCTGCAACTAAAACTCACTTGATGTGCTATATAGATTAAAAACCATACCCTCTCCTGAAAGTTACTGAATAGCCCAAACATACAGCTTCAGAGGTATATCCATTGATATACAATGCATCACGTGGAATTTTAAGTGCCAGAAGCATATTAAATTGTGCATATTTATTGTATCTAAGTTTTAAAGTCTTGGGTTATTTTCCCTTCCCACATATAGTATCAGGTTGGCTTATGAACTGCTAATGAATGGTTTATCCATGGATTTCTCAGTTTGATGATAAAATTCAGAGGCTCCTATCACTTTCTTTTCATTACGGATGGCTGAGAGGTTGAGGGGGAAGAAAGTTTGGGGTTTTCTTTCTTGTTACAACATAGAGCCCTGGTATAGAGAAGACTCTGATTTATTTTTTTCTGAGAAGCTGAAAATAGAAGTGAGTGTCCGGGGGCTTTCACTTCTTATTCCTTTGCTTCTCTGAGTCTTTCTTCTTATTCTGTTGAGCTAAAGTAGCTCCACACCGTCCCTCCTCCCACAACATAATGTCTTGGTGCTTCCTGGCTCCCTTCTGTGCTTCCTCTGGGATATCTCATTGCTCTCTTCAGTCCCAACCTGTAACTGATGCTGAAGGCAGACTGTCATTCTGAGATGCTTTCCTCTCCCACCACTATCCTTACATTGACTGAGTTACGTACTGACTGCTAGAGCTAATAAATGCTTTGAGTCTGAAGTCCTTTAAGGTCTCTGCAAGACACCCACATATCCACAAGTTGCCCTTTTTTTTTTTTTTTTTTTTTTTTTTTGCTTTCACCTTCACCATTTCAGTGCTGCTACTCCTGAAATCCTCACTATCGCATCTCTACTTTAGAGTCATCACGGTTTCCAGAGGGCTGAGACTAGACCACAAAAGAGGCAGCACCCTTGGGTTTTTTACCTGTTATCTGACACCACGATCTGTGAGTCAATTCTCTACCTCCTTTATTCAATTCTCATTTTAAAACCTTTCCCAGCCCGTAATAATAGACAACTGAATGTCATATTATACATATAAAAGAAGTGAATTTATACTATAATTCAATACTACAAGGCAGCAATACAATAATAAAAATAAGAGGCTACCTGGAATCTGAAGATGAGGATATATTAAAAGGCATAAAAATGGGGTCAAATGATACCTATATGATAATTTATTTCGTACCATACAACTAGATTCCGAGTCCTGAGTCTCTACATTATTCACCTCTGAAGCTCACTTGCAGAGGGAAGGAGGTCCATAACTGCCTCTAAAGCAGTTTATAATCTATTTTTTATTTAAATAATAATCTATTTCTGATTTAAATTGATATACATGGTTTTAAGTGACAGAATTTCTACTTTTTCAGTTGGTCTGTTTAATATTAAACTTAAAATTATATTAAATAAAATTAAAATTGAAAAGTCATCCATTCAGTACTTAGGAAATACCATGATTAAGGTTGCCTGTACAAATTTAATCTGAATGTAATCCAAAATCGTGTGATTCCACACTTCTTTCCTTAGAACGCTCTGCTGAGTCACAAGACGGAATGAACAAGGCCGTGGAAATGGTTCCCATACTGCAGAAACTGTAAGTTTGGAAGTGAATGAGGTGAAATTTGGTAAAAAAAGAAAGGATGGCTTTGTGGAAAAGACAGACACATGCCACTGAATAAGCCTGCTTTTGCTTCATAATTCTTATGTAGTGCTGACAAATTATTTAAATCAAAATAGCCGCATTAGAGAGCATTCTGCATGGGGCAGGAAGAGGGAATTGGATGCCTGAAATAAAGTATCTGGGTACAGGTTATGAAAAAAGGCTGATCACTAACAACTGTATCTGAAATCAATAGTTTTGAGCTGTGCTTTCAACTTATAACATGGTAGAAAAATCTGTAAACACTGAAAAAATTACTTTTGTGTGTGTGTGGTTTTTGGCTTCTGTACTAAGGTGAGAAAGATTTGAGATGATAAAATGCTAATTACTGAGTTGTGTTAGATTTTGATGCATGACTGTCCAAGTGCCAATATCTGTGCCTTACGAGAATACTACTAGCAAATGCATATACATTTTTTAAGTTTGAACCCAGTTTTTCAACTTTGAACATAATCAATATTAAAATAGAGATAAATTTATTAATGAGAATATAAGATGTGATTGCTTGCTGCAGTGGGAACTTGACTCACTGTGCCAGGAAATCCTTTTAGTGTCTCATATATTTTCTTCCAATGCTCTTGAATGGCCAAAGAGAAAACCAATCACTTTGTTTTGTTCAAGATGGGATTTGAATGGTGAGCATTAAGGCCTGGTACTCTCATGAGTTTAAGACACACACAAAAAAGTCTGAATAAATGAGGCAGGCATCCTATGCAAAAAAAGACCTAACATTATTTACAAAAACATTATTACAAAACATATACAAAAAATAATGTGAATGTAAAAGGAGTTGAAATATTTTGAACATGCAGCTTTAATTTGACATTTTTTAGTTCACAGTTGGTTAGTCAGGCAGCATTATTTTTTTTTAAATAAACTGTGATTACTGTGTAAATTTTTTGCTTAGAGCTTTTGTTACTGTTTTGACACTATATAAAGCAAAAATTGAGATGAAATCTGTTTGACTTTTTTAAAATGAAGAATAAAACTCTTTCGTTGGCAAGGTAGTAAAAGGTGTGACTGGCCTCCCATTGATTTAGGAGAGGTGAGGGAAAGGCAAATATGTCCTAGCCTTGCTGCCAAGGTACCTTTTCCCTCGCCAGTATTTCACAACGATCTTGTTGATTATATTAATCTGATTTAAAGGATGCCACTATTTTGAAGATGTCATGGGTAGATGTTCTATCGATATCAGTACAAAGTGTTATTAAGGATGAAGTACAGGCACAAAGTTCTGAGAACTGAACCTCAGATAAATCAGGGGTAATCATAAAGCAAAGTTATTAAAATGTAATCCTTTAAGACCCATAGGTGTTTAAGACCCATAGGTCAATATTTCTGACATCCATTTTACAAGATTCCTATAGGATTTCTGTTTCGTCTTAATTTCTTAGTCAGCACAGATATAATTGGATTAGTTATGTCTGTCTTTTCCTGTTTTGTCCTCTTAAATTCCATGGAAATGCCACAGCTTTGCACATTTCAGTATGAGCAGTGCAATTCAGTTGTCTTATTAGTGCTTTAGATGAGAGAGATGAAGGTTAAGTAAGATGTAAATAAGACCTAAATATCTAGGGTAGTATTTTCAGTATAGCATCAGTCATTTAGTATTTAGCATTTACCATTTAGCAGTACCATAGGCTTTAAGGAAAACCGTGACACTCTGAGCACGTTTGCAGGTCCCTTCTGGGAGAACTGGCTCCCTGTGCCCCGCTGGGCTAGTGCTGCCTCAGGGATGATTCAGGGGAAGTACAGCTCAGTTGAGTAATATTCAGGTGAAGGTTTTCTACAATTTTTCATCCATGATATCTATGTTTGTTCTAAGGGAATTCTGCTATCAACTCTTTGTACATTTCTTAAGTGACCAAGAATAAGCTACACATATTTAAACATATCTCATTCTAGAGCTATAATAAACATGTTTTATCCATTTTCCTACATCTCTGTAATGGGCTTTTAGAGCTTCACTTTCTTTGCATCTTTTTTCAAAGCCTTAGAACAGTACTGGCAAATTCTGGTGTTATTTGACTTTCCATAGCAAGGGTTCAGCCTTCTGAATGTGAGATTTCACAGGGTGAAAAAAACCTGAGATGTGACTTCTTTACAGTACACAGACACGATCTGTTCCATGGTGTAAATTAATCCCTGTTCAGCAAATACCAATAAGCAGCTTCCTCTTAGACATTACAAGTCACGTAGCTGCCCTGAACTAATAACAGCATTAAACGTCAATTAAATAATGACCAAGGATGACTTCTGGCAAAGTGTTTAGTGTCTATGATGAGTAAATCAGCGTAATGCCTCTGAAATCGCAGAAACTAAGGGAATTTATATCATCTCACAGCAGTTAATCTTTGAGCAGTAAGAAATGAATGCCCTTAACTTTCTATAACAAACACATGATTTAGGAAGTAAGTTCCTTTTCAGTTTTGAGATGATGATATATCTTGTATTGCTTAGAGTTTATAGCAGATTATTTGAATTACTTTTAGATAAAAAGAGCTATTTTCTTTTTTATCTAAAAAAAAAGATAAAATGCAGCTGTAAACCTGTATAAAAATTTGCCCTCCATAAAACATTCCAGAAATCCTGGAATAAATCTTTGTAAAGGCTCAAAGGCAAGCCGTAGTTTCTAATGGAACTCTATCTATTACTCTCCTAGGCAATCATAGTAACAACAAGCAATAAAGAATCTCTTTTCAAATGACATGTATTACAGTGCACCTATAAGAAGTTGACCTATTCTGCAAGATAAATAGACCACTCACAGAATACTGCAAAAAAAGAAGAATAGGAAACTCATAATTTATGTCCTTTAAAAATTATACCACGGGAAGTAATATACTTTAACAATGACTGGAAATAAATTAGAAATTGTGCCTGGGACATATTAAATAACCAAGGCTGTTGAGATGTTTAAACTGAGTATAGACAAGCAAGTTAAAGGATAAGCCTAGAGTATCCCCGAACATAAATTTATTTACTCGATTTAAAGAGAAACTAAATGCACAGGCTAAAACAGAAACTTGTGCAATATAAACAGCCATTTTAAAATTATTAGTCCATCAGATTGTGTAATTTCTTTGTCATCATTTCAGAGAATATGGTCTTCATGAAGCTACATTTTTATCGTATCAGGTTGGACCACTACTATTGTCATTTTTGGCTTCATAGCACAGGCCATGCAATTCAATCTAGGGAGTCCTATGTCAAACCACAGTGAATTAATATGTATTTTTAGACATCCAAACTCTGTTTAAAAATGTAATGTGATGCTTACCTTCTTCCTTCCCTGATAATTTCTTCTAGTGCTTCATTATTCTTCTTGTCAAAAAATGTGCATCATATTCCTGTTTTAAGGCCTACCTTATGCAAAGATTTGATTTTTTTCATAAAATACACTAAATATGACTGAATCTTCCCAGAAACATGCTAAGGGTGTAAACAAATGTTTTGTACAATAGGTGGCGAATTGTAAAAAAGACTTAATTCCATTTTGTCTTTTCATCCTTGAACAAGGGTGTCCTATACTCAACGTAGCTTTACGCTAGTGCCTAATGATGTACGTGCTTAAACATAGATGAGGCAGAACTTAATGCTAGACACTTCCCCCACCAGATGCCTGAAAAGCCTAGGGTAATCAGTGTTCCTCATCAGTATACCTTGCTGAAAAGAGCAAGTCTCTGCAAAACACAGACTGGAGAGGAAAGGTGATAAAATTCTGAATTCCCTCTGCTTCTTTCCCTGACTTCTTTAATGCTAGCCAAAGGTCAGCCAGAGCACGAACAGAGAAGGGGGAGAAGTCCGAGTTCTTGCCAAGGTGACCTTAATACCACATCTCTCTCCTCGTTTGTAGGCTGCTGTTTCTAATCATTGCTTCAACAGGCAACAGGAACCCTCCTCATTTTCAAAGGAATGACTCTGTGCCTAACTTGAGGGCATGGTTTACTGTAGCACTGTATACTGGGTGTTGTAATACTATTACATTAATACCTGTAGCTCTCTGTGCGTTAAATCTAAATATCTTTCCATCGAGGAATACAATATTGAGGTAGAAATGTTTTCATCCAAGTAACTTGCATAGAATATGTAATGTTTTCATCATCCCATCCATCCATTCATGCACCAGTATCCCTCAGACCAGTTAGCAGAGCTAAGATACATATGCAGCTAATCATTACATTATCAGCTCCAGCTGATAACTTTTGAAAAACATTTTCAAAGACTAACTTTTGTTTTCAACAGAATTAGTATAATTTTTCAGCTATTGCTACTTTCTAATCCATGTCTATAGCAACGTACTAGATAGATAGCCACTTTCAGACACCTGGGGCAGCTTTTTGTCATCATTTTTCAGGTAAAACTGATTTCTATACAGTGCAATATAGTAACCTAAACATACAGAGGTGATGAAGCATGAGATGCCTCTGTTGTTGCAACATTTCCCCTTTCAAGTTTATACAATGCTGGTTATCCTGTGGCCACATTTTTTGCAAACAACATGAAATATAGTTAAAAGATTATATCTCACTTCACTCTTTTTATTTTAAAGTTGATGCAAAACCTCAGTGTACGGATGTGGAAAATGGCTACAATATATTAAGTATCTGATTCTTTTTGCCATTCAACTCATTTTGAAATAAGTACCCATATATATATATACATATATATATATATATGGGTATCTTACCATCCATATGTTCCTAACACACTTAAAGAGGATCCTTGGAAAAGGAACAGGATAATATATGGAACTTTGCAATGTTTTCTGCATTTTTTTCAGTTGTGTTTTGAATCCTTTTAATCTATGAAGTGTATCCAGAAATAGCCTTCCCGAAGTCTTAAATGTCATTTAGTGCCACCATGGGACAAAATTGTTATATTATTCAGCATTAAGTGCAGTATAACTCATTAGCTGAAAAAACCACTAACTGAGAAAACACTTTCATGGCTGTCTGAAAGGCAAAATGCAGATGTGACAGCTACAATTTTTTTTTTGTCAGAAATTACAGGTATGTCACTTTCTATGTGCTTTATATTAATTGCTCATCTCAGAAACTAGATCAGATAATCAAATAATAAAATCCCTGAGGTTTTTCATATTCAGTTTTCTTTGTTGAAGGGCACAAAAGCATTCAATATTTACCATATGTCACCCCCAATGTTATTTTCTCCATCAAAACAACTCTCCTGGCAATGTAGCAGCATGAAGAGGATATTTTCAGCATTAAATCCAGTAACAGGATATAGAATAAGCATTTCACTGCCTACTCTGGCTACACGGAATAAAGGAGCACTCCACAGTGAGTGTAGGTGTCTACTACAATGCACAGGGGAAGTTAAAAGTCTGACACAGGGATTCACAGCAGCCATGATATGGGGGTGGGATGTCCTGAGCTAGGCAGGAGAAGGTGTTGTGGAGATGGGCAGGCTTTGTGTCTCAGCTCTGCTGGGCCCTTTGCTTGGATTCGTTCTAGTCTCTGATGCTACACTTATCCCTCACACGATTCATAAACAAGAACCTTCTTTAAGAGTTCACTGTCTACTCCAGGTCAGTCTTTTTCAAAAAACTCAAGCTAATTAAAGAGAAAAAGCGGCTGTTAACATGATCATACCAGGTAGCACAATGATTAGAACAGTCTCCTGAGGTATAAAGTACTCATGATAATCTCTGATTTAGCACTGAGATGTAAACGTGGGTCTCATTTCTTGTGTGAACAACACAGTAGATCAAAAAGGACCTCTGTCAATCTCCCTTACAGGAGATACTTCCTTTGTATTAATTATTTAAAATATTTATTCTGCCAAAGACACATTTAATTATTTCTAGCTGATGGTTGGTACATGCATATGAAAGAGTGGTCCCAGTTCTTGCTCAATGAATGTTTTGCTCTCTTTGGTGTGAGGTGCAGCCCACACTAGACTTCATTCTAGATCAAGCTCCACATATGAGATAAGCAGAGGAACCCCCAGCTGATACAACCAGACAGAGCAGAATCCAGTGACAGAAGTGTGGATGTCTGAGAAATTTCAGTATTGAAACTTAGATGTAACCTGGGTCATCTCTTACCTTACACAGTATATATATGTGCAAAACTTAAAAAGCAAAGCTAGTACTTACCTGCCAAGAAGTTGTTATTTTCTGCCATTTCTGCTTCCAGAAAACATTTGATGATGCATTCCACAAAAACATATTAAGTGTAAAGTTCCTATAAAACACTTTTTGCAGTAATAAAAGATTTTGGAACTTACCGGAACTGAAATTTCAGGATTATTTTTAAGTTTTCCAAGCACAGCAAAGCCATCAATGCTGATTTTCCCTTTTGGTTTTATGTTTAAGGATTCTATTTTAATACAGTCAATAAAAAGTGTGACACTGTTTGCTTCCACACTTATCATAAGTTTGTGCCATTGGGAGTCAAACAAGAAAGGCAAATGCAAAAATGATGCAGTTTGGAGACTTCCATCCACTCCTTTATAAGAGAACTCAACACTTTTCATTTGACCATTAAGATTCACTCCAACTTGTTCTTTTCCTGAAGAATCCTGAATCTGCCAAATAGTCCAGTATTTCTGAAGCGTGGCCCCAGTCATCCGAAAAGTAGTTAGAAAGGAATATTCGTCAGGCAATCCATTGGAATATATGGCACTGTGTAGGATCAAAATACAGTACATTTGTTGTGTATTTGTTCTGAAAAGCCCCACATAGCACCACAAAGTAAAGAGAAACAGTTACTCAGTGGAACCATATTTCAACCATGCTTTTATCAGTGCTCTTCTGCATGCAGAGTCCTGAAATGGGATGTCCTTTTGAGTCATTAATATTGCTAATGGCAAAAGGAACTGGTTCAGAAATGTGGGTTCTTCCAACATTGTACAATATTTATGATAACCCTTTCCAAGTGTAGTAGTTGGAACAACAACAAACTCCTACTTCACATTTGGAAAGTATATCCTACAATTATACTGTTTCCTACTATTGGACTTACAAAATCAGTCAACATAGTGTGACTTTATAACTAATTGACCAGGTAGGTAGTCAGTGCAGATCTGATTTGGTTTTGAAGACGTAAGAATTCCTTTTGCAGAGGCATTTCCTTCTTCAGCCTGACAATAACCATTTTGTTAATGTATTAGCTATCACTCCAGCAGAAATCATTCAACAAATCATTCATTGACACATACACGCTTAGTAAGAACCCACACTAGAAACGTATTATGTCCTGCGACATTCAACCACAAGACTACAGGTAGCAGGGTACAGATTTGCCACATATAAAATGTTTCATTCTTTTGCAACTCCTATAACATGTGAGATTTGGAAACACAAACAAGTACTACTGGCTGTGTCACTGTGCAAAACAGTAATGTCATTTTTTATCTCAAATGTGTCAGTGAATCCAGTAGAATATTTAAGAAATATGCTGTTTCATATTCTATGGATCGTAAAATTGTAGTGTTGTAATCCAGTTGACATCAATACATTACTTGCCATCTATCCACATTTAAGAATAAGTTCTATTTGAATAAATTTCTTAAGTATGGAGACAGGCAGAGCTATTTTGTCACCAGCATTCATTAGAATAACTTCTTGGACAAGTAGGCATTTTGAGCAAAGATTAGTGTTGAGTGGCAGATCAGTCCTATCTCACAACAGTTTAGCCAGCATTAGTGAACCTCAGGCTAAGGGAAAAAACAAAACAAAACAAAACAAAAAGGAATAAATTAGTTCTTATCCGGTATGCTTGATGGCTACTGATTTAGTAAGAGAGTACTTCCAGCTAAAGTCTCCACAGTTTGTAGTTTGGTGTTGAAGTGTCCAAAGCTGTAGTGCAATCATATTCCAGCAGGCGACAGCACAGCCTCAGCAAGATTTCAGTAAGGAGCGGGGCAAGCCTGGCAGCAGCAGCAGCAGCAGCTTCACCTTATTAATAAAATACCCGAACTGCTGGTGTTTCTCCTTTTTCCCCATGAGCCTTTACATACACCTGAAAGCTGGTGTATGAGGAAGGGGAATGTTTAGCTGGAAGACTTTCTCATTACACAAGGTGTGGAGTTATGAAAAGGTGGAAAAGGGGGTTCCTTGCCAATATCTTTAAACCATCTGTGATTTGCTATGACTTATGGTCTCTGATGACTGCAGATGCAGTAGTCTGTCACAGCTGGGTTTGTTTGATAGGATTTTGTCTCATTTCTTGTGTTCTCTCATTGTTTTGTTCCAGTTTGTATCTTGCCATCTCAAATGCAAATGTCAGTGCATGGGTATTGTACCTTTCCTCCTGTTCTAAGCACTTTCCGGTATTTACTACTGTGCCCTATCCTTCCTTGTGTCAGGCTTCTAGCTTACGCAACATGTTTATATATTCTTTCCTACTCCAGGAAGATACTCCCTCTCCCTGTCCAGACAAACATTCACTCTTACTAAGCTCCTGACCCAGTTCAGCATGTCTTTTATGGCCGTGTGTGTCCTTCTTCCTCTATAATATCTCTTAAACAAGTATTTCAGTCTCCTCTACTGCTAAAACCTTAGATCATCTGAGTCATTTATCTTTTTGGTTTCTGAATCCCACTGTTTGTTCTTGCACAAGATCTGGTGTTACTACTACCATACTGAAGGTGGTATTGTTAGGCAATTTTTTAGCTGGCCTCCATGTGACATTCCGCTTTCTCTATCAAGTTCAGTGACTCCAGGGCTTCTGATACACCAAGCTCCACAGCTGAAGGAAGCAATACTAATCCCAGATCTTCTGAGGAGAGGTTTTCATTCTTTCTCTGCACTGATAAGTTTTGCTGTCATGGCAATACTGGTTAAAATACCACACACGTTCTCACTCCACCTCAGCTGACATAGTTATGCTGGCACAAAAACCCGCCACCCAACTAACCAAAAAAACTAGTAAGTAAACATAGTTACACTTTTTGATTAGAAGATTGTTTATACCAGATTGGCAAAAGGATTCCTTGCCCCATATTTAGCTATAGAGTTAGTCCTTTACAAGCCATCATATGGGTCCTCCTTCTTTTTCAGAAGTTAAAATAGAAAAGAAGTGTGTTAACTTTTTCAAGCAATATACAAAGAAGAAGAATTGTGTAAAAGCTTCTGACACTGGTAAGGGAAAATTAAATTAGAAGAACTGTGTAAAGAACAGTAAAGAGAAAAAGTCAGTGCATAAACATGGCTATTTGCATTTTAACAAACTTTTAATAACCAGTCAGAAGAACTGCTGCCTTTAGACTAAAGTAAAGTGGCTCAACATAACGAAGCACAGCATGACCCATCGCCAGAAAGTTACTCTGCAGGGGACTGTTACTGTGCAAGATTTAGACCTAGAATTCCACAAGTAAAGCAGAGACAGATTCTATTCTCAGTTACTCCAATGGTAATGAAAAGCAATTCCATTGGCTTTAGTGGTTTCAGTGCATTTCAGTATACAGTTTTTCCCAAAGCCTGTAATCCTTACATAGGCAAAACCGTAGTGAAGTCAGCAGTTTAAAATGCTAAATATTTGGAAACCATGGCAAATTTATCATGATATTTAAATAAACAATTGTAGAGAAGTTATTCCTCCATCTCATTGCAAAGTGAAGAGTGCTGGATTCTGTAATCTTCTTGAACAGCTGATAAGTATATAAGCACTTAAATTATTTCTGTAAATTATTTTTAACATACATGTTTCCAATTAATTTATGAAAGGGAATCAAGCAATTTTAAATTTAGAATCAGGCAAATAAGCAGAGGAAGAATTAATATGAAAAAATATTTCAAGCACAAATTCAGTCCTGGCCTATTTCCTATCCACTTAAAATTGACAGGGATATAAACCATCAGAGCATTTTATTTGTTTATTTTTGTATCTTAAGTTTGTAAGATAGCAGTTGAGTCCTGCCTTCCTTGTGTACTCAGACTATTATTAACTGCTTTAATTGTATAATGAGTGCAAGGTCAGGTCAATATTTTATCAGATATTTGAATCCTTGCTTAATGTTTTTAAATACAGTGGTGGTGGTGGGAGTTTGAAACATTTGTAATTCATCTAAGGGAACTTCTGAAACACTACTTTTTTCTTTTAATCTTTTTCATAAATACCTAAGACTCTTATTAATCCTGTAGCTTGAGTGCTTACCAGGAAGATTTCTTTGAGATTTCAAGGCAGAGTCCTACCAAGGCATCAATATAGCCAAGATAAGTCATCTGACTCGGTGGTGGAAGCCCTGAGTAGTCCCACTCACTTCAGGATCCATCAAGAGCAGCAGAGTATGCTAAAAGGTTAACTATGTTCTGATTTGAATACTACAAAGTAACTGCTTATTTTATTAAACCTGTTTCATTAACAGTTAATGTCTTAAGTGAGCTCCATTGCCCATTGAGATAACTTACTCCTTGCTAAATGAAGATTTTAGAAATGTTACTACAACCCACTAGAGGTGGCTGTAGAAATTCCCCTGGCCGACCTCATGATAACGCAGTATCATGTACCCAAGAGTGGGGGTTCTTTTGCTCAAGCTGGAGACACTTGTGTCTTCACCTCCTGAAGCCTCCTAGAATCTCAGCTGACCTGGCAGGCACTATCTGGCAGCCATCAAATAAGCAATAACAATAAAACCCAGCTAAGCATTTTTAAAAGCAACCGTCCTAAGTCATTAGCCAGAAGTAATTTGTTAGGATTCATTACCCTCAGCAGGTCTCTATTCTTCAGAAGTATCCAGTTCTGAGCTAATTATTTCTCTTCTGAGCTAATTAGCTTCTTAGGTGCATTTTGTCTTTTCCATTACAGTGTCATCATCAATATCTATGTAAGATATCTTACTTGTAATGCAAAAGGAAAAGCACCTGAAGAACTTTGATGGCTGGATGTAGAAAAGCCAGACTTTTGGGCATATGCATTTGAGGAGCATTACTTCACAGAGAAGCATTATTCCCACAGGAAAAAAACAGGAAATCAGCCTATGAAATTCTCCGGATATTCCAAGCTTACTGCTAAAGCTTTATGAACTTCCTATTTTCATTTTATAATTTCTTATCATAATGTGTTTGTCATGTCGCCTGTTAAAGAGGTCTGTAGTACACCACTACCCCAAATATAAATGCTGTTCAAAAGGCAGCTTCAATTTTTACATTGCTCTGCTTTCTACTGAGATGAGGATGCAGGCAAGGAGGTATCATTTCCAGATTTATAGGCTACCTTCATGCTACTAAATTCAATATGCCCAGGACTCTTCTCTGATACTAAGTTCAGCTGGCATGAAAAAGTTTAAACCTGCTTACTTCCAAAACATGATGACTCTATGCAAGCCACGTATAGGGAACGGTCCATGGCCTATGCTAGCTGCCAAGCTGTGCCCAGGAATTGTTTAAACAGTGCTAATTAGTCTGGACCCAAACCATGCCAAGGTCTTGTATGATATTTTAACAGTATAGATGATCAAATGTGAATGCCTTGGAATGTTCCCTGGCATTATTTTATCCATGTGGACACAGGGGCCTTGTGATGTGACAGCTGCATCTGTAAGTCAAAGGGTTAAGATTTCATCCAGTGCATAAAGACGTATTTCCATCTTTTCCCCACATGAAAATATATCATGAACATATTCCTTTGTGCTACTATATATTTTTTTAAAGTTTGCCATTAAAAATCAACACAATTATTATCCAAATTACCAGTATTAATTTTGTACTTACTAACTGGTGGACACCTACAACAGGTACATAGATTAAAATGAAAAATGACAGGTTCAGCATGTCAGAGACAAGGGGTATGAGTCATGGCAATTTCATGGGTCCTTATTACACAAAGAACACTATATTGATTCTTCAGGGGATTTTATGCTAGAAGAAGGCGATGGCCAATGGGAATTCATTTGGATGATGGGAGAAGCTTAACTCAAGACTTGTGTGCAATCACTTCTGTTCATTCTGGGGTGTACTTCTGGGCCTTGGCAAGCATGCTAAGCAGCAAAAAGACCAAGCTACAATTTAGTAGCGTTTTAAGGAAGCTATGTAAGCTTTTGAAGGCATAAGCTATTGCTACAGGAAAGACTGAATAAATATGCAGAGCCTTGCCCATCTAATTGAGCTCTCATTCCCATGCCATAGCCACTGTCTATGTTAGTATAACGATCATACACTAGTCTAAAAAATTATTTTACAGTTCCTGATAAATACTGACGGAACAGCGACAGCACAGCCTCTGTGCCGATACTGTAATTGGCTTGCTTGCCATTTCTACGCATGTGCCCACCTCCTCATCAGTTCCCCAAAAGCCTTACGCCAGGGAACGGGCTTTCTTAGGGAGACCCTTCCCTATTTCATAAGGCAAGAGAAGAAGACACTGTCCATGGCTGTCGGGTTACCAGATACTAATATGGCTGCTCATTAACGAAGGTGTGAGAGGAGATCTCCGCAGCGGAGCAGGCGCAGAGCCCGCTGTTGCCTGACGTGTTTATTGAGCGTCCCTCCCCAGTGCTCCTACAGCACTTGCGCCTTCCTGCCTATGCCAGCCACCCAGCTCGGGAAAACAGTGCCGTGTACTTTTTCCAAACTCCCTCTATTTTTGCCTCCCCCATCTCCGGCGAGGCAGGAGCTCACAGCTCCGGCGGCAGGTGCCGGAGGATGGTCCCCTCCGTGCGCTTGCCCGGCGACGGCTGCGGCGGCCCCCGCGGCGGGGCGGCGTTTCAGCACCGCGGGCACGGACAGCTCCGCGGCGCGGGGGCGGCGAGGCCGGCCTTTCCCCTTCCCTTCCCTTCCTTTCCCTCCCCTCCCTGCAGCCACAGGATGCAGCTGCTGCCCACTGGTACCCCGGGAAATATTTACATTATCATTAAATACTCCACATGTGAATAAAGGATAGCGGGGGCTTGCTGGAGGGAAAGGCAGCAGGAGTTTAGGATTGCTGCAATGCCTGGGTCTGAGACAGCCAGAACTACACCCATGCCATTAAAGATGCTCAGCCTTGCTTGAGGTGCTCTGCATAACTTGCTAATTCCTGTAATGCTTCTCAGGCATTTCGTCATCCCAGATTCATACCAGTAAAACCCACCTACCATGCCACATTATAAGGATTTTGTGCAGACTTCTGGTTTAAAAAAAAATAAATGATTGGAAATGGCCTAAAGTGTGCCTCTCCTGTGCTGTTAGCCCCAGCTGCTTACTGCCAACTTCACTCCTTCCAAGTCAGCTTACTGAGAGGGGCACACTGTAAAATAGCTCTGGAGCAGAGCAGCAAGATCAGGCACAGTGGCAGAGGAGCAGAAAGCTGATGCACTAGAGCACTCTCAGGACTCAAGCCTCAATCTATTCCCTGGGACAAGACACAGCTCAAGTACAGGTGACTTTTTAGTCAGGGCCAAATTTCAGGTATACCATGAGGTAGCATTGCAGTGTAACAGCACGGTGTTGACTGGAAGTACCAGTGTCTTGAATGTTGTAAATTTGTGATACTACAGCACCATACCCAGCCAGCAGCCCAGTGGCAGTAGTCAGCTCAGATGCCGTAGTGTATTAACGCAGCTGGTATAGGCTTGATCAGGAATAACTCATGTGTATTGAGCATATACCTCACTAGAGCCATCCATAGCAATAAGTCTAAACTTTCTTAAAAATGAAAATATTACCGCTTTCATAGCTCAGACTGTTTCTGAGCTAAGAACCATGAGTTGAAAATCTGACAATCTCCAACTTTTAGTGAAATGAAGATCCCATTTACTGTCTGTGGTTGGATTCATATTTATGCACTAGCAGCCTTGATTTGCCACTGGGATGGAAAGTAGTCATGAGTCCAATGTAACCAACCAGTTACACTGTAAACTAGCTTAACCTGGTGGCTATGAAGGTAGAAGCCAGGGAGGACTGCACCAAGCAATGTTGTCAGTGATAGTCAGAGTATGACAGAAGCACTTTGCACTCCAATTATTCCTAGCTGAAACAGTAGTCCAATTAAAGGTCTTTCTAGTTAATTGCTAAGTAAAGGCATTCTTAATTACATAAGGTGCTGGACCAGAAGCCAGGCTTGCCAAAGTTTGGCAAAGACATGTCTACCCTGCTGTACTGTCTCTATTCCTTCACTAACAGCAAGTCTGGCCTGTAAAGCACAAACACAATTAGATTCCTAAATCCTGGCTCTTATTGCAACTTGCCTGTGACATGTTAAATAATAGTTTTCATCTTTTATAGATTACATGACCATAAAGCAGCCAGAAACATGCATGTAACAGTTATCCAAAAAGCAAAAAAAACCCCTTACCGTACAATTAATCTTTTATCCTACCTTGTCTCTGCAATCCTTACATGATCAGAAAGATACCTTGGTGTCAATGTTTTGAGAAAACTTTCCTCGCTCTCTTCATGTTATCTTTTCTTTGCCTCCCTATCTCTTTTCAAGTCATCAACAACTTTTAGATTCACTTCCTAGAGGTGAATCCCTTTCTATCGGCAAATCTTGAGGCACCCTGAGCAATATCATTGGTAGAGGAAAGTGGAAGTCCCTGAAATTGCTGTTACAGAATCAGTCTGATCTGGTAGTGGCATGAAAAAATGTTGAACTCCTCTTTCCCCTTCCAAAAGCTGTGCAAATTAGGTGATCTAGCTGGGGAGAGGATACATCTCTTAAATGATAATATTGCAAAATATGTATATCTTAAAGTCAAACAACAAAAGGCATTACCTGGTTGGGATCCTGAAGTCTACATTGGGTCCCAATTTGTAAGCCACTTGGAGAGAAGTGGAGCCCACTACTTTCTGGATTATTCCTTGGGAAGCAGCTTTTTCTATTTGGAACTGAGAAATCAGGTCAAAGCCTACAAGAAAAAATATACATGTCCAGAATGTAACTTTCGTCTTAGTTTAATTAGAGAACTGTGCAGTCACAGAGCTGAATATAACCTGATAGTTTCTGAACAGCAGCTTTTTCCTGAAAAAGTCAGGATGCTACTTGCCTGGTAAGTCATCTTGGCCAATCCTGATTGTTGGGCAGAGATCAGTTCTCTGACTGGCACCCAGAATGACTGGTAGTCCTGCAAAAAAGGGTGAATTTATTAACCATGTGTCTGCACATTGCCTCAGATCACCTTAAAAAAATTAAGTGAAGCCACTGTAAAAATATTATGAATTAACTATAGCTATAAATAGTAATAATAATAATATATATAATAATAAATTTAAACTGTACTCAGTGAAGTCAGAGATCTAAGAAAATAAGTATCTGCTTCTAGAGAGCTCCAAATGTAAAATTATAACTTGACTGATTATTTGATTTTTTTTTTCCAAGCCTTTAAATGAGAGTATTATAATAATTCTTCTCTTTCAGAGCTATGGAGAAATAGTAGTAGCATAAGAAGGCCTGCTGTGTAAGGAGTTTTTGGTTTGGAACTTTAGTGGTTTAAGCAAACTTAAAAAAAAAAAAAAAGCCAGTTACCTAAATCAACAGTCTCCCTAGTCCCAAGGAAACTTAAACAAACCTCATGCCAACTAAAGAGACTGTTGAGAAACTGTTGGCATCTTTTCCATCCTCTCTGGTATTCCAGGTGTTCCCACCTTCCTCTGTGCCACATTTGATCAGAGAATGATCATTCATGAAATATAGGGTGGGGGCAAGAAGAACTTACAGACCTTTTTTGTTGACCCAAACAAGAATGTAGAAGAAATTTGTTTGAGGAAATCAAATGTAAAAAACTAATTTTTCAGAATATGATCTGTCAAAAAGCCTTGTAATGAGCATGAAAACCTACCAGATTCCCCTAATTTAAGGAAGGAAGAAGGAAAAAATAAACATTTATTTGAAGAGTTTAAGAGTCATGTACAAGTCCAGTATCAGGTCAATCTGGAAAATGTTAGTAGAGTCTGGATGGGGAAGAATGAAGCGTGCAAGTTGGAAGGAGATGCATTTCTAACCTACAGAGAGCCTCTTGTGTGCTGCAAAGGCTCAACCATAAATGTGGGTTTCCTTCTGACAACATAGACTTAAAGGGAACATTCAGGTTGACATATTACACCTTAGAAATGGCCTCATTCTATATTATTTGATGAGCCATATGGCTGACATCCAGCCATTTATATTTTATGCCCAGCAAATAAAGTAGAACCAGTTTGTTGCCACACGTAGCAGAATAATCTCTAACTGGAAGCACTGAAAGACTGGGAGAGGTTTGTGTCCTGTATCTACCTATATGCAGATTTTAATCCTTACCTTGAAAATACATCTAATAGCGAGTCTAAAATAACACACACAGCTCTTGCTTTTTCCCCTTTTTCTCATATGCATATATACATACGTCCATACATACACATAGAAAGTTCTCCCTTTCTGTCGTGGCTAGCTAGAGAGGACTTTAATTTTGAATAAGCTCAGAATAATTCTTTTGACAGTCAAAATTACAGAAAGATGAAATGCAGATAAAGTCTGTCTCCTTACTTGATTGTTGCTGGATGGTGGCTGAGATGAAAGACCACAGAA
This sequence comes from Haliaeetus leucocephalus, assembly GCF_000737465.1. Lineage (NCBI taxonomy): Eukaryota > Metazoa > Chordata > Aves > Accipitriformes > Accipitridae > Haliaeetus > Haliaeetus leucocephalus. Next base: position 8,974,668 of record NW_010972631.1, on the reverse strand, counting down.
AACTACACAGGTAAAAGAAAGCTGTAATTTTCCTGTAAACAGAAAGAAAACTCCAGTATGAATCTATAGTTTCTGACAGATTCTGTTATTGACTTTCTCCTCTGAGCCATGCATATTAAATGTATAAAAGCCCGAGTTAAGGATTTACTAACAGATTTGACAAGACAATTTCTTTACATGAGAACTTTTTGTCTTTGCCTTATAATAAAACGTCAATAAAGCTCTTTCTACTACCATTTCCTTCATATAATGCTGTCATAAAACCAAACAACAAAGGCGGCAGCTGGCAAGGACAGCTTTAACTGTTCTAATCTCTCATTTACAGATTTCCCTAAATCCCGCTTGTTCTCTTACCAGTTGCTTTTCATCTTCACTGCTGGCTTTCTTCACTTCTCTCATGTGAATACGTGGTGTATATAGTCACACTCCCTGCCTCCCTCTCATAAGTCCTGTAGCAGAGTGGCAATGGGTGCAGGCGGCTCCTCCTGCCCCACGCAGGACCCAGCAGGGAGGGAGGTGCAGGCTGCTGGGTCCGTTTTAATCTTGCAAAGGGAAGGAGGTGGAGGCTGGACAGGCATGTGTGTCCTGGCAGGCTCTGAGGGCGGACCTCTAGACCCAGTTGAATATAAAGAAGCCAAGAGAGCAAAGAAAAGGCTGCTGCTGCTTGCGCCAGCATCAGGGCAGGGAGATTAAGAAGATGTGAGTTCAGCGATGCCAGTCACTGCGTGGCGGGGTCTGCTGTTCAGCCAGGCAGATGAAAGAATAATGTGTACCAGGGGGGCTGAGGAAGCTGGTGGCCCTGACGCGGTGTGAGGACTCAAAGCTTTTGGGCACAAGGGAACCCCAGTCCTATAAAGAAGGCATTTCCATTTCTCACTGATTTACTCATCAGGTGGCCTCAGGAGAAGCCTAGCTGGTCATGTCCCAGTTGGTTCTTCTGAATAAAAGCAATTATGTAAAAGGGTTTTCATTGCTTAAACTCAAACCTTTTCAAGGAATACACATAGGCATTACTAAGCAGACTCCTATTCTTCTGTTGCCATTGATAAAGCACTCACTTTCCATAGACTATTAGACATGTTTGGACACACAAAGATATTTATTCATATTTGTTCATGTGGATGTAAAAGGAGAGAGAGAGAGACTAAAACCTGTGTGCATAGCAAGGAAAAGAGGTGAACAGCCAGAATGTCCTGATAGTTACCACAGTCAAAATTCATGTATGTATGGAAAAGTATGCTAGGTTGTGCTAATACATCACATTTGTAAGGTTTTATCTTCTCTGGATTCTTAATATTCTACAGTAGTTTAAATTTCCAGATTATTTTTTTTAAGTATGGGATATAGCAAATGCAATGATCTCTGCTGTCTGCTGAGAGTCTGAAGCAATAACTGAGTAATGAACTACCCCATTCATCCCAATTTGCTGTAACTCACATTCCCAGTATTGGTAATTCCAGTGTTAACGTTGTTCATGCTTTTATGTCTATTGTTAGAAAGGGAGGGGCTGGATCATAGACATGAACAGTTTGCCGTGAATAATGTCACATTTTAATGCCTAAGCAAGCACATCTTGGGTGATACCACTTTTTCCCCCATCAAGAGACAGGTATGCTCAGGGAGCCTTGCCGTCCAGCATCACGGTAGTGAACATATGGTATCTGTGCCAGAACTGGCACATGAAACCACTGCCAATAAAGAAAATTAAAAATCAGAGAAATATTAATTTGATTTCACAATAAGTTTGCCCAAGTCACCACACAGCTGACTCAGCCCCCGTGCAGGTATTACCATTGTGTCATGCAGTGATATTTGTAGGGCACAAGAGGATTCTATAAGGAGTAGGAGGCAGAGTGGGACGTGGAAGTCACCTGAAGCTATAAAGAAGGGGAAGGGCATGGGAATGTGACATGGGAAGGAACAAGTGAGTGCACCCAGGGCTTAGAAGGAGTACCAGAAGGTTTGTGAAGGAATGGAAAAGATCCAGGTGCCAAACCATCTCTTTTGTCATATATAAGTTGTGGCATTAAGTTTGCCTTTGAGACTGCTTAGTATTGCCAATTTATCTGGGGCAACATTAAGGAAGAAAAAGCCATCCCAGTAGTTAGATATGGAGCTAAGTGGTACTATGTTTGAGTAAATTAGCAAATATTTTTTGGTACATGATGTGAAGATGTCTGCCTTTGCTTGTGTCTGGGGTTATTGACAAACACATTATCCTCTCCAAAGAGGGGGAGCCTTGTTCCAAGAAATTCAGAGAACACATACTCTGTTTCTGAACAAACTGTAATCTATTTTCATTTGCATTTCATTGCAGCAATTCTCATGGGTGTAACTTCTTTTAAGCCTGGAGTATTTTCCCAATCCAAGATCTTCAAAAGCCATGCTTACTGAAATAAAGCATGGGAGACACTGTGTAACTAAAGCTTGGAAAACCCGTTTACTATTCTATTTGTGGGCAAAGGAAAAATTCTTTAGCAGACACTAATAGGCTCTGGTTGTCCTGTGTGCATTTTGATGTCTTCAGCTTGAAATAAAACTCACAATCTATAATGAAATTCCTGATTAGATGTTCTACTAATAATTACCATATCATCTTCAAAGAGAGGGACAAATCTTAGCAGACAAACTGGTGGTAGCTGGTTTATTAGCCCATGATCTAGTCAATATTATTCCCATTTTATGCAAATGTAAACTGAGATATATGGAGTAGGTATCTTATATATCTTGCTGAGGGTCACAGAGACAGTCCCCATCCAACTAGTGCTCAGGTTTAGATGATCTGACTACTTTGATGTGTCTCTAGGTCACTTTGTATTTTTCTTTTTTTATGAATTGGGCTAATACAGATTTTTTCAGAAAACCCCAGTGCAGTGATTGCTGTTTAGCCACTTGCTCAGAGATTCCTCACCTAAGCACTAACTGCTCAACTGTTGAAAGTAGATTAATTAAACAACATAGAACAAGATTCTCCAAAAGATCTCTGTTCTTTAGCTAAGGTATGGTGACTTTGCTCAGATACTCTCTCCTGAAAACAAGCTATGTAGGAATGTCATCACCTTGCTAGCATTTTAAAGTGTACTTACACATCTGACTTCACATTCCTCTCCTCACATATCTGATTCCATATTCCTGTTCTTCTCTGTAGCTTGGGTTGGAGAACATGTACTCGTACAGCTCTCTGGTGAGACTGCGGCTGGATTGGGAGGAAATAGCAAATAAATCAGGTGGACCCAGCTTCTCTTGCGGATATAAAGCTTGCTCTCTGTGATGAAGAAGGTTGCACTGAGATGGCTGTAGTTAGACTTTCAGAAGGCGCAGTCCAGTACAAACCGCAGAAACCAATGTTTGGCTCAGAAGGAGCTGTTAAATGTGACAAAGAAGGTTCCTCAGTTCAGGCTTGGGCTGACAGCAACTTAGCATGGCTAAATTAAGCCATCTCCTCATGTTTATTGTTTGACTGGGCTTGAAGGAGCTCAACGTCACTGGCTTGTGCTTTCGAGCAGGATTTTTAGGAGGGACTAGGCAAGTTTGTTCTTCCTCTGAAAAGTATTTGCAGCATATATGCAGGCACTGAGGGTTCAAGAACAAGCTTTGGGACTGGAGGAACAAAAGTCCAATTTGCTCTGTTCAAGTGGGGCCTCTGCCCACGTGAGTGGTCTCGCAAGGGAGCAGTGGTTGTGTCCCCAGCCCTGCACCGCTCTTCCACGCACGGCCGGAGGGGAGAGGAGCAGCAGGGAAGGCTGGGGGGAAGTCACTTCTTATTTATCTCATATGTCCTGGAAAGTTACTTCTGTCTCATGTGGTCTTCTCTAAATTGTGCCCTCAGTCTTTTCATTTTAACTTCAGCTTCTTACGGCCACATACTCAGTTCAGTTTACAATATATACAACTCATACATTTCAACCTTCTTTATCCTTACCTATAGTACAAGGGTCACTGCTCTCTTCACAGTTTAGCAGACCCTAGGATAAGCGCATACCACTCACTTAACTTGTATGAGTTTGTTGCTACGTTGTGTTTGGCTGTGATAGCTCAAAATTAACTGTGTGTGGCTGTGAGTGATGGCGTTTCTGAAAGACCTGCTCTTTATTAATCACTCTAAGAGTTAAGACAACTTGGACCTGTGACTGATCTCATTGACATCAGGGGCAAAACTTGCACTGACTTAAGCGCCTTTTAATTAAAACAGCAACAAATAATTAAACCAGCATCCACAAGCATACAGTAATTGAATTGACAGCAAAACTATAATCCTTGTCAGGCTCCAACACATCATTGAAATTTAACAAATAATTTATTATCCAATAAATTCTTACCTTCATCATAAAAATGTACTTTTCTGTCCAAAATGTTACGAATTTTGGCATGGGAAGAAAAACAGCTTTTCTTTCCAAGCTGTTGGATGCCATTTTCCATAAAGACCGAACAACTTCTTTCCAGGAGAGGTCACTCAAAGAAACCTGGGAATTCATGGGGCCAGATCCTCATCTCCTCAGCACAATCCTCTTTCCAGGTGAACCTCACTGTAATAGCATTGCAGCCAGTTTGTGAACACCCAGGCTGTCCCAAGGTAGTCTCCAAAATTCAACAAATCCCTCTGGAGTGTTCTTGGAGCACAAACAGAGATGGTCTATACAAGAGGCCAGACAAACTTGCACCATAGCTCCACATACCCTTGCCATAGTAGTTCTTTCTATGGATGAGGCTTGCAGTTCCCATTACCTTTGGATGAAAGTCTAGATTGTGGTATCTTTCCTATTTTAATTTCTTTCTAGGTCAGAAGATTTGTACTTTGTCACCAGGGGTGCCAGACAGCGATTATCCCCAAATGTTACAGTCAGTGATTCCAATTATCTTAAATACAGGAGAATTTATTTTCTAGTGGAATGGCAGAGAAAATCAAAAGAAAAGTTAAGCAGACTTCAAGCAGAACTATGCTAATATTACACAGCTGTGTTTCAGCAGAAATTAGGACTCTAATCTCACTTAACTTACATCTGTGTCCATCTACTGATCGCACTGATTTTACTGATTCTTAACAACTGAAATAAGATCAGAAACAGGCTTTGCCTGTTTGTGTTAGTTATTTGTTGAGCATAAAATGTAGTGAAGAATTTCTCGGTTATAATAACAAATAGTATTACTAAAAGCTGGGTCCAAAATTCGCAATTGCATCTAACTAAAAACAAAACAATCCCCAAAATTTGGAAGTATTTTCAGTCACAGTTTAGTAAGTCTTGATGACATTCATTTAAAGACATGAATACGTAATATGTAACACAATGATTAAATACTGTGAAGTATAATTCTAGCTGTTTGTAAGTATTTAATTGTTATAAATAACAAGGCCTACGTTTCCATTGCCCTGATTTTGCACTTCCACTTACACCTGGTTATTGACCTCAGCAGAGCTACTGGGTTGCCAAAAAATGTTCTGGCCAGAAGTTCATTCAGACAAAACTAAGATAACAAAAATTTGTTAACATTATTCCTTCCATTTTCTCTCAGTGAATCCACCGTTACACCACAACTGGCAGCTTCTGAGCAGTGTGCTGCTAAAATGACAACCGCAGAGTAGAAAACAAAGGGTAGATTTAATGATCATTTTCAAAGCAGAAGGCGGCTTATTAGTGAAGACCCACAGAGATTTATACAAAGGCCTGCGCCATTCAAACTATTCATAAATGTGATCTGGAAGGAGTGTGAATAATGGGGAGGTAACATCTGCAGACACAAGGAAGTTACCTGAACAACAAAAATGAAAGCTGAGAGTGTAAATTGTGGGAAGGTCTCAAAACACCTAATAAGCGTTTTGAGAAAATAGCAGGTGAAATTCCATATAAATAAAGAGGAAATCATTTGCAATGAAAAAGCAGTCCTAAATTTATGGTAGCTTCTACCATTCTAGAAAGGTATCTGTCAGCTATAATAGGAAGAGCTATGAAAACACACCTCAGTGCTCAGTAGTGGGCAAAAAGCAAACTGCATGTTAGGAGCAATTAGGAAAACAATAGTGAACAAAGCAGAAACCAACAAACTGCTGCTGTATAAACCATGGTCAGCAGGGATGATCTAAGGTTTGCACTGGTTTCAGTAAGAAAAACAAATAGATGAGGATTCTTCAACCCTGAAAAAAATGAGATCTAATGAAGTCTAAGCAGAATGGAAAAAGTGAATAAAGAACAATTGTTGCTCTCCTGCAGAACAAGGACTAAGGTTATCAGCTGAAGCTGGAAGCCAGAAGTTTCAAAACAAGCAGCAGACGGCACTTCCCCATACAATTTGTAGGAGCGGTGGGGTTCTTTTCCACCACTTTTAGCATTCAACCACCACTTTTAGCATTCACCATTGCGAATGCTAAAAGTTGTATGTGATCAAAAAGAGACATGGCAGATTAATGGAGGAAAATCCACCAGGGATCACCTCTAACTCACAAAGTTCCCGGGCCACAAATCACTGCAGACTGGGAAAATACATGGGAGAAGTGTTCCTATGTACTTGTTCTAATCCTACACACTTCTCTAGGCCATTAACACCTTGGCCAGAGAAAGCATGGTGTACCAGATGGACCTTTGATCTGACCTGATACAGCTGTTCTTATCTTTTAATACTTAAAAGACTTGCAATACTGAAAATTCAAAAAGGAAAGACTGCTCTTCTAATACCAGAACACATTTCAGGGGACTTAAACCTAGCAGCACTCCTAAAAGAAATGCCAGCAGTGGTCTGAGAAGGGAGTTTCTTTCTGTTGTTACGTAATTTTTTCAAAATGCAAGGTACTGGGATGGAAGTTTTGTTCTTGTATATGGAGAGGACCCTCAAAGATCACCTCACAGACTGGATGTTAGAAAAGAATCCAAAAAGCACAGAAGCATAGAAAAATTTTGACCAGGGAGGACCTGCGGACACAGTCCAACCTCCTCTCAAGGCAGACTCACACTTGAGAATCAGAGCAGGTTGCTTAGGGCCTTACCAGGCTGGGACCTGAGTATCTCCAAGGACAGAGACTCCAGAACCGCCCAGGGCGACTGCGCCAGGGCATAGCCACTACCACAGTGGCAACTTTTTCTGTTTATTCAAGCAGAATTTCCACTGCTACAACTTACGAACACCTCGGTACCTGTGTTTGTTAGCACTCAGAGCTTCTGGGCCTTGTTCCTCACTCTCTTGCCCTTGAGAATGAATGTGAGAAGGACTTTCACTACCAGGAACAAGTGATTTGATAATTATTTTCTATCATCTAGTTTGTATAGCTATAAGTAGCTATTTGTGCTGCAAGAATGTGAAGAATCAGGTGCTCAGATAATTTAAAAGCAATTTAGGGCAAGACTGCGTGAATTCAGAAAAGAAAAATATCTTACAGTGGTATCTGGGGGATATTCTGGAAAACTACATGAAGAACTTCTCTTAAGAAACAAAACCACAAAAATAAAGGCTGAGCAGGAAAGTGTTTATCACCTTGATTTATTTTTTAATGGTTGGCTTTATAAAAGATTGGTAAATGTTTTACTGCAGCTCACTTAAGAAGGCATGTAGCGTGCCTATAAATAAATCCACGTTGATTATCTAGCGGCATAAGCTTCTCTGTCTCCCATGTTACTGATGCAATGCTCTGAAGTGTATCTCATCAGACATGATTAGATATTTCCTGTTGTCATGTGTAAATTAGTCACTCACTCCTGCAAATGTCACAGAACTTGTTTTGCTGCTTTCTCATTTATTTTTGTATGTCCTATAGTTGGATTGCCCAAGACACCCGTTGTTACTACCATATTTTTATTCCTTGGGGTTTTTTTGCCACTGGTGGGCTTCTTGTACAGCAAACCTAAAAAGTCTTGCTATCCAAAGAAGCTATACTTTCTGGATCTCTTTTGGTTAAATTTTGGTATGTAGGGTTGAAGGATGTATTTTTAACAATCAAACTTATTGTAATATACCTCAAGATTTTTGACCTTTGCTTACAGCTGAGATGGTACCTGTGTTCATATGCTTTCCTAAAACTAAGTACTTTACAGAACTTATGTCCTTACAAATTATGGACTGAGAAATCTGCAACGTTTATAACATGTGACCAACTATCATTTTTTTGAGGGAAGATCTTTTTTGTAAAGTCAACATCAATTTAAAAAAAAAAATCTCCTGCAAAAGTATTAGGAAGGTGATCTTGGAAATTTGGTTGACATTGTAGCTGATAAATTAAGAGTCAAGTGATCGCCATGAAAACCAAGTAGGATTGTGTCCTCTGTATGGGATTCTCATCTCCATCCGTGGGAGCTATGCACAAAAATGGGAATAAAAATAACCCAACTACAATGCTCTGAAGTGTAAAACATGTTCTTCCCAAAATTTGTGATCTTGCCTGGGTTATGCAGACTGCATTGCATGCTGCAGCCACTCTGGAAAGCAGCCAGTTGCTGCAAAGATTTACAGCATACTTTAAATAGTTGAGAGGGAAAGACACATGTTCAAGGGGAAGGCAGCGGCGCAGAGGATTAGCAGTGGGAGAGGACTTCTGTCACTTCTAGGTCAGCACTCTGAGTCAAGCCTTGCTCAGAGCCAAACAAAAGTTGTTACTATCTCAGGTCTGCTAGTCCGCGTGAAATGAGTTAATGATCACAGGCCAACTCTTGGCAGACAAACATCCCACTGCAAAATCACTCTCCCTTCTGGAAGCCTTGTGAGAAAACCAAGGAATAATTGGGCGTGGAAAATGAACTACCTTGTCTCCTCTAACCAAGGTCTTTCCAGGCTAAGGATGAAACCAGGTGGTGGGGAAGGGTGAGCAAGCAGCTGCTTCCCTGGCACTAGCAATTTTGAGGATAATCAGAGGTCTTTACAGGAGCGCTAAATCAGTATCTTTCAAGCCCTTGTAAACCCATCTGAAAAACATAGGTACATATGAGCAGCACTCTATTCGGTACTATACTCAGTATTTGAGACAGATAGTTAGGTTTGAATTCTTAAGAATATTTAGATTTGTTTTAAGAATTTGAAGGACAATTTTAGGTGTAAGCTCTCTTGAGACAAATCTTAAAAAAATTAAGGTACTGGACAGAAGAGCACTAACATCCTGTTTGTGTCAGGGCGTACTGAATTTATCGAAACTGTGACAGAGACTTACATACTAGTTAAGCTTTGCAGGGATTTCTGGAGGTCCTCTGGTCCATCCCCTGCCCAGAGCAAGGCTAACCTCAGGTTACTGAAGACCTATCAAGTTTTGATTCTCTCTAAGGATGGGCAACTTGTACCACCATTCAGTTACTGTCTCACACGGTTACTTTGTAAACATGCTTATTTACAGCATTCAGGCTGAACTAGTTAGCAGTCCTGGAGCACAGAAATGCCAGCAAAACTGCTTGACAAAATCAGCATATAAATACAAGTGAGAACCTTTTCTACACATGCTGTCACTCAGGCTGTCTCCTGTACCTCTAGGACATTTCTCAGAGTATTGCAGATGCTTTGATGTAATTGGGAAGAATACTCCAGGGCACTGAACACAATTTTCAAGGTAATGCAGCTCAAATTCGACACAGAGTGTTCTCTGGTTCTGTGAAATTTCCACATGTTTTTTCAGGAACTTTCCTATTTTCAAGCTATCTGTGTCTTTAAGCCTCCTCCGTAATCCTGTTTAATGCCACCTATGGGAAACTTCTTTTTAGGATGAGTTCAGGTCTATACTGGAGAAGCCTTTCCTGGCATAATAATGACAGAGTGTGGGATTTCTTGTGACATTTTTATACTGGAAAAGTCCTAGTATATATATACATTTATACCAGATAAATGGGCTTTCATCAGCATAGTGTATTTATTTCACTTGCTGAACTGGCATAAGCCAGTCCAGGAAAAGCAAAGCTTCCATTGAAGAAAATAATCTAAATTGAGAAATCTTTTTCCAGTGTGAAGGGGGCACAAACAAACTGTCTGTGGCAATGCGATCGGTGAACTGACTTTTCCATCCAACAGGTGGAGTTTTACACTCACCAATGCTCAGATTCTCACGCTACGCTGTTCATTCATTATAAATTAAATTAGTCCTAACCACATATTAGTACTGTTTAATATTGATAATGCCAGATGGATGCATGCATAGATGAACGAATTATTGGCCTTTTCTGCCTTTATGTGGTATGGAGGTTGTTAAGACACCCCAAGTCACCTGTGCTATTCCTATCTTTAGTTATATTGCTGAGATATTCAAGAAATGGGATTTTTAAATTTTTGCTTTCAAGCACTCTAACATTATCTACAAGACATACACCTTGTTTAAAAAGAACTTTTCTGCAGAAATATCAGAACACTTTGTTCCATCACATATTTATAAGTAAGTTTTACATTCTTGTGTTATGTTGCCTGTTATTCATCTGATGTAAACAACCTTTCAGTCTTTTCTGCATTCTCTGCATCTTTGGTAGAATTAGGAATACACATCTCAATGATTGTCCACCTTTTAATTACATAAAGACATTTTGGTAACTTCCCCATTGTGATCCCATGTTTTTGATAAGCAGACATCTCATTTGTGTATTTGCTTAAAGCTGTGCATTCTGCAGAGTTTTCATTCATTTTGCAACACGATAATCCTCTTACTGCAACTGTAAAAACACAGAAAAACAAATGTAACTGCAACAGCCAGGAGAGAGATCATGGACCGAGCTGGGATGGATGGATGGATGGATGGATGGATGAAGAGCTATGGACTGACAGCTGTTGCCCAGCCTTATCAGAAATTGGATCCATTCCCCTGGGGTTTAGTTCAAAATTCTCATGTTTAAGTTATGCTCCTTTATTGTATGCTCTCCTTCTGAACTGATGAATCTTGCATCACTGTCTGCACGTGGTATAGCCAGGAGCACACCTGGAATGGCAAGACTTCAGTCAGTCCCAACAGATAGAAGGAGAAATTGAAGCTTGATCTCACATATGCTGGATGTGTGTGCAAGCCGGTTTGTTATTACATGCAAAATAGGTGTGGCGGTACCATTACCTGTAACCATCCTGATTATTTAATTTGAAAAGGTTGTGCCCTGATTGTTCTTTCCAATTTGAGGTACAAAGGCCTGATCTCCAGGGTGGACTCTATGTTCTGGATCCCAGAGGCAGGGAGGAAGCTTCCTGAAGCCTTGAGTCAGGTACTTGGGCTCTAGGTGAGGATTTTAAGCATATTCCTGTACCTACCATTTCCTGTTGGTTCCCCATTTTTGGGGAGTAGGCCTTAAGGTATGCTTACCTCTCTGTGCTGTGTAGGAAGTGTAGGTGACTAATTCTATGACCTAGATTCTGTTTGAGAAGGAGAGCTCTAAAATTAAAATGTTGGGTATGCATGCATTTAAATCTCTTGCTTAGTCTAGTCCATATTTCTTTTTGAAATCTTGCTGGGCATTTCAGTCATTGTATAATCTTGGCATTTAGTCTGGGAATTGCCTGGGAGAGTTATCTTCTGCTACATTTTGTACAAATACATTAAACTGGCACGGAAAAAAGAAAACACGCTGAGATGGGCTTTGCGGAACACATCAGCCAGGTGAGAGAGAGCCTCTAGAGTTTCCCAATGCTGGCTGTTGAATTAATCCTAAATTTATTCAACCAGCTATTACAATGTGGTAAAAAAGCTAAAGAAAATAATTAATTGACTGGCATTATCCATTACTGACCACATCTTTCCCTGTTGCAACCCAGGTTGAGAAATTGCAGCTCCAGCAGTTTTTTTAATTTGTGGGTGTCCTCTTAAACGAGGTATATTGAACTGGATAGAAGCGAAAGGTAGAAATGTCTGTAAACTATCACATGTTCCAGAGCAGTAATAATTTAGGAGTCTCTCTGACATTCAGAAGAAGAAAATATTAGTTGGCTAGAATTTTCTATCTCATAGCAAAGAGGCCAAGAAAATACTGTAAATGCTGCAGGCATAAGAAAATTAATAAGTACATACCATGCTATATGCACATTCGAATGCTATAGTCTGGCATGTGGTTACAAGTAGTAAAAAGGAGCTACAATTAGGTTCTCTTCACTAAATTATAACTGCATTTATTAATATTTATATAATCTCTCAACACTAAATGTCAGGATTATTTCAATGCTGGGTTCATCATTACTTACTCAGTGGAATAACATGTTGATAACTGAAATGGTGATCCATTATATTTTTCTTCCTGGATTTCCTAAATATGGATTTAGCTGTGCTGGTGAAATCAAATCACCTATAGGGCAGCAGCTGTCAGAACTAGGGCTGGCTGTAGAACAAGAATTATCTTTAGGTAATTCAGGGTCATCATATTTTTATGTTGGATCTCACTCAAACCAAGAGAGAAGACAGGGGAAGCACACATCCTACAACAGTCCAAAAGCAGAGGATGCTCCAAAGGGGGATCAGCCCTTTTCTTGCCCTAGGCTTGCTTATGGGGACAGGGGGTTGCTGCCTCTTAGGCTCCAAGGTGTCTCTGGGGCTGCAAGGCACTTAAACAACCTGTGCCAGCTTTGTGCTCAGGCTGACCACAAAAGCCACCTGATTTTCTGGGTGCTACAGGAAGATGCCACCTGCTCTTGTGGGAAAGACCTAGGTCATCCTTTTAGCCCCACAGTAGGTGTCACAAGCGCAGGCGGGATATATGGGGCAACCTAGCAAACCAGTGGAGCCGTGGCACTTCTACACTGTGGGTAGATAGGCAATTAGGACTGGTGTGGATATGGGTTTTCTCTGGTATTTCCTGAAAGCCACTTTTCTACCATTGAGAAAGATGGTGCAGGTCCGGACAAAGTCAACTGTCACATAGGATGGGACATGAGTTTGTGCTCACACCACACAGTGTAGGTATATCATGTGGATCCCCTGAGCACTGGTACATGTCCATCTTTCGCCTGCGTAGCCGTACAAAAACATTGGACAGCCGTACAAATTCAGTGGACATTCTTCCTTACAACATTATCAGTCAACCTTAAAAAAGATGTTCCAAAGAACACACAACATTACATGATTCAGCTGAGATTTCCATTTCTCTGGACACACTTCTGGAAGTAAAGTGGAACTGCTATGTGTTAAATGCTGGATCATGACCTTGGGCTGCAGTGCTCAGCCCAGAGCGCTGAGTGCCAGACGCAGATGGGAGGACTACGGTTCTCCGTAGAAGAGCAGTGCCCTTCCTTTAGGGAATCTGCCCATCTCTGTACCAGCAGGAATGAGGAAAGTCATATCTTCTCTTATTCTTTAAACTCTCAGGGCTAGAACAAATTTTACACATCATTTAAGCTAAGTGCTTTGTAGAAACCACATAAAATGCAACTCTTTTTCCCAAAGGCTAAGATTAAAAAAGAAGGAAAAGATTGACGGTGCTGAGTGTTTAATGGGTTGCAACTTAAGAGATCTGATTTGGAGAGGATAGCCATTTGACACTGGTAAGGAAGCATGGCCTTCGAAGGAGTCTGTCTGGGGTAGCAAGGGCTGGCGGCTCCCTGGAGGTCCCCCGGGACAGCAGGGCAGGTCCTGGCACTGCTGTGGCATCCCTGGGGCAGGGACCGATGGCCCCAGGGGTCTAACGTGGGGTCCTGGACCAGGGCATGGTGGGAGGAGGCCAGGCAGGGACAGTATGGCCCCATTAGAGCCCTCAGATTTTCAGATGATATATCCAGAGTCACCAGATCTCCGTTAAAACCTTGGTGCCAAAAACTAAATGACAACTGTAACATGCAAAGGAAGCTACTCTACCCACAGGGAATGGCTTGTCTAGGAGGCACTTCGGCTGTGGCTCTACGGACTCATTTTAGTATGAGATACATCGTGAGAGTCTGCAGTCTTTTTGCTGTTTAAAGCCTGGAGAACAAGGAGGAGATATAAGTCAACATGCAGGTCACTAAGCAGCCGTGGGAAGTAACTCCAAAAGGGGCTGGTGTTCTCGAAGCAAAACATGCAGCTTCAGTATCTGGAATGGATGGTGATGAGAGGGGTAAATGTTAGTATCAAAAAGGTTGGGAGATTGAAACAGTCACAAGAATGGTCAGATCAGGAGATGGTAGATTTAAAGGAAACACTTTTTTCTAGTGAAAAAAATTAGATTTTTGTCAGAGCATAAATATGAGAGAAGTAAGAGAGAGGGAAATTAAGATGATCCCTAGGATGTGATTCATGCTAGGGAATGGAACTCTGGAAAAAGGGTATTTACTCTGTGTGGTACACCTTGAGTCTGAGAAGTTTGTGGCTACCCAGACTCTAATGGAGACTTCCCCTCTATATATTTTAGGGTCATTGTCTTAGAAGAGCATCTTGGGCAGTACACTAATGTCCATGAGTTGCCTACAAAACAATGGGGACAAAAATGGACCTCTGAGGGGTGCCAAGAAAGATTGAAAGAATAGCTGGGGGATAGAAGGAGACCCAGGTGAACTGCCTGGAAACCATGGGAAGATGGAACATCAAGAAGCAGAAAACCATCCGGAGTATAAAAGTCAAGAAGTATGAGAGAAAGAAAGCATAAAGCCCTTGAAAACCAGCCAGGAAAATATGTATTCAGACTCTTTGCACTGTTTGCACGGTTGTTCTGTGAATAAATACCAGTTTCTGGCAAAATCAATCCAGTTTACAATATCTATACAGATTTATACATTTCACAGAGTGCAGCTAGACATTTCACTACTGCTTGCTTTTATTCTCTTCCTAAGTTAGTCTCCATGATGTCCACAGAAATCAATGGAAGTATTCCCAATTTTCAAAGATGTAGACAAGGCTGGGATCTGGCCCAGGAACATATATTTCAAAATAGCTGATTGACACTAGATATGAAAGCCCCCTGAATAAGTAATGGACTGTTTCAGTGTGCCTGCTTGGTCTGTGTGCGTCCTACCTGCTGCTTGCACAGCACTGAAAGAGCTGCTAGAGGAAAGACAAGGACAGTAGACAAGTAGGTTGAACATAAGCAGTGATACCAGCAGGGCTCGCGCAGCACGTATTCAGTGAGCCCGTTAACTGCCAAAGGCACTCCACTGTGAGACAAGCTTACGTCTGCCTAAATTTTTTTCACTGAACACAGAGATATTTTAGAATTTGTTAATGGTGTTCCCATGGAAACTTTCCCTGTGTCACGCACGTTTTCCTTGCTACAGGTCACATCCTATTTCATCTTCAGTCATTATTATTATTAATATAGATGGCAGTTGCTTTATGACTGCCTTGCAGCTCTATAGCTTGCATACTCCTAAGACCACCCTTTAAGATAAAGATTTAATTGTCCTAATTGTTAAGATTTAGTCTGTCATTTGCTTCCTGTATATGATATGGCAAGGAAAAGATCCTCATGGGCTCTATTTGCCAAAGCAAGCAGGCTGTTTCAAATAAAATGTTCTAAAATAGTATCTGATGTGGTTTGCATAGGTTATTCTCATTCTGATGTCTATAATGTTCTGAACCCCTAATACAACTAGTGAAGGGTCATTAATTGTAGCTTTAATAGTCGGGCCTATTATAGGGCAGTATCCATAAGACAATTTGCTGTTTAGTGTTGTAAAAACCTGTATTTGGGAAAAAAATGGCCAGTTGTGCTTTTCTTCATTTTGACTAGTAACATTCTAGCTGTAAACGTTTTCAGAGAGATGCTGTGGTGCTCCCATTATGATCTTCTTTTTTCCATATATTCCTTCCAGAAATTTTTACCTGTTGGACCCAGGTCACTGTAGCCCAAGATAAAGTAATTTTGGATCTTGACCGAGTAAAGAAACATTTATGTATGTATGTACATATATACATATGTATGCTTTTAAACAGCTGCAGTTCTGCAATTGCTTGGCTAGAAAATTGGTTTTTAGCAAAATAGCCCTCAAACAGGAAAAGTATATGAATGTGTTGATGAGAATCAGTTTAGATCTGGCCAAGTTACAGCTTGCTGAAAATAACACTTTGCGCAAAAGCAATCTTTTTTTAGAATGAGCACTTAAAATTGAAAAAATACTGCACGAGTGCACAGCTAATACAATGACATATTTTCTCCAATAACAGCTGTTTCTCAAACAACTCACTGTAACATGCAGCTTTTTGCTGCAGCTCCTACCAGTTCTTTCTAATAAATAGCATTCTGTGTTTCCATATGCCATATGCACAATATGTAATAAGGTAGAGGAAAACCTTATACATTTATATTTAGGATACGGAAACAGCGTGTCAGGGTATAGCTGTGCGATCCCAAATAGCTAATGGATCAGACAGAGATTTGGTCAGGACCGATGCCCCGTTTCCTCCTGTTTCTACAGGAGGATTTATCCTGGGTCCTTTATAACTTTAAGAGAATGGAAAACTCTACGTGCCCCTATTGGCAACACACTATTGTCAAGCGTCTGCCTGGTTACAATTCCTTATCACCCACAACAGAGCGTGAGAAACCTACAGGCAGGGAGTGAGAAGTTAGGCAGCAACTCCAGCAGTCCTTCTTTCCCTTCGGTGGGCTGAAAAGGGGAAAATTAAATACTAAATTGTCTTCTTGATCTTTCACTACACTGCAACAAGAGAGGTCCTGACGTACCTCCCTTTTACATGAGCTTTTAAAATACTTTTGATCATGTACCTGTGTCTTCTTGCTACAATATGCAGTGCCAGTATTTTCAGTCTCCTTTCAGTGCAGAGACACATTGCTGCACCCTTATAATTTTTATCATTCTTTTCTGAGCTTATATAAGGTGCAGTTTCTCTGAGGTAGATGGACCTGCATAGTACAGCATAAGCAGGTGAAGCTGCACCACTGATTTGACTAATAGCTCCCTTCTCTTCTTATTTGCATCTTTTTTCCTCCTGCATCTTAAGATGGCTTTGTTTTTCAGTGCCTAGCTGCTCGTGAGCGTGATACAGCTTTTGCTACAATTTGTTCTTTTCACGGTGAGATGTTGGCCTCTTTGGTTGGGTTGATAGAAAATGGTAGGCAAGGTTGTGACTGCAGGCAGCTTTCTAATATCCAGCCACAGAAGAGGGCATCCATGTTGACAGTGCCCCCTTAATTCTAGGTGGCTTTATTGTCAGTTGTATAATTCTAGTGTTCCCTGAATGTATTTTTGAAGCAATACAGAAGTCATGACAGTGGAAGAAAAAAAAAATTTTTTGAGAGAACACTACTTTGTTGGAATTCATGCTTTATCGAAATTATCAGAATAATAAGATCAGGATGGGAAACATCTCAGAATTTTGTGGATCTCCTCCTCTGCAGTAATGTCAGCATCTTCAATCAACTAGCTGACTTAGTGAAAGAGCATTTTCATTAACAGAAAGGAAGGATGACTTATCCCATACTCTTTTTGAAAATGTAATAAAATAAAAAATAATTTTGAAAAAATGTAGTTCAGATAAAAAGCAGGCAGTTACACATAACTGGTTCTGTAGGCTTTAATCTCCTAAAGCAGTGACTGGACAAAACACACCACCTTTGCTTAGGTCTAAGTCTCTCCATCTGACTACAGTAGAAGTAAGATTATGTCTTTTAAATTATTTTTATATCTCCTGAATTGTTTTAGAGAAACATCCAAACATACTCTCTCTAATTTCCTCAGGATATAGCATCCACAAAACATGAAACTGTGTCCTCTGTGTCAGGATGCACAACCCGTCATGCAAGGTAAGACAAAGGCATGTAATTACAAATTATTCTGTTCCATAAATAGAGCTTCACCACTGTATTACCTTTAAATGCTCATCTTTATCGGGACGTAAGACAAGCTCAGGCACAGACTGAACAAGTTAGCTACAGTGTTACTCCAATTGCTGCAGATCCCACAGTATTGTAAGAGGGATTCATTATAACAGAAATGTTACCTCAAGCCTCCTGCTGTACTACTGTATTTGTCATCTAAATACAAGGTCTCTCTTAAACTTACAGTTTTGCAACTATGGAGTGAGTCAACCTACAACAGACCATGGGTGAGAATAGTGTCCAGGCAAGGAAAAGATACTCAGAAATAAACTGGGATGATTGTAAGAACAATTTAACTTAATGAAAACAAAAAGGCTCCTGAGCCATTTAACTTCCATTAACTCTAATTAATCAGAATGAATTTTTCCTCATTCTCTAATGTGTTTAAAAGTCAGGTTTTCTTTTAAAATCTATTTTAAATGCCACTCCATTTATCTTAGATGCCCAAAGTCTGCCAGGACTCTGTATTCACTCCAGATCCACTGTGGCTGTACCCGTTGACACATACCACACCCCGGGTTTGGATTGTAACATCCTCCACTAAATTTCACAAAAACAATTTGCACAAACTTGCATAGCCCCAGGCCCTTATTATCTATGCATGACCATCTAAGCTAATTTTAACTTGCAGAGTTTCTTGAATACTCTGCAAACCTCTAGTTGCCATGGAAACCCCTGCACCTCAGCATGCACGTATAAAACTTCCACAAGGAAAACCACAGAGGGAAATAGTGCCTGTTTTCAGGTTAAAGGCTAGTTAGAGTTTACGAATATTACATATCTCTAAATCATCAGTATTTATGCATTTCAGAAAATGATGTGGTTTCACACACAACAGAATGCACAAATGGAACTGGGTAAATGTCCTACAAAACAGAAGGAAAAGCATGCTTTGCTATTGTCAGCCTGGACAATAACAGCTTTGTGAAATTTTCCTAAAAAAATGATCAGCCCTTGTATAAAAGTTATCTTGTCTACACTTATCATGCTAAGGATAAGGATTAAAAAGTATAATGATGTTTTTACTTGTCCTTATAAAAAGAGACTTCTCGAAGGCAAACAGGCAGCTGGAATTTTGAAATGTTGTCTCAATAATAAACTCTTCAATAAACTTTATAATACTAATCTGAACAAAAATCATCAGCTGAAATAAACAATGCACATAGAAGCACATTAAAGCATTAGTCAGTGGCCATAAATGCATGCTATTTTTGGTGGGTTTTTTTAGCAAGGGCAGACTAGCGATAAGCAAGAGAGACATACCACAGGAAAGGGGAAGAGAGAAGGAATATGAGCCAACTGAAATGCTCTTCCAGATGTAGATTATAATGGGGCATCATTAGTACCCACTTTTAGTGCATCTTTATTCTTTCTGTATTGATTGTATCAAATGCTGAGGTCTGGGGTTTTTTTACTTTCCCTTTATACTAGAAAATATAAAAAATATATTCTAAAACATTATAAGCAGAAAAAATCAGTTAACCAATGTAAAGGTCACAAAGGATGTCCTATATGCTTCCACTCCACTGGTTATAGCTAATGTTGTTTAAATTATTTTGCCTCTTACCACCCCTCTGGACTTTGCCGTTGTTGTAGTGGGTTAAATCTAGATTAGAATTGAGGCACGCCTGACTTCTGTTCCTGGTACTGACACTTTCTGACTGTTTCAGATGGTTCATTTAACCCCTCTCTCTTTGGTTTCCACATTTGTATAATGGAAGGTCACATTATCTATTTCCAGTGGGCACTTTTTGTTTAAATTAATTATATAGCATTGCAAACAGATAAAACAATGTCTATACTAAGCGTCATTGTTATGCATGTAAATATTATGGCCAGATTGAAAAATGTAGAAAAAGAATGATATCAAATGAAGAAGCCGCATAGAATTTATAGTTTGTGTGGTTCTGATCCCAGCTTACATTACTTTGTAAGCTAACGTATGAATTTTAATCAGAATGGTTATAAATTTTTTATATAAAATAATGAAAGAAATATCTGTGGTGCAGGGCTTGCTAAGATCCATTACAAAATAACAGAAGAGATAATCTTCTATCAATTTCACTAGATTACCTCTTCCTGATAAAATACTTCTGTATTGATTTCTTGCCTATTAAACTCCCCAGGGTCTCTCCAGGAGGGATGCTTACCGGCTTTTAACTAATAGCATTACAACATCACATCCACCTTCTCTGTCAGTAATAAAATGTAACAAAACAAATCATCTGCAAGGGAACATCTGCTATGGAATATGAAACTGCTCTGTTCCCTTTATGTTAATGGGCAAAGGTCATAAAAACTGGAAAAGTAATCCAAAGTTTTTAGCAATTTTTGTATACATCCCACCTGAGTCGAAAATGGGCTCACTGTTTCAAAAGCATTTGGTTTCTTTTGTACAGGATGTGTTTATACAGCTGGTTTTCAGTCCATCGGCAGATGATGGCATCAAATAGAACAAAACAAGAACACACCATCAGTAGCATCATCAGCTTCTTTCTTACATTTGAAATTATTGTAATTCCACTCTGTACCCCAAAAAGAGATGTAAGGAGAGCATTCTGAGATGCTGAGCATAATACATGTTCATTTAGAAGTTAGACTTGATTAAAAGTCCTTATTCAGGTCAGGTGCCCTCTTTACCATAATGCTACAAATTCAATCATCCAGCTGAAAAAACACAATGTATAATAAATTTATAAACTTTACAAAGTTCTTTTTTTAAAAAAAGGGGTGACTAACCTGTGCAGGCCTGAATCCTGACTTGATAAGGGTTGCATTTGATTGCTTTGCTATTAACCATCCGATGGAAGAGCGTGACTCAGTAAGTCCTTTGACAATCCAAGAGTTTAGAAAAGCAACAGTGTCTAGCATGATCCCACCTAATCCCTTCAGGGTCTTAGCAATTCCACCTAAGACCCTGAAGGGATTTTAAAAGCAATAACAAACCACAACAGTATAAGAATGTGTCAGGGAGGTGCATTTTATTTCGGTTTTACAGATGGAAAAACATAGGGAAACTACTGCACCACAGATCAGACAATGCATCAACAATAAAACAGAAGCCCAGAGTCCCGACAACTTGAGTTAAGAGAACAGTAATTTGCAAATTCATAGCATGGCTGCGTAAGTTGTGAAGGAGTTGACTTGTTGAATAATGCTATGAAGATGCAAATTATTACTTTCTTAAAACAAGGTATTAGGACACCTGGCTTCTGTGTTGAAGATGCTAATTTCCTGAAGGTTTGAAAGATTGTTAAAGGAAAAAAAAATATACTAAAGAACATGTCAGGAGATATCTTAGTGGCTTGTGGACATAAAACTATTTTTAAGGGGTGGGAACTTTGTCTGTACTCTTTTCTCATGTGCCTGTGCGTCAGACAGGATCTGGAGTCAGGTTGCAAAAGGAAGGTGACAGGTGAAGAAGAAGAAAGTTCTTCTCCCATAAATGTTTGTTTGGTCCAGTAGGATGAGGTTGAAAGAGGAAGTGCATACAGTCCTCCCTCTGTGAAGGCTATTTTATTAACTTTCCTAATATTTTTCTTAATGGTTTCTCAGGTTTTTGTCTGTTGGTCTTGGGATTTTTTTGGTGAAATCACTTTGGTAGAGGGGGGGATGGAGAGAAGGAAGATGTCAATGGAAATCTTGCTGTTGTGCTGTATTGACTGTAGGTGCTGTATTGGATGCTTTTTTTTCTGAACTGAGGCCAAAGTGAATCCATTTGGAGGGTATGATCTTTATCTTTTGACAAGCAGCTACACTGCTGCCAATACCAATTTGAATGTTAGCATATGGTTTTGTGCTTAACATCTTTAGGTATATGCTCAGCTAATTAAATTCGGGTATATTTTCACTGTATGCATAGACTCTTTTGAACCCCTAAACATCTGAGCAGTTCTCTGGTTCAGAAACAGTCATGTGCCAGATAGTATTTAGTAACTGCAACCACAGGGTAGGTGTCACAGGGCATTTAAACAACGTCAGCATTTCAGCCTGCAGCGCTTGTGAAGCTTGTCCCAAGCAAAGGTGGGGAAGTCGGGGCGACTGCGCCAGGGCAAGCCAGGTCCGAAGGAGGGTCAGGCTGCGCAGTCAGACTGTGCCAGAGGAGGGGAGCACCAGATGCAGCAGCTTCCACGGAACCCTTCACTTTGGCACGAGTAGAGAAAACTCCCTCTTCCCACTTTTGCCACAGGAGCTCTTGCATGTGCTTTGCATCCCAGTGATGATGAGCCATCTCAGCAGACTTTACATCCAGTCTAGACTGGAGATGTTTTTTTCTGCCTTCCTCTATCCTAAGTGATTGATCACTCTAACATCCTCATCCTCTCTCATTCCTCCTTTGCCCCTTCCTTCAAGGTTACTGAAATAACCATTAAGAAATATGTCACATTTTAATAGTCCTGATTCTAACTCCTGATTTCCTCCCACTCATTTTAAATTTTATAAAATATTGAAATTTTTAAAAAGTCAAATCCTTCATTTACATAATAAGGAAATAGGGTATCGATATTGTAGATTCCATATACTATATTCCTCTGAAGGCAACATGTATTTGTAGTGCTTGTTTTGCTATGTACATATGTATATAGCACTCTAAGGCTAGGAAATATCAACATGATAAAAGCTGCAAGTATGTAATAAAATTTAGAATGTAGAATATGTCTGAGTATTAAAAAAAAAAATAACAAAAAATCTGATATATCCATCAGTTGCAAGATATTAAACAATATGTTGGTGGCTACACTTACTCTGCAGGCTATTGGGAGATCGCATTTAATGCCTTTGCTAGCTGAAGTAGAGCTTGATATCTCTTCAATCCAGTTTGCCTTTCAGGCATTTCTAGAGATACTTACGGTCTCTGCACATATATATTGCTTTCTGTCTGAAAATGAAACCATTATCACAGTGAGTTTTCAAAACTGCTGAAGTCTTAGGCATCTGTGCAGCCTGCAGTATTTTGAGGAAAAGTCATACTATACTTGTTCTGCGTTTTTGTTTTTATAAGAGTTGTGAACAGTTCAAGAGTGTTTTTGTGAACACTGAGATATGCAAAAGGTACACATTTGTAATACTCAAAACAGAGAAGTATACAGAAGACAGTCTAAGGACTATACGCTATTTTCTCTTTGTTTATATGGTATGGAATTGTATTTAGGATTTTGTTAGCAGCACTGCAGTTAAGTTATAAAGCCTTTAAATCAATGTGACAAAATAGCACAGACTTACCCTCTGTTGTAAATGCCCGCTGGGCCTCCTATTCTGTTAGTTTATTGGAGGCATAAAGGAGCTGAACTTTTAAATTCACAATGTAAAAAGGAGGTCTTCAGAGTATGTCAGATATCCTGACTTTTATAGTTTTCTGAAAACTACCTGTCAAACCTTAGGATGACCTATTGGAATTGCTATTACGTTGTATTCTTTCTACATTACCATAACCGTAGTTCTGCTATAAAAACTATTTTTTTGCATTAAGTACAATAATTTTTCTAAAGGCATGATGGACATAAATTAGGGGTTTTTAGATCCAAGTCTCCTTTTTGCACAGTGTAATATTCATACATACAGAATCTGTCCTAAAGATTGCCAACCAGTCTACTCTTGCTGGATCCTCTTTTAATCTTGCAATTCAGTTACACTCTAAAACTTTCTTTATCATACTGACATTTGAGGTACACACCTCATGGCACTGATGTTTTTCTCCTTTCCTTTAAGGTGGGCTACCACATTATGCTGTTGATATACCATAGTAGTCATCCATGAGAGCTGTGTTCCCCTTAGCTTTGGAAGAATGTTTCTCCCCATTTTTAGAATTGAGATTTGGTTGACACTCCAGATCCCATATAATATCTTTCAGAAATGTTAAGGAAATTCTGTGACTCCTCAGGGGAAAATCATGCCAAACACTGCCATCTGTTACTCATTTTTGACAAACTTAGCCCTTTACCTGTCAGCTCATTACACATCCTGAGAATTCACTACAAAGGAGGAGTCACTGTTGACTGGGGACTTGAACTTTGGAGTCTATGCAAAGTGTAAAGGGACATATTTGCTTCCATACTGAGAGGGATCCTTATGCAAATCACATGGTAGACAGAGAAAAACTGAAAAATGTCTGGTTTGTTGGAAGAGACTTGGAGTGATTTTCCACTATTACCAATCTCACTCACTGTGAAGCTGGTGTTTATAATCTCGATGTTGGCATTTTTATCAGCCTGTTAAGGGGTTTGAAAGTTCTGTTGTCATGTTTGCTCATATTCCGTAATAAGCTTTGGATAGATGATTCCCACATGCCTAATCCATTCTTCTCACTCAAAGAAAGCGCAGGATTACCTGCTTGAGCCAAAAAGGATATGCAGCACAAAGATGTGGGAAAACAAGTGATTACGGAGCTGATGATCCTGCTAGCGTTGTAATGAACTTAGCATTACTGTTTTTACCTAAGCCAAGAGATTGAGATTGTTTTCTGTAAACTGAGATGAGAAAATTCACAGCCTACACTTATGTTCCAAAAATAGAGATTTTTTTCCAAGTTTGCTTTTTAAGTATATAATTACTAAGTTCATCCATAATAACCAGAGATAGATTAATTTGAATATAAATGCTGAGACAGTGCGTCTTGGAGCTAGATTTATTGAAATTGCTGCCCCAGTTATTACAGAATTCGTAGCTGACATGTTTAGCCTGTCTTTTGCAGTGGTAAATTACCATTTTGCTTGGCAATGTATTGAAATTAAACTACTACATAGAGAAGCTTGTCGTCTCATTTAAGTAATTATTGACCTACTTCTTTTTTTTTTTTTTTTTAGTGAACCTGACGGCAAAAACCGCACACTGTCAGTAACACAGGGTTATCTTTCTGCATTTTAATCTGACTGCATTTTAATCAAGCTGAGATGAAAAGAGTTCAGAGGTAAGTGACAAAAATAATTAGATTCAAGGGAAGACTTCCATATGAATAAGAATTGAAAAGTTTAAGTTTGAAAGGAAATTAATAAGAAGAGACATCAAGAAGTAGACTGTTAATTATAGGATATTTGCCAGCTGCAAGCTGTGGGGATTCTCCCACCTTCCTTCCTCTTAAGCATCTTTGTGGGAACCCAGAAACTGAAAAAAATGCTCAGTCACTTGCCTAACTCTGCTGTGTCAGTCCAAAATTTGCCTAAGTAAGTCACCCTTAACATAAAATGCATACAAATGCTGCACCTTTTTCCCCCTCAAAATCTGCAAGAACTTTGTTACCCCCTTTGTAAGCATTTCCCATGTTTTAAACATTCACCATTAAGGTTAGTCAGGGAGAATGAACAAGCCCCCTCGGAAGGGCTGGGCAGAGCCCACAGGCTACATCAAACCTGCCTGACAAGTGCTGACCGAAGCCTTCGTGAAGGCGGCACTCACTCCATTCTCCTTCAGCTGGACTTAGAGATGATGACATTGAGAAAACAGGAGCAGAAGAAGGGAGAAGTGGGTCCCAGCTTGCCCAGTGTGGAAAGAGCCCAAGGACCCTTTTTCCTGACCTGTGGGCATGGCCACTGCTCCCTCTGCCAGGAAAAATTCTCCACTGCCTGTCCCCAGGTGCTGCAGAGAATTATCACGTGGCTAGTAGATACACAACATAATAAGTAGAATAAGGACATACTCCACATGAAAAGCTGAGGCAATAACACACCAGAACACTGTTTCAATGTACTATAAAAGTCAGAAAATGAGCTTTGTTTCACCAAGAGCAAAGACCTTTCTGGCCTGAGCTGTTCCTTTTAGAACTACCTAAATGTGCATGTTTCTGTGCAGTCATTTCGTGGGTGCAAAGAAAGTACGGAAATCTTTTTATATCAGCATTTTACTCATGTCTTTAAAACACTGTGTGCTGTACAAGAGACTGTTTAAGAAAATGGAACATGGAAAAGCAGGAGGACAAAGATAAGTGTATGAAGGAGGTGAGCATAACTCCACATCCCTATACTGTCAGCATTTACAGTTTTTCCGTGGTCCCCATACCTCCTGTCTCTATCAGGGTACCATGCTGCACTGCACCATGCATATATGTATACACATGAATAGGTGTGCCTGCGTGGGTGTGTAGGAAGCAACAAATATGAGCAGGACAGTTGTGTTGACAGTAGTGGCAGGTTTGTGTGGGTGAAGGTAGATGTACTGTGTGTTACAAACCTAGGACAACAGGAAACAATGGCTCATTAAAGCCATATGTAAGAAACAGACAATGCATCTATTAAGTCATGATTGATTCATGTTCCAAAGCCCCCATATCAAAATTCAGAGTAATTATAGTTGAGTCATGCAGGCAAGGAGACAAACTCAAAGCTGGCGTAGGTATTGCCAAGACATGATACAGCAGCAATCACCTGGGGTGGGGAGAAGGGAGGTGCTGCTTCAAAATCTTGGGCAGGGCCCAGGGCCACATGGTGAGATCAAAGTATTGGTATTTATTTTAAAAAAACACATTTCTGGTTCTGCCTGGATATGAAGAAAACCTTAAAAATGTAACAGGCTACCTGTTGCTTTGCGCTGCAGCCTGAAATATTAACTTCATTAGGAGTAAACTGTCCTGCTGTGCCTCCCTCTGAAACGTGTTGCCAGCTGAAGGAGAGTCTTCTGCGGGGGCGAGGAGGAGCAGGAGCCAGAAGAAGGTCAGACCGTGCAGTTGTACGCAAAGCTTGGCCTTCCTTTGGCTCTGGAGGGGCCCTGTCCATCCTGGGTGTGATCATCTTTGTGAAAAAAACTCTCTGCTCACATTTCCTTGCTCCCTTTCACATGGTGATTTCATGAAACTGTGAAAAGATGATTTATGCATGAAGTACAAGAGGGCTATGAGTCACAGTCAAGCTGTACAAGTTCATTCAATGGAGTGCTCCACACTAGACCAGCTATTATTTGAAATCACTGCCTTGGTTGAAGATTCCTCTGCTGCTTTGCACAGCAAACAAAGCACATAGTTAACTAAGCTACCTACTGGGAACACAGCCATGCGTCTTTAGGAGACTTGCCCTGACACAGCGAGGGATCAAATAAAGTGCATTTGGGGAGATGGTAGCCCTCAGGAGAGTTCAAAATGTCAAAGTGTTCTGTCAGCACTGCCTAATGAATAAAGTATTTCCAGGCTTCTAGTCCCTGCGCAGTGGAGGTGCGATGCTGATGTAGTTGCAGGGGAGAGAAGTCTCACCCTCAAGTGCAGAGTGCTGCACTTCTTCCTTGGCCTGTTGCCGCTCTCGTAATGTCCCTGTGTGCCAGGACGCAGTCTGTCACTGCAGACTAGGTTTTTGTGGGTCTTCGGCCTCTGTTCTTTTCTCTAGCAGAAGTGTGCCAGTACCGTTGGCTATTTAAACCAGTATTGACAGACAGTCAGGTTTCTCCTACATGTGTTTACTGCGGCAGCTCCCCACTTTCTTATTTAAAGTGTACAGACATTTATAGAAATACATATACCTTGACACAACCACCTAAATAAAAAATCTTAACACTCACTAAATATATAACATATTGGAAATACAACAGGTTTAGTAGGGTTTTTTTCTTGTTAGTATCTAGGTGATTAAATGTATCTTTGGGTAATAAATTTCCATTATTACTTTGAAAGAAAAATTAATTCTCTGAGTCACTAGCTAAAATAGAAGCGGTATTGTTATTTCCTAAGTAACTCCGACTCTGCAATCTTTGCTTAGGCAGTATTGATTTGAGATTTTGAGAATCTGGAAATGAAAAAACTACAAAATAAACCAATGCATTGAGAAATGCTTATGATTAGCTTTAGTTAACACAAAAATAAATACAAATACAAAAATAACATTGCTAACTTAATATCTGCACTGTGTATCATTCTGTGCATGTTGCCTTTTTGGATGTATCTGAATATTGGTATAATGATCATTGATGAAAAAATTGCAGAGAAGTCTTTTTGCACTTGGACTAGAACTAAGTTCACATGCTGGGATGAAGGTGAGGCAAAATGGCTTGTTTCATAAGACCAAAAATTACCTAAAAAGGCTAAAAATACATAGTATAGAGTAACAAAAGCAATAAGCCAAATTGGAATAGCTGTTGCCCTTGGAGGCTGTTGTCTCAAGCTGGAGACTGGTTAGGTCATGTTGGTCTGCTTGTTGGACATTAGGAACTACCATGACTGGAATCAAGCAAAATAATCACCATTACTAATAATGACTATTTTATTATTAAAAAAAGGAAAGGCTAATTCAGGAGGAACAGGAGTGCGAGGAACAGCTAGTTCCTTCTTTTCCATACCCCTCTGTAGAAAGTTTGTGCTGCTGCTGATGCCTTTGAGATTGAGTCTGTTCTTGGAGGGGCCTAACAAATCTTGGTCTCACAGGGAGATGGGGGATAAAAGCTGTAAAGCTGAGGGTGGGACAGAAATCCAATTACTGGTTACTCTAGAGGACACTTCTAATCTCTTTGCTCCCTTAATAAAAAGAAAAGTCTCATTTGAACATATCACAAATACCTGAAACAATGTGTAGAATGACTGATAGATTCTTCTGTGGAAAGATAGACCCTGCTTGCTATATTACAGTTAATCTATGCAGTTTATTACCTGTATGCTGTTTATTAGCTGTATAAGTTACCTATGGTATTGATAAGTGAGAGAAATCATGTGGATCAACTTCTCGGTAAACCTCCTTCATCTAAACTGCATTCAAAGGAGCAAGTTTTTATATTTTCAAAGTTGGAAATCTGTTTCAAATAAATCCAAATAACATTGCTCATGCAAATCTTTCATCTCACTAAATTAATGAAGGGTTTCTGACTTTTAAGTATGCATTATCTTGTTTTTATAATCTTTTTTCTCTTAAAAGAGTGGGTGTCATGTGAGTCATTTCTTTTTTGAGTTGCATAAGCGAAAGGTTTGTGTATGACAGCTGGCCAAATTAACTTCCCAATTAATATAAATATTCTAACATAAATAGCTACTTTTCTTAGTAACCAGTGTAGCACCTTGCCATACTGTACATAATATGCATTCAGACAATAAGGGTACCAATAAATTACTACCTGGCATGTTTTAAGATATACAACCTTTGCACCTATAATCTGAAGAGAGATACTGTCTCAAACATTTAAGTAAACAAGGTTTTCATCCAAGAAAGAGAAAACAAATTATACAGACAACCTTGGCAGAAAATTTTGAATGGTCAAGGCTTGTTTTGAGACGAAAGCATTCAAAATGTTCCCAGCAGAAAATGTTTCCAGCAAGAAAAACCTCAGCACCTTTTGAATATATTTAAATGGAAAATTGGTGCCATGAAAGAAAGCGTCACGGCCCTGAGGGCACTGCTAGGACATCACGTCCCTGCCCGGCTCCTGCCTCGGGGTTCCCCCCACCTGCCCATGGCCCCGGACCCCATGGAGGTGCCCACTGCCCCCCGGCCGCCCTGCTCCGGCTGCCAGACCCTCCTTGGGAGCACCCATCACTCCCGGTCCCTGACCCCATGGAGCTGCCCTGGGTGTCCTAGCAGGATGGCTGCATCACAGGGCTGCTTTCATTTCTGCAAAAACATTCCTCAGACAAATCTCTTTGCAATGTTTTTTTTTTAATCCACAAATATCTGTTTAAAACATAAATGTGTTAGAAAGCCTGCCTCCTTGAGATAAAGAGCATATGCCTGCCAAAGCTTGAAAGGCAGAGATTTCCCATTCTTCTCCTCAGTCAGAGGAACAGTGGTTGTCGGATTTTACAGACTGCCTCTTGACCAAATAGCAGGTACCTTCACAATCTGCTTTTTTAATATACTTTTAACTTCCAGCTGAAGACTTCCAGTAAGTATGTCGTAGGAATCACAATGTCCAGGGTTTACCTCGATTTTCTAACACAGATTGGAGAGAACTAGATGAAAAGCTGAAACAAGTAAAAACTGTAAAATGCAACAATATAGAGTACTCCAGATGCAGCCTCAGAAGCACAGAGTGGAAGGATCCCCTCGCACAGCCTGCTGTCTGTGCTCCGACCAGTGCAGCACAGCGTGCAGTTGGCCTTCACCACGTGGGTTAACTTCTGACTCCTCTTCAATGTCTTGTCTGTGAGGTCCCCTTCTGCAAATCTGCCTTCTCTCCAGTCAGTGCCCAGGCTGCACGGTTGCGTGATATTTTCCCATCCCAGGTGCAAGACCCTGCATTTGCCTTTGGTGAACTTCATGAGGTTTCTGTTCATGAGGATTCCTCCAGCCTGTCTATGTCCCTCTCAAAGACAACTGTCCTCCAGCGTATGGACTGTTCCTCCCACCTAGGTGTTATCTGCAAACTTGCCGAGGGTGTGTTCCACCCTATCATCCACGTCATCGATGCACATGTTAAATGATTTTGACCCCAGTATCAGTCCCTGGGGAACATCGTTCATAACTAGACACCAATTGTACTACAAACCCCTTGAGCCCAGTTTTTCACCCGTCTTCCAGTCTACCTATCTAGAACAAAACTCCTCAATTTGGCTATTACAATGCTACAGGAGAATGTGCTGAAAATCTTGCTAAAGCCAAGGTCAATGACATCTGCTGCTCTCCCATTATCTACAGGGCCAGCCATTTCGTCACAGAAGACAGTCATGCTGATCAGGCATGATTTGTTGTTGGTAAATCCATGCTGGCCATTCCCAAGCCCTTTCTTGGCTTTCATGCACTTGAAAATGGCTTCCAAGATAATTTGCTCTGTAACTTTCCCAGGAACTGACTTGGGGCCAACTGTCCTGTAGTTGTCCTGTAGATAGATCTTCCTTTGTGCACTTCTGAAGATGCCTTTTTCTGATCACTGGGGACCTCCCCTGACCATCATGGGCTTCCAGAGGTGATAGAGCCTAGTTTCGCAATACAGTTGGCCAGTTCCCTCAGGATGCTGTCGGGACCTATGGATTTCTTTATGTCCAACGTGCTTAAGTAGTCCATAACTCGATCCTCTTTTACTATGGGCAGTACTTCTCTCCCTCAAACTCAATCAGTCAGCACAGAGACCTGGAGATACTTGAGGAAATACCTGCTCAGTAAAGACTGAGGCAAAGAAGGTACTTCTTTGTGTTTTCCATGTTCTTTTTCAACCACCCCATTCAGCAGCTGGCCACATTTTTGCTGATCTTCATTTTGCCGATGAGGTACCTATAGAAGACCTTTTTACCTTTCACATTTCTCACCAGCTTCAAATCCAGCTGAGCTTTGGCTTTTCCCTGCATGCCTGGGCAATGCCTCTGCACTCCTCCCAGGTAACTTGGCCCCACTTCCACCTTCTGTATATTTCCTCTTTGTATTTAGACTCAGTGACGTGTTCTCCTTTCAACCAAGCTGGCTCCCAGTCATGCCTGCTAGATTGCCTGCTTAAACATATTTAGGATTTTCAGAAAAAAACCTATAAACTTGTTACATAGTCCAAGAATCTTGGTTATAAAATATGTAGGTATTATCAATAGCTACTTTGAGTAGCTTTGATGTGCATGAGTCAAGAACATATCTCCTCTGACGTCTAGATTCATCAATAAAAAATAATTTTTTAAAAAATGAAAATATCTATCTAAAATTTGTCTTCTTCTTAGATTTCTTATACTTATTTCTCACAACCAGTTCTCTGAGATACTTTCCCGCTTCCTTTCTGTACAGATTTATGGATAAAGTAACATGCCATCAGCCTGTATATTCATTGTGTGAGTAAAAGACATGGTAAGTCATCCACTAAATACCACTCCTGTACAGTAGTCATCTTAACTATTTTATTGACTATTAGAAATTCAAATTGCTTAATTATTTTATCTTTATTAGTCATCTATTTAATTTTATTCTAATATGTCTTTTATTCTGATATTTATTTTATTCTAATACACCTAATGCATCTTAGTGTATCTAATACATCTTAGTACAGATACAAGAGTTGTGCTCATAAAAACTATTGAATCACAGATTGGTAGAATCACGCACATCTTTATGCTTCATCACAACCATTGTAACTCATACACAAATTACCTCCTCTCATTTACTGCTTTAACTGCCATGTAAAATGAGAAAAACCCTGAAGAAAGTTACAGAAAAGAAACAGAGATCACAAAGAATTTACTTACAAGTATTGGAAAAATCCTTAGAAACCAAATCATATAAATTGAGATAACACATAATTATCTTTCAGCTCTGTTATTGTCTGTGTTTATGGCATGAAGGTTATTTACCCTATCAACTGTAAAAGTCTTTAAGCATGTGCTCTGCCTTCCATTATCTCCTCACATCTCACAGATGAGCAGGAGGAGGATGTGTCACTGTGCAAGCTACCCAGGTAGTATTTAGGTGAGGATAGCAACTGGGAGGATTAATTGTTCATACGTGATGTGTGGTGACTCAGTGCCTCTGGTTGGAAGTATTCCACCTTTGAGATGAGAGAATGACAGAGAAATCGTCTCTCCCATCTGAGTGCCCATGGCACGTAGCTTCGTAATTATGGTCAGATTTGCATTCTGCTTTTGGTTCTGCTGTGTCACATTGGCCCCTAATCCCGACAGTCCCGGAGGAGTAAAGGAAGCTACGTAGCCTAACCCCCCTGTTCCCAAGACTAACACTGATTTATTAATGTGTCATATGTAATTCCTTTAAAAGGTACTTACAATATATGGGTTGCAAAATATTACAAAACCCAGATACTTTCACAAGGCAACCTATAGCTGCAAGTCAACTCAATGCATGAGCTAAAAGACATATGGATGAAAGAGTCAGCCTTCTGAATCCCCTCTACTTACAGGAAGGGAGCATCATTGCCAGTCAGCCTAAAGATGCCTCATTTGGATTCCCATTGCAGGTCTTGAGGCATTAATATCAACTCTTTAGTAAATGAATATTAGTAGATCCACTCTTTCACCCCTTGATGTGCTTTGGTAAAGATCAAAGATGTGTAAAACACAGAGACAGAAAAGGATTATCATCAGATGTATTAATGGCTGACTTGTTGAAATGAAAATAGAAAAAAAAAAAATAATGAAAATGTACATGTTTGTGAATTGCAGTGGGTATCTGAGACCCACCAATAAAGACAAGATTTTTTATATGCACTCTTCAGAAATTTATGAAGAAATTATCTCTGGAGTGTTAGTTATGAGTTTGCTATGTGTTTGTATTTATTATTATAGCTGAATCACTCTGAAACGTATTCACATATTTTCCAGATCATACAACAGAAGATTGTATATATTAGGATAAACACTGATAAGAAACCAGACAAAATTATTGAGGCTATCAACAGTGTAGGCTATGTTCACCCACATCTTTCTCTACTTGCTCATAGTGATGCATCCCAGATCTCATCACCCACTATGCATATATCTGGGGTACATCAGCCCAAGCTGTGGATTCTCCCAGCAGGATCAAGGACCTGAAAGTTCAATGGTGCAATTATTTCCCAGCAGTCACGATCCTAAACAGTGCCAAAGTGCATGTGTTGCTTTCGGGAGCAGAGGGTAGATCTGTATTCATGTTATAAAATCTCAGAGACAATATGCATACATACACTCTCCAGCAGGAAGCTGGATTTCTTGAACATGCATGAGGTAGAAGTAAGGCAGATTCCTAGCCAGTCTCCTCCTTGCAGGATTAATACTCTGTTTCTTCTTCCAAGTATTCAAGTAGGATAGACTGTTGACAGCAGAGAAAATACCTAAACTCTTGATCCCTTTACCAGTAACTTCACAGGGTTTGAGCTGCAGAGCTTATACTGGTGTAGTTCACTGCAGGTTGACAATGGGACATCGGCACCTTGTCTGTGTCACCTGGGAAGGAGCTGGTGCAGATGAGGAGCAGCTGCTGGGGTGGCACAGGGACCCCAAATGCCTGGAGCCTCAACCTGCACCAGCACATGCTGGGCATTTGGTCCTGCTGCTGCTCTGCAGTGGGACAATCCTTGCTTCCTAAAATTGGCATCTGATTTCCATCCCAGACTCAGTGGTGCTCCACATTGCTCAGAGAGCCAGACACTTCCAGGGAAGGCTGATCCTGCTGTGTCTGTGCAGGATCAAGAACACACATGAACAGTAAAGCTGCTGATCCCAGAAAGTGCCAGAATGACGACACGTGCACAATTAGCTCATCCAGTTGAAAGAGTGACGATGGTGTGAAGCATCCTGGCTGGGATGGTGCTGTGCCCTGTGGCAGTAGGGCCAAGGGCCAAGTTTACCTTCAGACTGACTTGCACAGTGGCTAAATGCCCCCAGGGACATAATCTTGATACTCATCAAGTACTCATAAGGAAATACATTTATAAAGAATTCCATAAAATTATACTTTTCAAGACACAAGTCAATTATTAAACAAAAGGACAAAATAAGAAAAATCCCTGGCTATTGGGTGTTAGGGTGGTGTATAAAGCTTTTAAAATTCTGCTGCAGCTTTGGTGCATGCCGTTTGCTAACACTGAATTATAAGGGAGGTAGGAACCAGAATCTGAACCAAATGCTGGGTACAAATAGTAGTAGTTTCTAGAATTCAGGCTTTTTAAGCAAGTTATGGACTCAAAATCTGCTCAAAGTCTATTGAAAGATTTTCTTTGTTAGGATGCCTTAAATTCCTAGTAGTGTCAGTTTCTCTGTTATCTGGCTGTACACATTATTTATTCTTAAGGGTCTATTTTCCCTACTCTGATTCTCTGTTGCAGGAGAGTTCCACTGACTAGGAGCTTCCAAACCAGTTTGTCATCTCTCTCAGTTCTGATACTTAACTTAGTTTTAAGGGTAAGTCCTGTGCAAACAAAAGTATTTCATTGTGGAAACAGAGAAGATAGAAAGTTGCTGATATGGTTCCATCATTTTCTAGAACAATCATTGCTTTTGGTCTGTCCTACTGGACAAGTCTGTCTTTAAAATGTTCATATGCTTATACTTACCTCCGACACTCCTTGTGCTTACCTCATGCTTGTGGTGGTTGTTTCCATCTACGCCACACTTTCAGAGACTACTGGGTTTTGATTCGCTGTTCAGATGTGGTTAATAATGATAAACAGCATGTGGTAACATCAGAAAAATATCTAAATACTCATTGGTGCCTTAGAGAGCTCTGGGTTTCCCCAGAGATTCTATGTATTTCTTCCACTGGGCCATGAAAGTCATCATGACAAATGCAGATATTCTTTTGATGGGTGTTACATGCACTCTTTGAAAAGAAACTGAATAGATGATTTCCAAGAATAAAAAGGAATCAAACACATCATCTTTGGTAATCAGAATGCATCTTTTAAGCTGATAAATAAAAAAAAAGGCACAAATCATCTTGAAAATTGCACCTGAAACTTTTTACACATGGTTGTTATAAATACTATGCAAGATTTCTGACACTGAACAAGATGAGAGAAAGAAGTCTTTTTTTTTTTTTGCATTTACTTCATGCTGTTGACAGTATTTAGCTGACTGCTTTTCCCTAGTGAGGCTAGATCAAGCAGATACTTGCTTAATTTTACAGACGTGAGTAACTGACTCCACTTGCTTCAGCACCACCAGGCATTACAAAACCAGGGTTCTCACCAGCTTGTGGACAACAACATGGATCACCTTTGCATTAGGTCACGAAGGACAGTGTGACATCAGAGACCTGCTTAAGCAGACAGCATGTATGTTTCACGCCAGTTTAAGTGACCATCAGCCGCAGCTGCTCAGGGCTCTCCTCCCAGCCCATGCACTGGCAAACCACTCATCAGACATGGGCACTTTGTATAAAGAACCAGTAGAAAACTATTTGCTTTAGATCTTTAGAAAGAGCCATTCTCTGATCATTGATTTCCAGAAATGAGCTGCCCATGGAAGCAGGAGAAGCCAGGGCTGTGGATGATGTGGGGTAAGGGGTATTTATGGCTTTGGGAGAGGAGAGCAGGAATGTAACAGCCCCACCTGAGGTCAGCTTAAGTCACTGTAGTACCACACCCGATAGGCAAAAATATTACCTGAAATTACTTTCAACTATTACTAAACTTGATTAACTTTCATACTGACAGTTTCTCTGAAATACCAGCTGGCTTCTTTCTTTCTCCCTGTCTATAGGAATGATTCTGAGACGTTAATGTAATGAAACCAAACATGCTGCGGGGAACATTAATGGGCTCATGAATACAAAAAAACCCTTGGCTCTTAAAAGCTCCAGGCTGTTCTAGCGGTAGTGCAGAAGTGGTTTGGGTTTTGGTTTGTTGTTTTTACAAGGCAGACTACAATATTAAAATAAGCAGATCCATCAGGGGACATGTGTCATAATGTATCTCTGGGGTTTAAAGCATGCAAACAAGTAAAGCAGCTTCTTGACCTAACAGTGTTCTTTCAATTTTAGACTAACTTTGATTTATAAGAACCAGCTGTTTTGGCTCCAAGGCACTGTTAGAAATTAAGCCATTTAGTGAAATTTGAAATGACTACATGAAGCACAGAGCAGTAAAGGATCAGGGGTTTGGGTCTGAAACCCAAAGGGGTTTTAAATGCCTTAAATCAAAACTCAGTCAACAGTACCCTCTGAACCCCCACTCTGCTTCAGCGTGTTTTTTCTGCCCGAAAGACTATTCTAGATTCTAGAGTCCATGGGTGCCTAAATTTCCTACCTTCATACAGCCCCCTGTGCTCCTCCACACTTAAAACTCAGCAGGACTCACAAAACAGGCTGTCCTCTATCTGTCTTAATGCATGACCCATCTGAAAGTCATTCTCAAAGCAGTGTCAGTGGTTTTTTTCTAAGCCTTAATACTTGGGCTGCCTAGCCTAGAAGGCCTCTTTCTTAGCTTGCTGGGTTCTTTCAGTCCTGGTTTTAGGACCTACATAAGCATCTACAAGCTGAAAGTGGGGCTAATGCAGAATTTGGAGGCCTAAAGTCAAGGAGTAGGTAATCCCCACCAATCTTTTTATTTGTCCAGAAGTCTTTGGGCATGTCTGTTTTCACCAGAACAGTTCCTGAGACACCTATAGTTGTTACTTTTTGTGGACTAAACTAGGCTTCTCATTACCTAAAATTGTTTGGATCCACCTGCTAGTAGTCTTTCCATCTAAGTCCCAGTCCAGTAGGCAGGTGCAGAAGATATTTGCTAGAATCACTTCTCTATCTTACATCAAACATTATTACAAGTTGCATTATTAAAAGTCCTTCTGTGGCTCTGGCCTCTGATCTCAGATGTCTGTAGTTTTCATGTCCAGGCCAGGCTTTTTTTTAAAGAATGTTACAAAAGTGTGGTTTTGTCATGTTCTTAGCCTTGGTTTCCTTGTATCATTTGACTTCCAGAGAATAATTGGCAACTAGAAGACAGTGCTACCTATATAAAAATTTCTCATAAATTATGTCCTTTCTTCACTGTTTCATTTCCCTTTGACACCCTTCAGGTACATTATTCCCCCGCTTCTGCATTTGCCTTTAAATGCATCTTCCTTAAAACACAGCAATACTCCCAAGGCTCAGGGTTCCCATGCTTTTCTTCATACTGCATTATACCTACGATTTTAGGTATCTCATAAAACAGATAGAGTATTTGTGCTGAAGAGTAGAGACCAACAGAAATACGGATATCAGAATTGGGAACAGAAATATCATCAGGAACCAAATCTTCCTTTAAATGCTCTCGGAATGAGGTGCAACACACTGAATGAGGGGGACAATACCTGTTGCCTAACCATGCTGTAGACTTTAATAAGCCTTTTCTTGCCCCCAAATCCAAGCTATTTCAGTTCAGCTTTCAAAACCGAATATGATTTGTCATATACTTATGTGACTTTGCAGTGCTTGGTTTAGATCTCAGCTACAGGCAGATTAGCAATTCTAATGCTACAAGGACAAAAAACATGTATGCAGGCAGAGAAGGTTAAAATTAGATGGGTTGTTTGTTACTTGTCACATGCTGTTGTAGATTGCATCGGCTCCATGTATGTTATACTATAAAAAGATTAATCAAAGCCAATGAAAGGAAAATAATGAAACTTTAATACACTGGAAAGGAAAAAGAAAAATAACTGTGTAACAGTAACAGTCCAAGCCTTACCCTCAAGCACAATTTTTTTGTATCTTTTTATTGGCATTTTGCCCACTTTATAAATAAAGTTATAGCACGCCTTTAGGGAAAGCAACTAGTTTACAAGATTACAGCATTTAATTATAAACCAAAAAAGAAAAAAATAAGTGAATATAGTAGAGCAAAATGCTTCCATGGAAAGGATAAACAGTTGAAATGAGTGCACATGATTATCCACAAAAACCTATGTTTGAATCCCAGATTCTATTAATAAAAGAGATGTGTACAATAAGACCAAGCCATCATGATGTATGATTACATTAAACAGATACAGTACATCTTTCGCAGCAGCTGTAGTTTATAACACTCACGAGAAGTAAGTGGCCTTTTTAGTAAAGACTTTTCAGATGATGACTCCATCTTCCTCTGTTGCCCTTTTTGTATATCTGATGAGTGCAATGGCAGTGAAAGGATCCTGAATAAATCCATGATTAAATACCAGATTCAGGTTTGCTCAAAGCATTGGGAGGGATCGGGGCAGTATCTTGACTTGGCAGAGTTCTGCCTGCTTGATAAGTTTGCTTTAGTTAGAAAATAATTCTCAAACATTAGGGAGGATTGTTCACATTCCCATCCTATATGTAAAAAAAGCAAACAAAAAAGTGGTTTGAGATGATAGTATTATCTAATTTTCTATCCTTTCTGAATTAAAAATACTGACATTATATTGTAACTCTTGCAACATATGGATTTTTATTAGCATTTGATTAACACACAAAAAATGAAGAATAATTTATGTGATTATTGGATGATATTTCAGAAATCAGGTGTTAAAGTATCTTTGATAGTTAGCTGTAAGATTTTTTTTTTATATCAATATCAATTTTCACTTCAGTAGAAAAAGTGTTGGGCCAAATGTTCTAATGAACAATTAATTTTTTTTAAAAATGAGTTTTGACCAAAAGAAAAGAGTGTTTTCTAATGTAAAAAATGAATAGTTAATTTCTGAAATACAGAAACACTTTGTGTAAGCATTTTTAAATTATTTTATATCTTGTTACTCTTCATTTCCAAAAAATAATCTTTCTTTAAGAATGTATCAAAATTTACCAACAAAAAAGTTAATAGCAGGAAATGATCCACAACTAAAAATATCATTTCATATTCAGTTAAAAGAATAATTTTGAAGTGAATTTAAAAAAATTTAAGGATTTTTTTTTTTTTAATCAAAACCAGGTATGTGTTTCTGTTTCACTTGACCTAAAACAAAAAATTCCAGCTTCTCTGGTTAATTGAACAAAAAAATACTCGGGAATTTCTACTGTATACTTTACATTCAACTATTACAAAGGAAGGGAAACATGTTTCATGTGTCTTACATTGGTGGTTCACTGGTAAGCTTTTAAGAAAAAAGATAGACAGTATAGCCAAAAAACAAATGCAGTTTACCAACATAAGGATTAAGGATGTAAGAATAATGTAAAATAACTAATGCAATTTTTCTTAGAGTTCTTGGAAAGGTATTCATTCATGTGTAAAACAGAAGTTGCAGTGCAGTTGGTATGTGATAGACATAATGGAAATAACTGGAGAAGTTGTTGATGAAACTTTGCAGTTGTTTGTCAGAATAGAGGTAATAATGTTGGTAAATCATAGGTTTATTCATATTATAATAAAGTAATATAAAAATGCAAACAGAAAACCATATTATTCTAAGGGCCAGCAAACACATTCTCTAAAATCTACATTTTATGTTTGTGGCGATATGGATAGAAGTGAAAGAAAGACAGAACTTTATTTACCCACTGAATACAGACATTTTCATTGATTGAATATTTACCCTTCCAATGCTTGGCAAAAGCATTAGAAAACTCCATATTTTTCTTTTCACGAGGATGAATCATTTATTTGAAAAAATATTTTTTGTTACATTTATAAATGGGCTACAAGTAAACTTTATGCATTTACTTCTGTCTTTTCCTAGTAGGTGGAAATAACCAGATATTTCTGTCCAAAGTCCACAGTTAATCAGAACGTAGAGGCAGAAGAAGGGCTCACTGCGTTCTGTGTAGTGGGAATTCAGCTTCATCACTGAAGTTGTTTCCAGGAAGTGAACAGATGAATAAACTAGTTTCATGTAAAAACAAAACAGAATGAATAAAGCAGACTGGGCATCCAGAGAAACCCATGTGCCCTATTATAGGCTGCACCCAATTCCTTTATAAAGAGATGTCCCTAAATAAAAGTTGTAAGTCTTGCCTGAACAGTTAGAGATTTTAAGGAAAAGACTGAAAAGGATTCACAGTGAGAGGAAGAAATTGGAAAGGCTCAGATTTGTCTTGTTTTGAAGAAAAAGAGGTTTATTGAGTTTGCATCATCTGACTGCTTTCTTCTACAATGTTCAGACAGTGCATGGAAATGGTAGAGGGTATTACAGATTGTTCCCACTGCCTGTTTTGCATGATATGAATCTAGATCCTTACTCAAGTGGACTCTTCCGAGACTCGGGTGGAAGGTGGGATCTGAAGGTGAGTAATGATATCTAACACAGTCTTCAAACTGAACTCCTTACGTCCTGACCGGTTACCACCCAAAACCTCCACTTACATGGGTAATCAAATAGCGTGAAAATATACTTCTACTCATAAATACATGTAGTGGTTTTTAAATTGAAAATGGGAAACTGCTACAGGGATTGGATTAATAAAACAAGGAAAACTTGCTGTCCTTTGCCAGACTACAGTAAGGTCTTTCTAAAATACCCTGTCTTGAATAGTAAACAGTTTCAGAAGCTTCAAAAATGTCTAAACGAGAAATGGGAAATCTCAGCGATTTAGAAAGGGAAAATAATGGTAACAAACTACTTAAATATTTATTGATCAACAAACTGATAACAAAGTCTTCAACTGCATATATCATGTTCCCTATTTCCAATCCCATTATATAATCAAGTCAACAAATCTTAAAATATGTGCATGGTCAAGATTAGCAGATGGCCATCTTTCTCTGCTCAGAAAATGCCTTTAAAAGCTCGTCTCTGAATAGCAGTTGGCAGGAGAAATATGCAGATGGCAGAAGTAACTTTACATATATACATCCATTACTGATATTAAATTAAATGTGATAGATAATTACACAGCATAATCACTGATGATTAATTGCAAACAACAGACATAAAATGTATATATTTCATATGCTAGTTCTTAAAGTGGACTGCTGAGGCAGCTAGGCATTGAATAAAAAGATTAAATCACAAATTAGATATGCTCTTGGCAAAAACAAAACCAAGGAAAAAATCCATAACTAGTCAATCAGCTGCTCAATAAAATAAGCGTCTCTTGCACTGTGCCCTGAAGGTCAGTGGCCTGTGACTCTGATGGCATGTCAAAAAGAGTGATTTACTTCAGCTGAAAAGAAGTCTGCGCAGGACACACAGCATTCAAGCTTAGGAACTAGTCAAAAGAGTATCTAAACAAACCTGAATTGCCTTTTCCAGGGCAAATGCTATCATCATTGAAATGTAGCCAGTCTGCTTTAAATTTAGATCCTTTTTCCCCTCAGACAAACAGGACATAATCTGTATTGTGTACCTTACGGGCATAATAAAGAACTGGATGATCAAGCACAACATCAGAGAGATGAAGTAGCTTTCAGCTACCTTTGCATCCTTCTCAGCTTGGACTGCGGAGGTATGGCAGTGATTCCTAAAGCCATTCAAAATGGTCATGGAGGCCACTGAGTTACAAGTTGCATTCTGGGCTGTCGTATCATCTGTAGCACTATGTCTACGTAGCACTTTTGTAGAGCAAAGACTTCCATCCTTTACCTCGAACTACTGGCCTCCACACCAACGCTGCCTCACGCCAACATCAGACACTCCTTTAGGGTCCTCCACATCCTCCTCCAGGCTGCTATTAGCAGTCTCAGAGCTTGTGTGTCCCTCTGGCCCTTTAACGTGATGGAGTTCTTTCCCAAGATTGCTGGATCTACACATAGATCAAACACAGCATCAGCATCGAGGTGATGCTTCAGCTAAAATAATTTGCTTTTCTGATGAGAGGCTCATAAACATGCAGGGATGATAGTTAGAACCCAGAGGTCACATATGCAAAAGATATTAGACGGGAAAATGATGGCCAGCAAAACTACAAGGAAAAAAAAAGAAAAAAGAAGAGATAGTCTAGTAAAGAGCAGCCATAATAATTTCTGTGCATTATTGTTAGAGAATTTCCTATATTTTCAGTTAGCAGTA
The DNA here is from genome assembly GCF_000737465.1 of Haliaeetus leucocephalus. Taxonomy (NCBI): domain Eukaryota; kingdom Metazoa; phylum Chordata; class Aves; order Accipitriformes; family Accipitridae; genus Haliaeetus; species Haliaeetus leucocephalus. The sequence goes on along the minus strand of NW_010972631.1, from coordinate 8,932,815 downwards.
TCAAGAACAGAGGCAATAATAGATTCTGTATGATGCATTTTAATCTTTTTATTTATCCTCAGTCCTAAATATTATTGCAATCCCAATTTCATGCCATATTCTCTACACCCTTATTGAAATACATGTTAATAGAGAACAAGGGAAAACATGGGGGAAAAAGCGATGTCTTTCGCTACTTTTATTAGAGGAAGGTTCAAAACAATATGCTGAACAATACCACGTTCTCTTTTTCTGGAAGGATGTTGAGCTTTCCCTTTAACAAGCAAATGTTAACTACACTCATCAAAAAGAGACCTAATGCGTCTTCACCACTTTATTTATTCTATCAAATGACTTATCTGTGGCACAATAATTACTGCAGTATCTGAGTACAGCATAAGCAATGGCAGCTTTACCCTAGTGTGATGAACAGCTCGTCGATCAGTGATACGTACCTCCGCCCAAGCCCATTTCAGATGTTTACTCGCGGCTTCCCGATCACCAGCCTCAATTATTAGTTCGGTTGTTGTAGCTACAACAGTTACGTATTGCAGTCCCCAAACATTTATCAACAAATATTCCTGTCCTGGTCCTGTAGGAGTCATCAGTCTGAGTTTAGGATTCTTCCTTCAAATAAAACTCTAAAAAGGCAGAGGTATGGATGAAGATAGCGCACATGGGGGCTGCCAGCAGAAAAAGATGGTTCAGATACAAAGAGCCACAGTATTTACCTGTCTACTGATGATGTATTCTTCCTATGGGAAAATCACGTTTCAGTCACCGTAACACTAGTAATCAAACCTTTCTTAATTATAATGAAGGCAAAGACGTGACCCTGCTTCAGGTTTAATCATTTTTTTTGTTTTCTTTAACAGTGGAATATCTTCGCTTTCTCAGATTATCATGTCTCATAGCCATTTTGTCTATTATTGTTTTCCATTCCCCATCAGTCTATGCAGATTTACAATAAAAAGTTTTCTTGGGAAACTTCACTTGAGAAACATCAGGAAGATTGAATGTACCTAGACTAATCAGGAGAGTAAGATTAAACCACCTCCACAAGGTTGGCAGGACTCTAGTTTTGAAGGAAGATAGCAGCTCAGAATTTCAAAACCAGCTGGCCTATTGAACAATTTTACTCTAAAATGCCGGATTGACAAGTTTTATATGTGATTTTGGTGGATTTAAGCTGGCCAATGGGGCCTGTGGCTTATAGCAGTACTGTATAAGAGTAATTGTACCTAAATGACATATTTTTCTGGTGTACTATTGTAGTGTGCCAATTTCTTCAACTGCCAGATGATAGGAAAATAAAATTGGGGATATGGAGAGGAGATACAGAAATGGGTATTTAAATCCCTTGGACTGTATTATCTTTCTGACATTTTAAGACAACATGTATCTGTGAAATCTGAATTTCATGAAAGTTACAGCAGCTTTGCAATTTAATTTAATCTTTATGATTGGTGAGGACAAAGCATGTTACCAAATGTATTTATTCCTTGAACAGTGGTTTATTTTTCATGACTTCTTGGCATAAAGGAGAGATACAATTTGTGCCTATGGACCTGAAACAAAAATGTGTGTGTTGGTCTTGAGAATAAAATATATTTGAGGGTATTCAATGTCTAGACTTATTTAAACTGGCTTTACATATTATCTCTATGACACCTTCATATAATTTTGCCTCTCAATTTATAATACATACAAATTTCCATGAAAATTTTTATTAATAAGATAGGACAATCTTTGTGATAGATAACCAGTTTCACTAAAGAGCATTAATGATTTTATGCAGAAACAGATAGCAGTGATTTAAAAAATTATGAATTAAATCAGTATGAGTTAACCTTAGCCATCCAGAATTTTGATGTAAGAACTCTATTAGGGAAGTGCATTGATTTAATTGCACTTTTTATACTCTTAGTCAAAATGTCAAAGGTATGCTCTGAATTGTGTATTATCTGAGGGCTTGATTACTCGCTTGTTAATAATTGTATCACTCATCTGGAAATAAACCTTTCTGACATTTAGCTTTACTCTGCTTTTTAAACTGAGACATGATTTAGCTAAGGCAAAGAAAAGAATACGAAGCAGGAAGCATATGGAGTTAATTAATTACAGTGTAAAACTACATTTACATTAAACTGTCTCAGACCAGATCAGCTGGGGTTTTGAAATGCTGACTGGCTATGGCCGTGGATGATGCCCTTTTTGGATTCATCTGCCCTGGTGTATGCGATTGCTGTGCTCTGCCCTCTGCTCTGCCTGCCCTCTGTGCTTGCTCCCACCCCTGCCGATCTGCCAAGAGAGCTCCTCACATTTCACGCAGAAATTCCAGTTCAGCAATGACTCTTTGAATAGTTTAAGCTAACAGTTTAAGCCCCTGCATTGTTTGGGCTGATAAAAAGATGCAAGGCTAATAACATATAACTTAAGCTAATACATGTCACTGCAAATGAAATGGATTGAGAAGTCCTCAGGTGAGCTATTGCTGCTCTGCCATATGCAGAGAGGTTTTGGAAAGGATCCATACCCACAGCCAAGCTTTTATGTAGTCTTCAGGGTTCGGTGTGGATAGGTCATACTCTGGCTAAATCACATCTTTCAGTGATGGTGTTCCCATCTAGACATAAAATGCTTTGATCATACAAACCCTGACAACATTGTGCAAGAGCGAGGTCTGAGCTGGCTCCCAACGTGAAGAGCAGAGCACAAATCCTAACATGCTCTGGGTTCCTCCGTACTGGATGCCTAACCATGCTGAATCCAAGCTAGTTTCTGCTGCTTTGACCTGTCTAGGCTTGTTCAGCAAATGGAGGCTGAATCCAGGAGAAACTGGGCTGAAGGCCTGCTGACAGCACAGATAAAATTTCATGACTGGATTTGGTTGCAACACATACTTTGTCTGGGGTAATATCTTCATCGTGATAATACAGTTCCATTTGGTACGACAGAGTAGACTGCCAGTAGTTATCACTGGGCCTGGATAAACAATTTTCAAAAATAATTCCCTATCAGGTTATAGACAGACTGTGTTCTATTAATTTCACTGTTCATTGGTTAATATTAGCAAATAGTTTCTATTTCCTGGACCATTAGGGGAAAAAAAGTGATTGTAACAAACCATTTTTCCTGTCACTGTAAGTTGTTCCTGCATGGACTGATGTGACAGAGGGGAAACATTGCACTTGTGTCCTTAAAAATATTACTTCTAATATTTTATGTAGCAAATTATAAACATTAATAAATTGTCTCAGCTAAGTAAATTGAGTGTCTTCAGATCCTTTTAGTCATGCCTCGCTTCCCACGAGAGCTCACTTGATTAAAGATCTTCAAGTTTCATCATGATGCATGCTGTCCAAGTCCAAGGCAGAGAACGCCTCATGCCTGATTGCCAGAGCAGAGCTCCTCACCACCGCGCTGTGCCTCACCGTCCGAAAGGTGCAGAACTAATGAGTTGTTTTCCAGTAATGTTTGGACACATCATAGCGAATTATTGCAATTTAAATATTTCCTATTGTTATGCTGAACACTATGGACATGCAGAGCGTCAGACGGACAACAGATGTGCTGATTCTCCTGTTCCGAAGTGCTGATCCCACATTCATGCCTCTCAGCGAGAGACTGGTGCTGCACTACCACAGCCTATTTGAACGCTGTCAATAATTTAAATGCCGTCAGAGCCCAGATAAGATAAGAAAATGGGCAGAGTCATGTTTCCAGTTGCTGCTTTGCAAATCACAAAGCAGAATCTGTTGTTCAAAAGTGGGGGGGAAAGCCAAACAAAGCAATTAAAACAAAAAGGAAAAACTAGAACAGGTATGGCCAGGTCCCAGAATTACTGCGTCTGTCTGAGCTCAAGTGCCAATGTATGTCACCCAGCAATTTCTGCACTGCTTCCTCCTGCCGCCGTTCACCTTCCCCCAAGACCATGTAGGCCAGAAAATCAGGCCCAAGGTTTTACTTGGAGAAATACAGGAGGATGTATATTAGAACAGACCAACGATACACGTCGCTGAATATATTGCTCTGGTTTTTCACCTATACTCAATGCTTCAAAGCTGTCTTTAAAGAACTCGGATTACGAGTTATCCAACTTAGCAATATTATGGCATGGGTAAAATTTGTTCCCGATACTGTGAAGTTTGGGGATTTAAAAATATATTCTAGTTGCTGAAAATCTGTGCACTTTTTGTATTCCTAAAATAAACTCTTTTCCTGTTAGTGGAGACCAACCTCCATAGCAGAAGGAATTCAAAATACACTGTGATCATGATCGATAAAAATCCAAGTACAATAATTGAAATAACCCATAAAAAGTGAGAAGAGAAATGTAGTGGATATAGTGATTTCTGTATGTTTCATAGAACTGTTTAACATATCGTTCCGTAAGAAATAACACAAAACATTCAGACGAGCTTCATCATGTATTAGAAACAAACTATAAAGCTGGAAAATGTCATCCGATGAAATATGACTGCTGGATCTTAGGCGTGCTAAGGAAAATGTAATTTGTAATGGAAAATCTTATTATTCCCAATAGTCTGGGTTTATCGTTAGAAGCTGCCAAACGGGGTAGTCCAGCAGAGGCGAGGCTGCCTCAGCCCCGCGTCCCCGGGCACATGCACCCAACAGGCTGGTGCCAGGGCACTAATGGGCCTGGCTGTCCCTGCCCAGCCCCCCCGGGATGCCCCCCACCCGCCCACAACCCAGGACCTTATGGCTGCCCGGGGCTGGGGCTGCCCCGCTGCCCCCCCCGGTGCTCCCAGCCAGGGCGGTGGGACGGACCCCGGCTGCTGGACCCTGCCATGATGGACCCTCCGTGGGGAGCACCCGCCGCTCCCGAGGGAGGATCTCCATTTCTATGAGTAGATTCCGGGGCGCCCAGCCGCCGCGGTTCCTCTGTGGCCAGGTTCGTGACGGTGAGCCTTTAAGCCGGCACTCACCGCCAACAAACCCCACAAAGCAGGAGCAGCACTGGGGAACCACGGTGGGACGCGACCTGCCATGGGCACCTCTGCGAGAGTCACTGCTGTTCGGGCAGTGCTGCAACCCCACAAGTATGATGACAAAGCTGTTATGGCCTGTAAAATGTCCTGTTAATTCCAGTTATTCATGGGTCATTCCTATTTTCATAGCACTGTTTTGGAGAATATTTGGATGACGTCATTTTACCTACAGCGCAGTCGTCTTTCCTTTTTCCACTAAGCATTTGACCTTGAGCCTTCTACAGTTCAAAGGCCGGATTTTTTTAAGAGGCCACTGAAATCCTCACTGCGTGCTGTAGGTGTACATACATGTTTACGCATGACTACGTGGCATCAGAGGTGAAGAATTAAGTAACTGGTACTTGCGCATGTATTTCAGTGCCTTTGCTTAGCTAAGTGAAATGCTGAGGTGCTAGAGCTGGCACTACTGCCATTCCTCAGTCTCACAGGGGTTTTGTGGTACCTTTTCTGATGTTTTTGTCCTGTCTTACCTGGTGGTTTTGCTCATGAAGTCATGACAATCTCACCTTCTACTTGCGGTACATCACATTTGTGGCTTTTGTGTTACGGATGTAAGCTGAAAGCAGCGATTCCTAAAGGTTCAAAACCTGGGGAAAAAGGTTACTGTGGCACACAATAGTTTATTTTCTTAAAACCTCAACATTTTTAAAAGGTCAGTGTTGGTAATTTAAGGAACATGTATTTCAGGAGGCAAACAAGGGTTTTCTGCATCCCTTCCTACCCATTTCCATATATAACAGCCAATAAAGGGGCCAAGAGCCTTGGGGTCCATCAGGCAAATTTTTCATAGCATAGAAGAAACCATAGTATTCACTTTGTTTAGCAGGAGCAGATACAAAAAAATTAATTAAGCAGGAAATAGAGTCAGAAGAAAAGAAACACCTTACAGAAGAACAAAATCTCTGCTCCCTGAATGATTGCTGGCCATATGTATTTGGGTCTGTGTTCTCCTTTCTTTTGTAAACCTTGTGTTCTTGACCACCTCACTCCAAAGCGCAGAGGACCTTACACAGTAGGACTAAAGGGAGCATCAGCTCTGAAAAGAAAGTAACTGAAAACCTTCTCCTGTTCCCTCCCTCCCTCCCTTCCTTCCTTTCTTTCCTCCTTCCTTCCTTCTTTCCTTCCTCCCTCAGAAGACATTCTTGGGTTGTATCTGAGTGAGGTTCTGATAACTGGCCTCCCCCTCGGAGTTCAACTGCAAGTGCATACTAGGAGTCCTTTAATACTAACTGCAGATTATTTAAGGCATGGTGGCCTGATCCACTGCAGAGGGACCACATCGTTAATGTAAGTGCAGTGATCGATATCAGCACTCTGTATCTACATTTGGCTTTAACAAGCAATTCAGCTAAGAGAGTGCATGTTCTCTAACCCGTGGTATCATCGTTCATTGCCTTGCTCTAGGTGAACACTTGTGGAGTGCTCTCAGCCAACGTATCGTGAGCATTAAAGCATGAAATGGTCTAAGACTTGGAAACATTTCCTGGAACAACTCAAGCTGATGTGGTGGGGAAGGCACACTGAAGGTCTGTATTCTTCTCCCTTTCACTCCTTGCATTTGGAAACATCACAATGGGATACGAGCAGCAGTGGGGTCCTGAAATTTCTGCAGTGCTGAAACTTTTGGGGGGTTTAACCGTTGTGCCAACTACTGCTCAGAAATGTGTTGCTCTCACTCTGTGGAGCATGGCAAAACAGAAGGAAATGAATCGGCCATGAATTGAGTGTTGGCAATTCAATCGTTGGCCCAGCTGTCACAGAGGTTATCAAGGCAGCTCGTGCTGTGCTGTCCACAAGCATAGTCAAAACCTGAAATGTTCCCTGAACAGTTGTCTTTAATTGGATTTAAGTGGATGGGTTATGGACTGAATGCCTATGTATCACCAGATATGAAACAAGCAAGCACATTAATAGAAAAAACATTATTCAGAAACTTGGGGGCTACTGTTCAGTGTGAATGGGTTAACGGGAAACAGGATGCCTTCATTATCCAGAGTTCTGCTGTTACGCACATGCCAATATTTTGTTCTCTCTTAGCAGCATCATAAATGATGTGTCCATGCCAGCCCTGGGTTTAGGCAACCCAGAGAACCATCTGCTGCCTTGATTGCAGACGCCTTGTCCTGACATGTGCCAGCAGGACAAGTGGCAGCATAATGGTGCTCAGAGCACCGTGGTGGAATGTGATCCTGGCCGACTGACAACAAAAGGAGCTCTTTGCTTTTGTGTTTGGATACTGGGCATGTTTTCGTCTTTGCGAACAAAGAAACAGCTTTGCAGCCACCAAATACGCAAGGCTGTCAAAGGTGCATTGCCTGTCTCAGCATAGACGATAAGGAACACCTGCATGTATTTAAATTCTCAGGCTTCTCAGTAACATGTTGAAACTCGGTCAATGAGATTAGAGTTCGCTGGTGCACTTGGCTTGTATTTAAATCCAGCACTTTTCCAGGCATTCAATGTGAGTGAAATACCTGTCCAACTGTGGTGAAAAAATATGAAAACATTGTGTATAACTTTGTCACATCCTGGTTTTCCATTATTTTGACCTCATTCTTTGAAGCATGCCACTAACATTGAAGGAATTGATTCTGTGAACCTGATAGAGGAAAATACAGTTTGGAAAGGTATAATGTAATTGCCTACTCACAGTGCGCAGCCATAACTGAGAAGTAATGACTTTTATCTAAAAAAGAATCCATTGTGCTAGCTGAATCTCCAAGACACTAAATTTCTGCATATTGTGAAACTTTGTAATAGAATTGTTTTTCCCAGGAAAGCAACTGGAAAGTTAATTATTAATTATCTGTAAATTATCTTTCAAAAATATAAATTAGTGTACTGATAGGGTCTAGATCTCAGACATGAGGAAGAGCAGTAACAGTTTTAAATCCTTTCTAATATGCTGCAACTTCACAAATAGTGTGCTGTTCAGATATGAGCATGGAGGAAAGCTCTTCCTTAAGAAAGGAAGCCATCCACCTGTGCGGGCACATCTTGTCATGTAACTAGATATCGAGTTGCAGGGATAGTGAGACACTTCCTGTACCAAAGAAACTCAGAAATGCATTGGAATTTTTGATGATTCAAGAACTATATTTTATTAATCTCCAGTAACGGGATGAGTAAGAGCAGCACTTAGGGGATAATGTGTTAATACCTCGAGTATGGAAATGTCTCTAAGAACCGTTACAGTAAGTCATGCTTTGCTGGGGTATGCTCCATGAAGCTTTTTATTTTCACATTAATGCTTTCCATTAAAAGATACTATTGCATTCAACCACTGTCTGCTGCCAGTTTGCAGGAAGGTTTTTTCCCATCACCACTGTAAGCAGAATAATAGCATGAGCAAGGAATAAAGGTTGAGCGGAGCTGGCCTGCAGCGTAGGGAAAACATCCTCTGACCATTGCTGCAGCAGCAGGGGACTGTAGGACAAAAACCGACCCACAAATTTCACATTCTTTGTAGAAAATATATATAGGTGAGCCTATCATATGCCACGGTGATGATCATTTTCCCCTTCTTTTCTCCCTCAAGCTCATTTACGTTCTTCCTTGTCCAAACCGAGGAAGAGATCATTTGAACCGAGAGTGATCTGATCAGCCTTTATGGGGGGCTGCACAGAAGGAGAGGCTGGGACATACCTTTGCAGACATCCCAGTTTTGAACATTTTACAGCCTTCATTAAATGAGGCTCCTTGCTCACAGCGCTGTAGAGCCTGTGGCCTGGTTCAAGTTGCTGAGGCTGTATTGGGTTTCTAAAGGCGTATCTACGAGCAGCAGTCCTGAGGGCGACACATTCATGTTAACTCACTGCACACCCCAGTGAACTAGTCCCATCAGTGCTAGCTCACAGATCTCTGCACCCCACATCAGTAAGTAGTATAGCTGTATCTGTATATTATAATTATTAATCTTCTGATACTCTGCACCCTCTTTACCCAACTCCTGCACTCATGTCTAGTTGCCTTGACACCATTATAAGCCCCTAAGTGTGTAGACCTAATACTGGACAATTCAGTGTTGCACTTTGAAGAATTAAAACCCCATTTTCTTTCCCCCTTTGGTCCAGAGTTGTATCTTGGGGTCACCTTCCAGCTAAGTAGTTGCATGGTATTATTCCTGGGTCCCTGTACCAGTGCACAGGATGGATGTACAACAACTTGTGAAAAGACACCATTTTGATCTGATTTTAGCAACAGTTAATTTGATTTAGCAGTGGCAGGATAAGCTTTTTTTGGTGTCTGGCTTGTGTATACAATGGTAGGGTAGCTTTGCAAGCATTCAGAAAAAGACCTTTTAATGCAGACTATACTATGCAGAAGACTAACCACATGATGTCTGCAAAGAAATTAACACATCTAGAAACACCTGGATGTGATGGGTTGTGTGTGTAATCTGCACCTTACCTTCAGGTACTGTAATTTGCAGAAACCCTCCTGGTTCATTTCTCTCCTTCTACATATTCTCTGAGAGGTTGACAGCAGCCGGCTTTGGATCTGTACCAGCAGTAAAAACAGACACCTGCTGCTGGCTCTGTTGTTCTGGATAGGGAGCAGGATGTGGAGAGCCAAGGTGCTGCCCATTTCAGCTCCACCTGCTATGACGAAAATATAAGAGAGATGCTTAGACCCAATGTCTGGGCAACCACAAACAGGCAGAAAAGCAGTTACTCTCACTGTCTTGTCTAGACAACAGTAAAAGCCATAATCTTGCCTGGAACTCTTTTGCTTACCTGCAAAAATACGTTCTTTTTTCCATAGTACCACTTCAATCATCCAAAAGATCGGGCAATTTAAAAAACTGAATTCATGGATGAGTTTTATTTGCTTTGTAGCTTTCTCAGCTTTTGGAGCTTATATTTTCCAGCCTATTTTTATAAGTCTAAGAGCAGAGACATTTGGTTTACTCAGAATTGACACTACCTAAGACTGTGTGTTTATATTCATGTTTCTGTGAAATGTGGCATTTAAAATCCCAGATAATGTGAGACTTATAATAAAATAATGAGAAAAAAATGATATATTGTAGCAAACATGGTAAAGGACAAGGACCTTTCCTTCATTTTATTAGTTAGTTGCAAAATTAATTGTGTGTCAGAACTGTCTGAAGCAATACAGTAGCATAAATTTGAGCAATAACCTGCAAAACACTTTTTCTCCCGTATTGGTAAGCAGCAGTATTTATATGAGTTTTGGTCGTGAGTAGAATTTGTAATGTTCTTGCTCATCCTTCTTTATAAAATGAGTCTTACAGCTTTCCGCTTCAGCAGATATCTGAACCAGCTCATACGTGAGGTAGCTGAAGAGAAAAACGAATAAATGTTCTTCTGTTGGAGACACAAGATGGCCCACTCAGACACAGCATCATCTTTCTTCTCAAACCTTATACTCACTTTTCTCCAGGGCAATTGAAACCTAAACCATTTTCAGAGTCACAGTGGAGATGGGAAGACTTCAACAGTTAGTTAGAGAAATTTAGAAGCAGACCATCTGTAGTAATAATGAAAGTATTTGCCCTCAGATGCAACTTCCCTTTCATCTTGTAATGACATTTAATGCCATGCAAAGGCCAGAGACCTTCAGAATATTTTTTCTCATATAGTAACCCTGACAAAGACAATATTTTATTGCAAAAGCTCTTTATTTCCACCTAGTCTGCTGAAATGCTTGCCTGATAGCAGGAAAAAAAAGTCTCTCTCGACTTAACTGTTTCAGGACGGCATTTCACCTGTGAATATCCATTTACATACCTTTCAAATTGTTGTGATCATTATGACCTTAAAACCCCAACATTTCAGAAGTTCCTATTTAACCAATTCTCTCTCTCTCAAGATATATTTTTTTAATCCAAAATATAGGTAGTAGATTATAGGACGTAGATTTAAATAAGTGACCTGACAGTCCCAAAATTGTGCGACATGATTTAAAGTCTGCAAGGATGCATTTTTTTTAACAGTTGAGACTGTAAACTGGACAGTAGCTTTGCAAAAAAAATCCACAAAAGATCATCAGTATGTCTTAGTGAATTTCATATTCTAACTAAAAATATGACAATTTAAATAAAAAATAATTCACAGCTGTTTGTATAAAACCCCTCATATTAACACGTTTTAAAATCAATAATATCGTAGATTTGAGATTATCTACAAACTATCTTTATACTTCCATGCTTTAGAAACTTCATTGTTGACTGAAAGAAGTTAAGACACCCAAAAGGTACACACAACACTCTTAACACATTTCTACTAACAGAGCTGCATTTTCAGGAAATCAGGTAATTAACTAAGGCCTATGCTTTACTTCACCTTGAAATCTCAATAAAGTCTTTTTTTTTTTTTTTTTTTTTTTTTGTGTGATTGCAATTACAACGGTGGAGATCTCTTTTACCAGTCCTATAACGAACCAGTACAGGACTCATGTTCTTTAAGCCCTGGCCCCAGGGCATACATGACTGTTTAAGTCCTTGACAAACACAGAACAAAGGACTGAGCAAAACATGGTTGAGTCCCGAAAGGTTTTTCTTCTCTTTTCTTCATGCTTGTTACATCATACCTCTCTCTCTCTCTCTCCTCTTTTCAAGCTTATTATGTGAGCTGAGAGCTCATTTCAACCATCAATCACATGCTGTAGAATAAATCCATATGGATTTATTGTATTGCTGGGCTCCCCAGCTCTCAGAAATATATACTCTCATTTAAAAAAGAATAACAGTAAATCTTATACTACATAATCAGACAGAAGTTTGGGAAAGATACTGTACACAAAAGACAAGGATAAATAGCAACATAGAAACTTGGGGAAAAGCATCTAGTTGAATATTTTAACCGTTGTTTTTAGGCTTGGTCTTAATTAACGATTTTCATTTGTATTTCAGAAGCAAAATCAAACAATACATTAATTCATCTTAGAAATGATAGCCAAATTAAGAAAAACAATCGGCACAAAGAATAGCTCCAAAGAAACGAGGTATATGACTGGCAAAAATAAACAAACACTAAGCTCAGAAAAATGCGAGCAAATACAACAAGAGAGAAAATACTCCAAAATACTGCGGAGTTGATAATGGATAGAAAATTGTTCGTGAAGACCTCATCTGATATTGCCGAAACACAAGTTAAAAAGTTGTGGGGGCATTTGACTTGTATACGCAGACCGACCCATTGCTACATAGTGGTCTCTCTCCATCTGGCACCGGTGGGGTTATACCTCTAGTACTGTGTTTTCCTCCATACGAATACTACAGAAAATTGGAAAGAATTCACAGACCATCAGTTATGGAGTGAAGTTATCTTATGGGAAGAGCTGGTAGTCCTAAACTCGTGCAGCTCAACATGATAAACAGTGATTTCTGATGGGAACATCAGTATCGATGGTACTCGCTGCAGACCGTAATAAGAGAGCTGTTAGCGCTAAGTGCAACCTAAGACAAAGCAAAATGTGATTTGAGCATGAGGAAATATTTAGTATTAAGGTGGGACCTGCTAGGCTACGGAATATCTTTCCAACAGCCAGGTCAGTAGGCTCCAAGGCAGAAATCATTTGAGAGGCAACCGGACCACAGGTGGGAGCGCTTTCTGCACAGCCGGGTGTCAGCCCGACCCAGCCCCCCCGTATCACCCAGACGGACATTTCGATGGGGGGGCCAGAGACACGAGAGCCACGTCCCTCCCCTGACAGGGCCAGGGAATTACGTGGAGAAAATGGTTTTCAGAGACTCCGTGGAAGAGCGTACCCATACCCTGCAAAGGGGGTACTGATGGTCTCATCCCTGTCTGAGAGAACTTGCTCTGAAAGTACAGCTGCAGCGCTCTGGAAGGTCTAATTAGTTCCTGTTGCTGCTTTCCCAAAAAGGATGAGAAATGGTTAGATGTCAATATGATTGTTAAGTATTACCGCATTGAGATATTTAGGTTTGATACATCGTAACTTGCTAAATAGCAATGAGGGTTAATGCAAATGTATTTTCTGCATCCTCTTTTGGCATTGGAGTTTTTAAAGGAAATCTTTAAGTAGACTACTTTTATAAATCCTAGCTAAGAGACTCAGAATTATTTTTTTACATCTCCTTCCCTCATTGGCTTTCATTTGATATAACATATGCTGTGCCCTTGACTCTTGCAGTGCTTTCTTATTACACTTGCAAAGAAAAGCAAAACCAAATGCAGTTTTCTCTGTAGAATCTGTCTTCCCCAGCATTTCTAACTAACTGACTGTAAGTATTTTGTTCCAACATCCTATGGATTACATTTCTTCCATATCCTTGTTTCTCCTGTTTTTGAGGGATAATTAACATGCTGTATTTAAAATCTTATTTTTCTGCAGGCCTCACGTTGCCGTCTTCTAGTGGTTTCTCTCCTTCCCTTTTCCCTTTTGAATGTACTTCCACTTTCAGACCACTTCCTCTGCCTCTACAACTTCAACTTCTTATAAATTGATCTCCTCGCATTAATTCTCTTCCCATCTTTACTTGCACATTTCCAACACCTAACCTGTGTCCGTTCACTTAATCGTGTTTCTAGCCACTTCGACACCTCCAGAAGGTCCCCTACTTAAAGTCAGGGCATCTAAACCTAAATTCCTGTTGCCTCCTCTGAAACCACTGACTATAGCAGCTGTCTGAAGGGTTCCCTATATCACTGTTAGCACGTTGTGTGTTAAAAAAGCAAGTTCCTTATTTTTTTCATCAACCTTACAGCATGCAAACTGAAGGTAGGTAGCTACAGCACCGAGTTCCCCATTTTGAGCAGCTTTTTGAGAGCCTCCACTGACAAGTGGAGGCTGACACTTTAAATTCTGTAGCCATATTTTTATATTGCTAGTTTGTTCTCTATACATGATTCGTGATTCTTCACCCCTTTTGCTTTGCAATCCCCAAATGACCAAAAGCTCCCAGTATTTGTCATATGAGGACGCAATCACGGCTGTTAAAAAGTAGCTTTTAACCGTTCTTCCATGAATCCTACAAATATATATTGCATCCATTATCTCATAAAGTTTAAAAGCTAATTTTAGATTGTACTGATCAAATTCTTTAAAGCAAAAAATAACATTGCAATCGTAACACTTTCTATTTCAGTAGCATACTAGTTTAATTCCGGTTTTGTGATTATATATTCTAATGAGAACTTCGCAGTCCCTTGCAGTACACAAAAGTATCTTTTCATTGACTGTTTTCAACACACAGTTATCAAAATGCTCTCAAGATGTAATTAGTTTCTATGTTTTTTTATGATTAAAGCCATTGCAGAGGATGTTTCACACAAATCTGTTATCTGAAAATGAACATGCTTAGTGCTGTGTATCCTATATCTGGATATTCATTTAGGGCACACAGCCAAATCTGGCAGTTGTCTAGAATTTTATTTTCATTGAGCAATCAGTTGAACGTTCATTCAGCATTTTTCCATATTTTGACAGCAAAGAAGCACAATCAACAGCTGCTTCTCTGACAGGAATCATTCCTCCACTCATACTTGCTCGATTTTAAAGCCTAGAGGCAGTAATACATGAACCATCCCCGCGATATAATGTTGACTCAAAACCTGGCAATCTGTATTATCCTATTCTACGTCCTATTTTTTCTTCTTTGGTAATTTTTCTGAGATTCAACCTTTCTCTTTGCCCACCTATATAGATTTCTCAGAAAAAACCTGTTTTCTCTCCATTTATTTACTCCAGACTCTTCTTGAACGGCCTCCCGATACACCAACCGCTTGTGCCCAGTTACCAAGCTTCCTTGCCAGAATATCCACTGTGTTTTCTTCTCCCAGGAATCAAGATTAAGCTTCACCCAATTTTCCAAGACTTACGTGGCTCCACCCTGCCTCACTGGCCCTCTACCATGTCTTTCTTCTCCCACTGTGTTTTTGCTACACTACACACCGGAGCAGTCTGGAGAGATCCCCGGGTTATCACTGGTCAGAGCTGCTCTGGAACTGGAAGCAGCAGTTGCTTTCATGTGGTATCGCATCTGGCTTCCCTGTCCTGCTTCTCAGTTCAGCTGCTGGTGGCTACACAGCTTTTGTTTCCTAGTCTGCACGAATTTGGTGTTAGCTGGAGGATACAGACCAGTATTAGTGCTGTATTGAGCCATGCAGACATACCCATAAATCGGTGAACTATTAACAAAAACCTGGGCTAGTAAAAATGCTTAGCAATACAAGCGTAGGATTTAATTTAATTTCCCATGGGAAAGACAGCTTTGGCCAAACTCAGATTGCAGAAGTGGGCTTCTAGGGTCTCCTGCATCATACCTAAGCAATGAATTACTTCGAGGCCTCTCTATGCTAATTATTAGTGAGGATAATCCATAACTTCCCGACAGGCATCTCTAACCTGTAATGCTTACCAGTGCATCCAGTCTTGAACAGGGTACCCATTTTGTGGCAGATTTTACGTACAGCACCCAAACTTTAAAAATCTCCTGGAAATGAAGGCAGCTTTGCATAGAGGCTGAGAGAGCTGCTGTTCCAGAAGGTCGTCTTCATTCCAGCGGGCTGTCAGACCATCCTTCTTTACATGAACAAACAGGGAGGCACCAGAAGGACACGCGGGGAGGTCAGTGGACCCCATCCCGTAAGACAGTACTCACTGCCACATGCAAAAAAAAGGGCATGGTCGGCAGTTGGGCTGATTGATGACAGATCCTCACAAGTGGATTTTGGTGAGGGAGCAAATTAGATTTCTCTAATGGGAGCTCTGCCATTTATGAGAACAAGCTGCCAGTTTTCTGCTCGTATCAGGGGGAAAGACTGTTGCCAAAAAGCGCTTCCTGCATTTAATGGGAAAGAAGCCTGCAAGATACATTTTCCTAATAGCAGAAGTCCGGGCAAGGTTTGGGAGAGATAAAATAACAAAAATAATGAAGCAGACAAGTATTTATCTGTGCAGATATATAAAGCCCATCCAAACTGTCAGCCTGTCCTTTGGACTATTCAGAAACCAGAACATCTTCAACAAAATCTGGCCCTTGAGAGCCACGGGCACTACCTGGTGCTGAGCATCTTTCAGTGCGAAACTGCTGTATTTCTGAGACAAGTTTGAGGTGTGTTGTGTTTAGGCCTGGTGGATCCTTTTGTCAGCCACGCACAAACTGCTCCAGTATTTTTTTGGTATGTCAGAAGTGACCCTGTGGGACCACGAAGCAGGTACTCAAGCCTATCCTGAAATAACAAAGGGTAAAAAAGTGAAACGGCAGCCATGTGTTTCTACGTTCAAAGATCAATACCGATGCTTTCAAAACTGCCTTTTTAAAAAGAGACACTCGCATGGTCCTGATAAATGAGATGCAAGTTTCATTTAAACCATTAATCTCGCATGAACTGAAATTTCTTTTATGAAAATTAAATTCCCAGGCAGCCGTGAGTTCAGCCCCCAGTAAGTTTCTGCCGGCAGCGATCAGTACAATCTCAGTCGGATTTTAGAGAAACAAGCAGGTGCTGAGGACTCACAAGGATGTCTCACAAAGGTGGTCTGGGTACTCCATGGCAATCAGCTTCTCATTCCTGTCATTTATCCCAGCCCAGCACCACTCGGGCTTCCTGCTGTCACGCTCTTATAATTTTCTGTCTGCATTTTCAGATGCTAAACCACTTGGTGACAGAATTACTGAAAGAATCCTGTCCAAAGACCAACAGATCAAATTTAACGTTGGTGGCCACCTGACTGGCCTGAAAGGCTCCCTAAACTAAAAGCAAATCTACTGCTTTGTAACTCCTCTTTCTGCAGAACAGCTTACAGGCTTAGGTTTGGCTTTCGGATGGGAAGCTTCCTTTGGGAGTCTGAAAACCTATCTTTATGCAAGTTTTCTTCACATCTGAGATATTTTTGTTTTTCAGATGAAGGCAAGCAGATAGAAGGGGAAGAAGAATAAGATTTTTTGTTGTTGTTTCCAGACAGCCGATCATTTCATTTTCAGTAGTTCTCTGAACCAACTAATTTTCGAGCTACGTGCTGCACTTGTTAATGAGACTGTATCTCCCCCCCAGCGTTAAAGACGGTCAGTTTTACTGGTGCCTCTTACAGCCGGTCTATTTGTATTCTGCTACCACAGATCGCTACAACGTCCTACTCCAGAAACGACAACTTCCCCCCCCCCCCGGAGGGCTTAAAAGCAGCGCACCACCTCCAGCCCTCCACCCGCCCAGGTGCCCCACAGCTCGCCCCCAAACCCCCGCGGGCAGCTCCCCCC
>NW_010972631.1:8826465-8915084 GCF_000737465.1 Haliaeetus leucocephalus | reverse complement strand
GGGAAGTTTTCTGGCCGGGCAGCCGTTTGGCCCCCGTTGTTGATTGTTTATCGCTGTGAGGCGGCGCCGAAAATAGGTCAGAAATCATGTCCACCTCGTCCCGGCCGGGGTGCTGGGGCAGTCGGAGGCGTTTGCTGCCCTTCTCCCTCCGGGTTCTCCCTGGCTTTGAAAACGCTTGTTTAATTTATTTTAGTATTTTGTCGTCTGTCGTGTGGAAAGTTGCTGGCCGAGCGGTAGGAATAGCTCCCGGCTATTTCCTGGTGCGCGGAGGGCGGCACTGGCGGCTGCCCCTGCCCGGGGGGGGCCGGCCGGGCTCCGCTTCTCCCCCCCCGGTGTCCGAGCGGGGAAAAAAAGCCCGTTCTCCCCCCCCGAGGCCCCGTTGCAGGGCGTACGGCAGGGCATTGCAGTCGGGCGCCCCTCGGTCCTGTTCCCATCCCTAGGATGTCTTTAGGGGTGGGTTAACCTTGGGACGCCGACGGCAGAATGCGGGCGGGCGGTTAGGAGCTCCCGTGGAAATCATCTTTCCTTTCTGTCGCGTGGTATTTTAAGCGAAACTTTCCACAGGACTTGTTTGAAAACTGTATTTAATGATTGTATGGTGCAGGCGTGCCACTTTGGAGAGAAATTGCGTAGCGTAACGGATTTCAAAAAATTATAATGGGGGGGGTGATTTACGGTCATGTTGGTATTACAGCTAAAGAGGTGTTCGTGCCAGAGTGTTTAAGCCCACTTCCCCTTTTTGCTGGTCGCAGTGGATCTTTCTGATTGAAAGGTAAACAGACTTCTGTTTGAAGTCTTACACTTTATCAAGTAAGTGGGCGTAAATCTCTATTTTGTTTTACTGGGTTCTGCTTTGTTTTTTAAGGAATTCAATCAGCTGGCTTAATTGTGGTCTTATACGTGGGCAAAGCCCGAACTGAAATCCACACACACGTACCGCCTTTTAGTTTGCTGGGCCGATAACAAGTAGAGAACACTGCTGGTGTGATCTTTATTACTCTGGAAGGGAATGTATTACGTTTTCATCCATAAAATATCTCCTAGCGTTTTGATTGCGAAGAAGAAAACTACTTGGCCCTTGCTAAAGGATAACTGCCAGAGTCCAAGCCTGGTTCAGTAAAGCGGTGTTTTGCTGGAACATTACGGCTTTTTCAGGATGAAAGAATTCTGCGTTCGTGGAGGAGCAAATTAAGTACTTCGGCATAGTTTTTATTATTCCATTCAACAATTCGTTGCCCATTAGAACGGAAAATACTGCTTTGTAGGAAGTGAACAATAATCCAAGCTCTGGCTGGATCTTTGTAAATACTTTAAATGAATGAAACACAGAATCGTCATCTTGCTCTGTTTCTTCCATACGACTGTGCCAGTAGTCACAGTCTGAGTACCTGCATTTGGTATGTCAGAGCACAGCTGTAAATCTTAGTCTGTTTTCCTTGGATGGACCAACTTGTTTTCCTTTTCCTGCCTCTCATTTTTTCCCCCTGTAAG
The DNA here is from genome assembly GCF_000737465.1 of Haliaeetus leucocephalus. Classification (NCBI taxonomy): domain Eukaryota; kingdom Metazoa; phylum Chordata; class Aves; order Accipitriformes; family Accipitridae; genus Haliaeetus; species Haliaeetus leucocephalus. The sequence goes on along the minus strand of NW_010972631.1, from coordinate 8,913,593 downwards.
TAGCATAAGTCAATTCTTCGGCTTTCCTTCAGTAGTTGATAAAAAATCACAGAATATGAATTCGAGCTCATTCTTTGGAATCGTTTAAATTTCCCTTATGTGAAATGCAGTCCTACAAAACTGGTAAAAGTTGACTGATATAATAAGTGAAAATACTACTTTTGTTCTTAAATTAACACTGTATTAACAAAATTGATTTGTTACCTTCACTTTAAATTACAGTCGGTACGACTGGCCTGGGTAAGGTTTGGCATGAATAGTAATCAGTAATAGTAAAGCGTGCACAGCAACCGAAATCTGTCTTCAGAAGTGTGGTTTTCAAAATGTGCCAGACAACCCAACGCGTTTGTTGATTCAATTTAATTCCATTGCTGTAGAATTTAGTTCTGTTTTGAGTTCAGCAAAACCTCAAAGATAACACCTTGGGTTCCGTTCAGGTTTCGGAAGAACTAAGCCCTGGTGTCTCTTCTGAAACCCCAGTGATGGGGGAGTGAAACTGTTACCTGGCACTCTAGGTTTGTGGTTTTAACATTTCCTTTGGAAGTACCTAGGTTCCACAGCTCGGTTCTAGGATTGTCTCTTCCGTTTTTATCCCACGTAGAAGAATTAGTGCATACAGTTCCCAAGCAGGGAGAGATGTGAAAATCGAGATCCCTTGCTCTCTCTAGTGTTCCCTGTTGACTTTGCTAGTCAGTCCTCTGCTGAGGAAGACTCTGAGAAAGTTCTGGTGGACTTGACTGTTGTGGTTTTAAGATGCGAGCACCCTGCGACAGGATGTTTCTGTCAGTATCTCGCTCTCAACAGGTTACGGTCTGCTGTTTGGTGCGAGCTTCTCTTCGAGGGTGCTGAAAGTGATTAGGATGGGATACGTACGCCGCAGCCATCTGGCTGGCTGTGGAGGTGATTAGGAAGGCAAGTTCTGCCAGAGGGGTGAGGCAGATTACTGTGAGTGGCAAGGTTTTGACCTACTGCAGGTAAAGATATGGGAGCCCTGTCTGAGCTCTGACTCTTGTACTGTTATTTTATTTCTTTGAAGAGAACCTACCTGTCTACACCAACCTAGGAGGCAGGTACATAAGTGTTTATTAATGTAACGTTGAAAGTACTGGTGCCTGTGTCTCTCTCTCTTGGCCTGGGTGCTGTCCTGAGCAATTGCGAAAGTTAAACTGGTACCAAAGACGGACCTCAGTGTGAGAATTATAATAAATGGTTGTGAATTCTTGCTACTGTTGACCTTGTTTCAGTGTTTGAAGTTGTTATTGATACAGACCAGTGCTTCTCATCCTTGCTTGGTAAATGATTCATCTTTAATGCTTTGTGTTTTGTCTTGAAATCCTTTTGTTCTTTTTCAGCCCCCAATCCCTACAGACTACGGGCTGTAGGGCTTGGCAGAATATACCCTCTCTTTAACCAAGGAGGAAGAGTTGCATTTTTGTTGTGTGGGGTTTTCCCCCTCCCCTTTTCCTCCGTATGGAAAAATACAGTCTCACTAGTGCTTTAAGCGTTATCATGACAGGATAGATGAGTAGCATCTGCGTGTTGACCAGCAATTGTTTGTGATGAATATTCATTTTGCCAGCTTAATGTTGTATGTCAGGTACCTCTGACAGGCCATCGGCTCAGAGAGCTTGTAGCCAAAATAAGTATTCGTGTGAAGTACCAGCACATTCAGTTTCTCTTTTGGTTAAACTATGAGCATAATTTAAGAGTTTCTTGAATTACAAATTACTTAATCTTGCATTCATTTTCCCTCCTAGTGAAAAAGCTTGGAAAATGTGATTTTTTAAAAAAAAAAAAATTTTCTTTTTTATTTTTTAAATGTGAAGTTTGTTCATATAGCAACCTTCACATGCTTTATACGTAGGATATAGGATCCTATATAGGAGCCTTCAAGTCACAATCTTGCTGTTTTAAATCAGGAGCGAGAGGACTGGGTTTGACTTGTTAAATCCGCTCAAAAGCCACTTTTTCTTGTCCCTGTGCGCTTGCTACAATCAGACTATGTTTCTGAATAGCTACTTCTGTGTTTTTCTGTCACAGCTAGGCAAAACAGTAAAGTATGTCCTTACACTGTCGATTTTCATGCACCATGTGTTTTCTGTGTGGCAAGACACATGCTTTTATGTTTGTTGAGCATCTGCTGATTTTGGCCCACTGTGGCATTTTTACTAAGCACCTTTTGATCACGTTCATTCGTGGACTACATCTCATGAAGTATTGTGTATAGAAAACTACGTCACTGTAGAAGTATGAACATAGCAGTTCAATATTTATGCATTCATTTCTAGCAAAAGCAGTTGGTATGTTGGTAATGCAGTGTCGCTGGTATTTGTAGAAGTCCGTCGTACAAATTGTCTTCCTCAAAGAACAATACGTGGAACATTTGTGGTAACAAGAGTATACAACAAAGAGTATACAAAAAAAAAAAATATCTGAAAGGGAGGAAATAAGTTTGCCATAGTTTGGGGTCAGGCAGAAGTCAGGTGAGCAAATTGTGTTTACTTCAAGCAGGAAATCGGTGACAATGCTATTCTTGGAAAGAACAGGCAGAGAAATAAGGAACAGAATGAAACCTCACAGAGTTCAGCTTACAAGCAGAACAAAAGTTGAAAACGCTAAAGCAGATTGAAATTACATCAGTTCTATTTTTCATTAGATGGTTTAGTGCTATTTTTTTAAAATTGATTTTCTTTGGAGGTTTTGGATTTGGGAACATTTTCAGTGCTAAGAGTCTTGAACTTTATATTTTGCAAGCAATTTTGTTGGAAACAAGATACAAAGTCTCCCTTATCAATATTTCTCACTAAAAATAAATAAAAAATTTCCTCATTTCTGAATTGCATGGCTTGTATCAGGAAAATTGAAAGCATATACCTTTTACTATTTTTAATTTTCAAGTGAGAAGTTACAAATTTGTTATCTCTAATACTGTATAATTATACATATATATATATGTATGTGTATAGTTAATCACAAACCTGTGCATACCACACCCCCAAATTCCTAGAATTAAGAAGAAAAAATCTGCAGCATTCATCAGTTGTGCAGGAAGCCTTACACTTGACTTCTGACATTTTGAAATAATAAACTGACTTGTTTCTCAGATCTAGCTCTGCTTACTATAATCACAACCTTGCTCACGTGTTGCAACCTCATGAATCTATCCCTGTTACTGATCATGACATAGATCATTCATTACCTGTTGCACGCAGGATGTCAAGCTAGATAACGCTTATCACGCTTTCTAGCTAGAAAATAAATTGATTCTCTTTATGCTTTAGTTGATTTTCTAAAGTTAATAAGCAAGGTTTCCCTTTAAATTTTGGTATCAGAATAGCTTGCAGTATATCTTTTATCTTCTTTCTATTTAAACTTACAAGAGAAATGTAATAGTATTTGCTCTTCTGCAGGTTTAAGAAGTATTACTCAAAGAAACTGTACTTTCTTCCCAGGCTGTCAGTTCAGTTGTCACTTGATGATTTTTCTGCATAATCATTGTATATTTCCATGTAAAAAAAAATCTGTCTGAATAGTGTAATTAATGCTGCTGTCTTTTAGTAGTAGAGGTGTTTGGATATCTAGTACTTTTAAACTACAGTATATATTGCTTGCCTGCCTATTTATATGTGGCCCGTCTAGCTTTCTATAACTGCATATGTATCTATTTTAAAGATTTTTCTGGGAAAATTCTGAGATTATACCAGCTATCACATAATTCTAGGGCCTATGCTTTCGTGCACTTCTAACCTTAAACCCCTCACCTCAGTGAAATAATTCAGATCAAAATGTGCCAAGGTGTTGAGGATATTTTAAGTGCCAAAACAATGAGGCATAGGTAGTACAAAACATACATTTTACTGCTTTAGATGTAAAACAGCGTAGAGGAAAAAACCTTAAAACGGTTGAGGTCAATACTAGACCTATAAGTGGAAGTCAAGACTTAGATCTCCAAGTTTGCGGCCATTCTGTCAGGCTGGACTTCTTTTTCTAACGAAAGCCCTTGCTGCTGGAGCAGAAGCTCTGAGCAATCGGGTTTTACCTGCTGCTAATTTTACTTTGTGTATTCTTCAGATACGACCTCTTCTGTGGAAAGTACATTGTATGGCTCTGAAACTAATTTGGATGCTAGCCAGTGCTACAAACGTTTGGTCTGAATTTTGGCCGGTGACTAGAACCTCTAGCAGATGGGTACCTGCCTTTTGACTGGTGAAAGGTGTAAAAACTGACGGAGTTTAGATGGAAAGATGAATTTTCACGGCCAGTCAATATGGTCAGCTGTTGGTTTGTCCTTCTCGAGTAGGACAGGAGGGAACAAGGACCTGTTTGAAAACAAACCAGCTATGCTATCGGCAGGGTAGGGAAAGCCTCCCATGGCTTTGGTTCCTGGTTGTTGGACCTTTTCCCCCTGGACGTGTTATGTTGTATTTAGTAGGTGGTTTTGCTTGTTCTAGTTGTAGCAAATTTGAATGCAGCGTATAAGGGATTTAATGATTACAAAACGTTGTTACAAGAATTTCTGACTAAGTATGACAAGTAAATGGTAGGAGAAAAGGAGCGAACAGAAACTGTTCCATATAAAACATTGTCAAAAATTGTTTGAATAGCGTTGGTGACGGTTCAGCCTAATTCAAAAATCAGTTTACTGCTTTGTTTTGATGTAACCCTTCAAGTCTACCTGCTGAAGCTACTGAAGGTGATCATTAGACTTATGTTATTTTGAATGCATTATTTCAGAAACAGAGCGATGCCATTTTAGGTTTGTGTCAGTTTTTTTAGCGGCTCCTCACCCATCAGCGTTGTTCTGTCAGTTAAATACCACGCGGGGAGGGGGAGGTAAGAGGGGCAATAAAGCCTTCGAGCTGCAAAATAAACAAAAGCAAAACTTGAATTTGATAAGGCTGCTACATTTGTCTGTTTAGTAGGGGCTCTCTAACTTTTATTTCAGCACTGTAGCGAGGGGGGAAGCAACGCCAGCGCTGTGAGGTTGCAGCCCGTGGAGGTGCCGGGCTGGAGCAGGCTGTGGTGGCCAGGGTGGCCCTGTCCCTCTCTTCCTCCATGACGGGGAGTGGAAGAGCCTTCTTCAGCAAAAATTGTTCCTGTCCCCCGATGCCAGATCTGTCGGTCGAGCGGAGCATGTTTCTGGGCCTGTTGGGACAAAGCCGCTGGAAGCTGCTCGGCTTTCCAGCCTCCCGTGCCTCCTTCGGGAAAGAAATAGCCCCGGTCCGGGTTGCCGGGGAGGGTTCCTGGGTGAGCGGTTGTCTCCCTGGGAAGCCAGGCCTGTGAGGAGGGAGGAGGACGCGCCATGCCGAGCCGGGGAGAGGTTGGCCTGGGCTGGCACTTGGGCCCCGGGGCTGTGTCCTTCCCGGGGTGGGCAGGAGTGCTGTCTCCTTCCTCTTCCAACTTTTGAAGTGAATATAAGGAAGGAACGGAGGGTATTTTGCCTCAGGAACGGCCGCGAGAAGGGGCAGTTTCTCTCGCTCTGCCGCTTAAACCTCTTTGCTTTGCCGCGCCTGGGCCGCGCTGACAGAGGCGGGCGCGCTGAGGGACAGCTAGCCAGAGGAACCGCCGTGTGGTGCCGCCGCTCACCTTCCCTTCCCACCGCTGCGATGGCACTGCTATTTGTGGAGCTGTGCTTTGAAACAGGATAAGGAAGTGCTCTGATCAAGCCCTGCAAAAATAGATTATTCTAAAATGGTAACTAATTCATTTTAAAATGCTGTCCCACGAGCGCCGTGTTGGCAGTGTTGTGGGGGCGGTGTACTGATGCTGTGAAGATGGGAATGAGCACCTGGGGCAGAAACTTCTGAAGCAGTTGCTGGTGTGGAAGACTTCGTGTAGTTTCACGGGCAAAGTTGGCTTAAATTCTTGGCGTGCCCTTGCTCACTTCTTCAGGGTTAGGTACTAATATTGGCATACTCTTTCAGAGGTATCAGTGCAGCTGTTTGTGGAGCCCTGCTGCATTTAAATCAGTGAAGTGCTGCAGTTTAAATAAAAAAAACCCAAACCCCCAAAACTTACAAAGTAACCTCCAAAATACCTGTAAAGGTTTGTTTTGGTGGTGGTAGGTTTTTTTTCCCCCTGCAACTGCCAGCACAATTGCAGAGATAGCTGTTTGTGGGGTGGGTGGGAGCAAGTCCCCAGAGATATTGGAGGGAAATCCTTTAAAGACTTTGCTGCTGATAATATAGAATGTGCTATTTTCTCATGGTGCTTACTGACGTCCATTCTTTCTATAGCGTATATGCTGAGCTCTGCTCAGTTTGTTCAAGCTGCCATCACGGTTGTCCACCACTGCTGATCAGTGTCTTCTTTACTTGACGCATGTTTCTTCAGAAAGTTCTCGTGCTGAGCATTTGTCGATCAAAAAGCACACACAGTACTCTGTGTACTGTGTTTAGTCCCTATTCTTCTAAAGCAGATAAAGGAAAGCAGGGAGTGATTTTAATTTTATTTTGGGGGGGGGGGGGTGTTTGTTTTGGGGTTGGTTTTTTTTCTGCTAGTAGCTATTGGGTCAGCTCTGGTTTGCTCCAGGCTTCAGTGGTAGAAAATAGAGTAGGGGACATCAAGGATAGAGCATTAAAATCCGGTGCTTGACTGGTTTTGGAAATAGCTGAGTAAACTTAAAGGGTTAGATATGTTTCAACTTAACTGCTCTTAGATTTGGAGGCAAGTAGGAAATAAGTTGCTGGAAGTGCTGCCTGAGGTTGCAGAGAAAAGTATGGCTCTTCCTCACCAGGTCAGTATGAAGATAAGCAAGCAGCAAGAGCTTAAAGTCTTAGACCAAACTGACATGCAGATGTTTGTTTGCTACAATATGTTTTTGAAAAGCTTTAATGCACATTCTGAAATACTTTCCCATGACCACGTTAGGTTGTTGCTTGCAATGGCAATCTGCTTAATTGTCCTTCAAATTTACGCTTGTGTCATAAAGCAATAACTAAAGTGCACTTTGTACTAGAATAGTACAGATTTGACTGTAAAATTAACGCATGTTTTGCGTAACAAAAGAGTTGCAGGGAGGGTCTTAGAAGACCTGTGGTCAGAAAATCATTAATAAAGGAAGAACAAAATAAGAATCTATGACATTTCTCTGGCGGGTATTGAATAAAGGCAGTGGACAGAAATTACAAGATAAAAACAATGTTTTATATTTCCAGAGTTTTTAGATTTTTTTTTTTTTTGCATTGAAAAGCAAAGAATCAAACTTTTAACCTAAGTTTATGTGCTATAATGCTTGTCTTGATTTGTTTTGTTAAAGTGGTAGGAAACTGGAAGCCAAACCACAAGGAAAAAAAAGTGAAATAAAGGATTATGTTTTTAAAGACGTACTGTAAAACCAGCCCCAAATCAGCTGACTTTATATTAGGTTATTAACATTAGGTGTTGAAAAATAAAGCAGGCTTTGGTACAGTACTGCCATGCGTTTCTAAAATAGCTAGTATCTGTATGAAAGTCCTAGCAGAGTCACTGTTTTTCCGTGTTGGCCCACCCAGCCTATCACCACAGATGATATTAGTGTAGGAACTACCAAGGAAATGGTTTTGTGACCACTGATCCTGGATCAGATTTACTATCAGATTATGTCCTAATGTAGCTTTGATCAGGCAGGCAAACTATCATGTTTCTTAAGTTAATAAGAGTACAACAATGTGTCATTTGCACTGACTTAATGCCTACTGTGGGAGGAAAGACAGTAACTGTTTGGCATAAAGCCTTCCAATACAAAATCAACCTGTCAAATCTAAACTGTATTTATCGTCTTATCAAACCATGACCTCAGAGCAGATATTGGAACAATGACTCAACTCTGTAAATTGTGCTCTGTTTTATTTACAGAGGACAATAATATGGAATTATTACCTACTAAAAATAATTTACTGACCATGTACAGTTAGATTTATTTTTATTTCTCTTGAAATCAAAGCTTTATTTTTTTGACAATAAGTTTACTTGAGGTGGGTGAGAGAGAAGTTGCAACAACTTCTTTTGGACACGCTTCTGATTCATAAAATATGGCAGAGTAATGACATTAACAGTCATTGCAGACATTTTAATGCCAAATTCATCCGTCCGTGTGAGAGTTATTTTTCATTTAATGGCATTACTTGGGCCGTGGAATTCAAAGAGGTATCACTTTCTTCCTTTGTGTAAGTAGGAAAATGAAGTATGTTTTAAGTACACTCCTTAATGTTTTATGAAGAACCTATTCACTTGGGCAGAATCATATTATTTTAGTAAGTTTCCCTCTCCTACTTTATTAATTCTTAGCTAGTGCGTCCTTCATAAATTCTTGAGATTATGAGAAGGTGGATGTATTAAGCTATGCAATTTGTTCTTTAAGCCAAAATACTACAGCTTGCAATTTATATTTTTTCAGTTTACTTTAAGATGATTATATAGTTTTACATAAAGTTCCAGGAGACTTTTAAGTATTTAGAGTAAGCACTTCATTTTTCTTGTTTTGGGTTCAGTATGAGAAGAATGTTGACTCTATCCCAGCTGAAACCAGGACACCCCTATATTGCTCTTCTGAAGAGATTGTTAGGAAAAGATTGATGGCATTAATTGAAAATTATAAGCAAAGCAATTGATTTACAGATGTATTTCTAGATACATTACTTCTGCTTTAGTTAGAAGTATTTATTTTCATCACTGTTGTTGAGGTAGCTTGATGGCGAATGGACAGCTTAATTGCTGATTTACACTGTCCACTCTCCTTGGTTCTTAGCATGAGAGTGTAGTAGTATTCAGTTCTTTTTTCTTCCTCAGCCAATATGCAGCACTGAAGTGGGACAAAGGGCTGGCTTAATGTGGTAGCACATACCCTGAACTGCCACTGCTTTTCATCAAAATGCTGCAGTTTGCTGGTTCTGTCTCAAAGACAGTCACATTTGTGCCAGTTATTTCATGACCTTTTAATCATAACTTTTAAAATGTGGGTTTTCTTTTTAGGGGAAGTCTTTGTAAACAGCAAATAAAACATTCAGTTTGGTTTGCTCATGTTCTGTTTCCTCTTTCTTCACAAATTACTGTTGAAACCATTGCTCAATTCAGCCTAATGTGGAAGAGGAGAAGGGACCTCGGAGGTGATGAAGTTTTTGTGTAGTGTGAATTGGTGACTGAAGAGAGAAGACACGGAAGTTAGTGCCCATACTGGAGGGAGGAAAATACAGAAAGTCAGCTAGCATGAGGTCTGTTTTGCAGCAGCTGGCCAGTCGCTGTGGATATAGCTTCACTGTACCTGCAGGATGTGTGATTTTTTTGCCTAGTCAAGGGGCCATTAAAGGTAGGAGGTTATCATGGTGGAGGGAGGAGGACACATCGGTAGGAAAGCAAGCTTTTAACTGTGCTGCTCAAAGAACTTTTCCTGTTAAACTTTTTAATGAGGAAGCTTAGAAATAACATGTCATTTGTCAGACAGACAAAGACCAATGCTAGGCTAGAAGGGAATAAGCCTAATAAATGTTCAAGATGAATTACTGTATCACATACATGATCTATTAGTAGGGGAGAAGAAAAGAAATAAATGAAACATATTAATGAATTCCATGCTCAGTGGGAATAATCAAGTTGTCAGCTGAAAGTAGTGAGTATGTTGTTTTTATCAGTGTGCTGCATAGAGGACCAGATATCAGTGCTAAATTTAAAGCAAAAAGTAGGAAAATTTGAATTTTAATGCTTGATTAAGCTGGTTGTTTATCTAGCCCATTAAAATGTCATAGATATCTTGCATTAGCTTTGTTAGAAATGGTGAATCAAACCTTGTAATGGCTGTCTGGGAAGTAATCTAGGCTTAGAGAACCAGGCAAGAAGAAAATTTTAATAGTTGAGTTTTGCCCTAAGCCCATGAAATTAGGGCATTGTTTGACTATATTTAAGTAACTGTGGTTATTTACATTCATATAATTATTTATAACTGTGAAGCTTTAAAAAGAATTTAGTGAAAAAATCCTGACATAAAGCAGTCTATTCTGCTGTCTTTTTCTGAGTGATGGTCATGTTACCTTTTTAAAATTGGGATAACAATTTGAATAAGGTATCCTAGATACCTCCACTTAAGGAGATTTTTTGTTTCTTTGTTTCCTTGTTTTACAACATGATGATTATGCAATCCAAAATTAAGTTAGCATTTCTTTTCCTACCCCATCACTATGGAAAGCCAGGGTTTATTTGTAGTGCTGGGAAGCTCTTGTCTTCAACCAGAACACTGTGATTCGGGGTGCCGCACAGCTGTGAAAGGATTTCAAAGGAAGACAAGAAGGTTACGCTTGATGCAGTAGTCCAGGCTCTCTCTGCAGGAGATGAGCAGAGAGAGGTGACATGATCAAAATAACAGGCTGGTTCTTTGCAGCACCATGCTGAACTAATACATGCAGTGAATTATGCTTTTTCAGCCTCACAGTAATTAAAACAGAAGAGGATATTAGCCTGGATGAGTTTTGGCTGTATGAATAGATGGGACGTATTTCTAATCACATGCAGAAAAATTTGGCAGGTCTTGTTCATAGGCTTGCCAAAGTCTATGAGAACCCAGAGAAAACTAAATGAAAAATACTGTCTAGGTTTACAGTCAGATTATGCTATTGTGCACGCTTAGAAAGTAGGTATTAGGAATAGCCTTGCAGGCCAGGTCAGGAACTCTGTTTTCACCACATTGCGTTTCAGCTGAAGGCTGTGTCCAAGAAACAGCTAAAATTGGAATTGAAGACAGTTCTCAGGTGGGGGGACAAACCTGTGAGTCATCAGCACAGAGATAGATGGTGGCTGAATTTGTGTTGGCAGCTGGTGGATCTCTGAGCATAAAGGAGAAGAGGACAGGAAAAAAAAGGTCAGGGATGGAGGTGTACAAAGCTCCTACAGCAACTTAGAAGAAGAAAATTATCTGAAGACTGTATTAAATGAGCAGCTAGAAGAAAAGTGGAGGAAAAGAAACATTTTGTTCTATTTTCATTTGTAGGATTCTGTATTTTTGCTTCTGAATTCCACTGAATATAAAATACTAAATCTAAGGCTAGAACAAGTTCAACTACTCAGAATTTTCTGTGTTTTTTCTCTCTTTTAAAAAAAGAACTTAGTCCTTGTTAAAATAGAACTGATATGACACAGGCTGTATTGCATTGTTAAACAAATGGAATAAATGTTGGTGCCATTTTGATGCGGCATTATGGTATCAGGATTTTACCAGTGCGTTATTGGTAACTTGTGGTATCAAAGATGTAGTTTCACACGTGACATGCACAAGTGATTTCTATTTTAAAAAATTCCAGATAATGTATTTTTTGTGCTCTACTTTCTCTGTTTTCTTCTCTCTGAAGCTAAGGCAAAACCAGTTTAGTTTCATGGCTTGCCTGCACAAGCTGTGATAGATTTTGTGTTTGTATTTCTCTGAAACATAGGTACAGAAAGGATGCAAAGTTCCTCTAAGAAGGGATAACTAAGCATTTGCTTTTCTTTTGTGTCTGAAATCTAAAGGTCATCAGATAAAAGGGAGACTTTGGTTATTTTTTAGGGTATTTTTTTAAATACCCTAATGGTTTAAGAATACAGGGGAGGTAGACTGATTCTTAGCAAACATTTTTAAGGTAGTGGTTTAGTAGGAGCTTCAAGGAGAGTTTCAGAGTATTAGGTGGCACTGACCTACCTGTAACGTTTGCTCTAAGAAAGTGGGTTCTTAGTCTTAGGGCTCTCCCCCTTTTCCCCTGAATTTTGTCTCCTGAGGAGAAGGGACATGAGATTTAGCAGGAGAATTTCATCTGACCTATTCTTGTAAGTTGTCTCCTCCCTGGTAGCTATGTAGGACTGCGTGGGGGCATGAGCTGTATTTGATGACTCAGGCCAGAATATCCTCCCACCTCCTCTTTGCTACGTTGCTGGTGGTGAGCTGAGAGCCTCTCTGGAGATTGGGGTGGCTGTGGGTGTACTGGAGTCCCCCGGGAGCTGGATTTTAGAATTCCTTGGTGAATACAGGCATAGTTTGGCTGAACATGGCAATGTCAGCTTTGCCAGAGCATGGGCTTCATGAGAAGTTTTATTTTTTTACTTTATTTTGGAAAAATAGGTATCAGACTGCTACACTTGCAGAAAGCTGAAAACTGCAGTGCAGGAACCAAGGGCAGATTGGAGAATGCTGGTAGGCAGTACATGTATGATTGTTGGAGAGGACAGGATGGGGGCTGTTATTCAGATGCAGGAAAAGAGAATGAAGACCATGAGTACTGAAAAGTTCTAGGGATACTGCTCTTAGTAAAACATTTTTGTTTGTTTGTTTTTTAGTTCAAGCAGTATGTTTTTGACAGCAATAGCGAAGAACTGGAAGACTGGTTAATTAACATACTAAAATGGAGTATTTACCAGTGGAGGTAAGACATTCTTTGAATGTACTGCGGTTTTGTTTCTTAGCATTGTCGTGCAGTTCCCAATACAATTAGCTAGCTTAATGGCACTGTTACACAAGCATTTCTCTGAGAACAAAGCTGGTTTACGAGGTTTCTGTACACCCCCATCTGTCTTTTCATTGCACTCTCAGGTACTCTGATGCAGCAGCTGTAAAGTATCACTAAAATGATCAATTTAGAAAAAAACAGAATCGAGAAACATTTTTTCCTTCTGATGGTCTTTTAAAATCTCATATCCTGTGATCCATTTTGTATTGTGGCCTCAGAAAAGCTTGGTTTGGATAACTGAAGACGTGGTGAGCTAGTGTGGGGACAGCATCAACTGGCTAGGATATGTAGGAGACTTGCTAACTTAAGAAAATAGATAAATCCCCAGAAATGTGAAGAAAGGTAAAGTTTTGGACCTCAGTATAGGATCAAGTGGCTTTAACTGACATTTTAACTATTGGAGATGTTCAGTCTCGGTGCTTAAGTATTTTTGAATATGGAAGTGCTGTTTTGATTATAAGTGTTAAGTAATTACCAAAAGTTACAAAACCTTCTGTTCTAACCTGTGTATTGGGGTATTCTCATTTATTATTAGATCTTCTGATACATGTTTATATGCTGCATTAACCTCTGTTGCTCATATGTAGAGAGCTCCTGCTGAAGGATTCTTCTGCTTCTTACAGGCAGACAGAGCAAACGTGCAGTTCAGTAGCTCGGTTTCTGAATGCTAATTATATACTTTAAAATACAACAATAAACTCACTAAGTATTGAAATAAGTTGTGAACGTTTATTGTCATTGAAGTTAGTGAAGTTTAGCTGTAAATTTAAATGGAATCTCTAGAAATAAATACTTCTACATGAGTTTAACTTTTTTTGTTGGCTTTTATATGATTAGCATACAAAAATTAAAGACATTGTCCAAGTTTGAGTTTCTCCTTTAAAAATTTAATCACTGCATAACACTTTCTATTATATAGTTCAAAGAACACTGTTTTCCTTTGCACTGATGTGAAGGACTTTGACAGAAAAGTAGTGATTTGGTTTATGTCAGCCCAGGGCAGTGAATGCTCCCCTTCACCCAGGTTAAGGTGCACGTGGAACAAGCTGATGCCTGGCAAAGAAAAAGCCATCCTCAGCGGTCCGCTGACAGACCGCAGTCCCGGCTACCTGCGGTGGCATGCAGCATTGCTTTCTGGATGCACCTTTTTGTGAACTGTAGCTCAATATTTCTTACTAGTTTTGCAGTTGATACTGAAGCAAGGCATGGGTGCCACTTTTCCAAATACTGTTGGTGGCTGAGCAAGGACTGTGTTAACTGGATTAAAACACATGGTGCTGTGTTGTGCAGGCCCGTGTTTGCTGGGCCCTGTGTTCGCTCTGCAGGGATGGCCTGCCTAGGCAATTATTAGTGGGCTGGCTTGGGATACTAAGTCAGCTCGACAAAGGAGGGAGGGAGTGGCCCCAGCTAGAGCCCTGTTAGACACAATAGAAATACCACAAGTTCACTGGACAGCCCTTTTGGCAGTAATGCAAGATGTGGCTCTCCTAGCTTTTTTTGTTGCATTAACTCATTCATAAAATGGACCTTTGAACTTGTCTAACTGGGCTAGTTCTGGATTGTTCTGAGTTTTCCTACTGGGGACTTGAGGGATCCTGAAGCATTTGGAAGTGACTGCTTGGCCCAACAACTCCTGCAGGAAGAGTTTTCCCTTCTCTTAGTGGAGGCAAACTGTTCAGGGATGTAGACAGTGCCGCTTGTAGTGCTGTGGAGTCAGAGGGGTGTGATGTCTTCCTCCCTTGAAAATGTAGTTTCATCAAAATGCAGGCTGGAGGAGACTGCCCCGTGGCATCCTTTGTCTAAGTCCTTTTGCTTTTTGCCTGAGTGTTTTAAAGTGGGCTCCTTTCTGAGGCATTGGACAGTTTCGTCACAGGTTTTATGCACAGCCCACAAGGTTTGTTGCCCAGTGACCAAGTGTCATGACAGGTCTTGGATCTCTGCTCAGCGGCAGGTTAGGTTCCATTTGCAGAAGATACGCTTGCATTTTGGTAGGTGGTGCACATGTGATAATGCAGTATGGCAACCCCAGAGAATTAGAGTGCAGAACTACTTGATTCTAGCTTAAAAGACCACTGTGGACATCCCTACACAATCCTATAGACGAAGCAGTGGAAGAGGGAGCTGTTGCAAAGCCTGTAGGTTATCAGTGACAGTCCTAACGCTGCATACTGTAGCAAAACTTGTGGCATCATTCAATTAATCTGTTGAAGTCCCTTGATTGAAATTTGAATGATGACAGGATTTTTAGACAAGCTGGGTTAATAGCATCATCTAGATGCTGTAGTTTTGATCTTACAGTAAGGGCCCTTGATCTGAATTCTTCATATTGTCATAACTCAGCTTCAGAAGCAAAATTCCTCTTACCCTGTCCCCTGTTACTTCACTAACATACTGCTTCTGTGTTTTTGTAAAGTGCTTGCAGAGTCCTTGTATTGGCTGTTAAACCAAGGTCAGAATTAACTTGTTTATAGTTAAAAATCTAGACCTGTGCTATGGTGCTTGAAGCCTTCCAGCTCCTCTAGAGTGAGTACAGAAAGGTAAATCTTATCTTGAGTCATATGCCAAGATAATATACTTAGTAGGCTAGAGGTAGTCCCTAAAGGCACCTTTGCTTTCAGGTGAGTGATATCTGCTGTGGTGATGACTTTTTTTGCCAGCTACTCTGTTTCAGTCTTGGTAGTACTGCCTGCTGCTTCACAAACACCCAAATGCATGTTCAAAATTTTGGAAACAAAGAACCCCCATGATCCATTCAAGCTCCAGCCAGGCTAGCTTTTTTATGTTTACTGCTTCTGCATTAAACCCAGAAGATGGACTAATGTGCACGAAGGATAGGTATTTTGGTTTGCTTTTTCCTCAAACCAGACAGTGCTTGCAGGAACTGGGAAGTTTGAAGACAAATGTTTGCAGAAGTGTTGTCTATTTTATTAATCTGGTTGATATTGTTGGAGGAAAAACAGCAGAACTTGATGAAGTCCTGTTGTGGTTTAACCCCAGCCAGCAACTAAGCACCACGCAGCCACTCTATCACTCCCCCTCCTCAACTGGACAGGGGAGAGAAAATACAACAAAAGGGTCATGAGTCGAGATAAGGACAGGGAGAGATCACTCAACCAATTACCATCACAGGCAAAACAGACTCAACTTGAGGAAAATTAACTTAATTTATTGCCAATCAAACCAGAGTAGGGTAATGAGAAATAAAACCAAATCTCAAAACACCTTCCCTCCACCCTTCCCTTCTTCCCAGGCTCAACTTCACTCCTGGTTCTCTCTCCCTCCTCCCCTCCAGCAGCGCAGGGGAATGGGGAATGGGGGTTGGGATCAGTTCATCACACGTTGTCTCTGCCGCTTCATCCTCTTCAGGGGCAGGACTCCTCACGCTCTTCCCCTGCTCCACTGTGGGGTCCCTCCCATGGCAGACAGTCCTCCACGAACTTCTCCAGCGTGGGTCCCTTCCCCGGGCTGCAGTCCTTCAGGCACAGACTGCTCCAGCGTGGGTCCCCTGCGGGGTCACAAGTCCTCCCAGCAAACCTGCTCCAGCCTGGGCTCCTCTCTCCACGGGGCCGCAGGTCCTGCCAGGAGCCTGCTCCAGCGTGGGCTTCCCCCTCCTCCGGGCATCCCCCTGCTCTGGCATTTGCCGCATAAACCTGATACAAGTCTGTAGGATTTTAATATAAGTATCAGCAGGCAGTTGTAAATTAGCGGGAAGGTGCCAGTCTGTGACTGTGAAGAAGGCATTGAGAATTAACACTTTAGTGCTAACAAAGACTGACTAAAAATGGGCGTGTTGCCCTCCTTAACTCCTGCCTTCCCTCTAGGATCTCTCCATCTAAAGCCCTACATGACCTGGTCTGGCACTTTTTCTGCACTGTTTGGCCACACTGTAATTCAGCTGTCCCTGTCCTCATGTCAGAGTTGAGGCACTGCTGCCTGCACAGTCATTCTGCTTCAACAAGAGCTGGAAGCAGACTATGCTCTTTTTCTCCTTGTCGGCAGTATTTTTCCCTCTCCAGCCAAGTGCCAGAGCAGAGCTGCAGTACATAGGTATCAGTAAGTGCCAGGATTGTATTATGCTGATGGTGTGTTGTGATACTTCTCTGATAACATTTGATTCCTTCACAACAAAGATAGAAGTTATTGTGGGCCAGATTTGGTACATCCTATATTCTTGTTTACCTCAGGGCCTGTATATTTAAGGAAGCTGCACAAAATTGTGTATAGCGTTGTCCTTTTTAAGGACCAGATAGACATTATCCCCAGCTTGTGTTCTAAAAAGTTTGTTTTCTGTTTGTTTTCAGTAACTAAGGTGCTGACAAGTTTTGACTTCTTCATCCTCATAAACATGAGTGAAGTTCAGGCTATGGTAGAATTCTCCGTGGAGCTCCACAAATTCTTCAATGTGGATTTGTTTCAAAGAGGGTAGGTAGTGCATTCTTTCAAACTTAACTATGATGGATGGCTGATGTTTGAAAGACTTTAATGGGTACCGTCATGTAGCGTTGCTTCATGTATTGTTGACTATTTCTATAGTGATTTGAAAATTTTTTTATTCATTATTGGAAAGGCATATATTTTCTAGGAATTAAAATTAAATACTCAAATAATTTGGCCTAAAACTTAAGTTGTAATAAAACATTTTTTGTCTAATTGGTGAGGAGGGGAAGCTCTGTCGATTTGGAGGGTAGATTATATTCTTACCCAAGCCTTTACCCTTTCATATCTTAATTTCTGTAATCCCTTTTGTTTGAAATACGATAGGTGTTTTTCTTGAATCTTAAAAATGTTGCTGCCCCAATTAACTTATTCATTTATCAGTTTGTCACTGGAGAACTTTACCAGCTTCTCTCCTCTTCACACTGTGCTGTGCCTCCACAGTTACAGAAGACTCCATACTGCCTCATTAGACTCTCCTGACCTCTTCTTAATCCACCTGGTCTCTGTAGAAGGCTTTTTCACATTCCTGTCGTTTGATATTACCTGATTGTCCCCAGATTATGTTCTAAGGTCCTCCTTTCCCATGGCTATGTAGGAAATAATCCTTTGTAGCTTATTTTCAAGTTATGAAAGATTATTTGTCATCATGTTGTGGTACATTGCCCTTCTGTCAATCTTCTAACAGACTACCATAAAAATACATGTCAGTGTTGCAGTTCCTGTGATGTTTGTTTTAGATAAATCTGGTTGAGGCTGTGTCAGTGTTCACAGACAGGGAACGATATATATCATTGTTGATTTATAATAGCTCATTTTTCCAAAACATTGTAGAATAACTTTCCTTGGAAACATTTTAGTAATAGGAAAACACATTTTTTTTTTAACCTTGTCATCATTCAAGGCAGGTGGGGGCAGTTATTGGTTTTGGTAGGGCTGGTTTTTTTTGGTTGGTTGTGGGTTTTTTTTGACAGGGTGAGTTGATGAAGGTAAAGTAACAGGAAAATTTCATTGCTTTGGGATGCACATAGTTCCTCCACCTTGCATTAACCCTCTGAGGTGCATATATGGGGGAAGAGCGATATTAAAAAAAAAAGGTAGGATTGGGAAGGAGCTCAGCAGAGAGAGGCATAAAATACTGTTATAAAACATATCTTGGCTAGCTAGCCTCTATCTTTGCCATGTTACTGTTAGTTTTCATCTATATTTTATAAAAGCTAGCTTTTCTCTGAATTTGACCTGAAGCTGGTACTGACAGAAGTGATTACCCATTACACTTGCTACTGTTTGCGGTCAAAGAATATGCAACAAACTGTCTATGTCCTCTTTTTAGGGAAAATTGTAATTTCACTCTTTATCGGAAGAGGAGGATTAAGGAAGGCTTAAGAGGTCTGGGAAAATGCTGAGAATATTCTAATTACTTCAACAAAAAAGCACAGTCTGTTGAACTGTAGCCTTTTTTAATCTCTGAAATTGGTGAGGAAGGAGCGTGTAGACTATGGCAGCATGTTAACTCTAACAGAGAAGAGCCTGAAGAGAAGAAAGTCTTTGGGTTGTCTTAACCTTACAATTCAAACAAGTCCTCAGAAAGGCAGTTGAAAAGCAAAGCACAGCAGTATAATTAGCAGTGCTCTACTTGGCATGTTTCTTTTTAGCTTACTGTTTAAAAAGCAGTGAATTCACAGGGCAAGTTCAGAGAGGTGGAAAGCTGACATAATGTGGAAAGTGACATGAGCAGATACTACCTCTCTGGTTTCAAGCTGAACCTTTAACTCTGGACACGTTCCCTTAGAAAACAATGTTGGGAAGGAGAGGGAGCTTCCAGAATAATTTGAAAGAGTGTGTATGTGACTATGGAAATAATTTCTGTCAACTTGGGTAAGTTCTAGTATTTTTCTAGGGAACTGTCTTTGTATTTATTGGAGACAGGATGTAATATTTACATTACTGGAGGAGCTCTTGGATGATGGATTGAATCAGCAGAACAGGAAATCTTTAGTTTCATTGTTAGCCTCCTATTTTTGAGCTACCACTGTGTTTAGCGTGGTTTCTCTCACCAAAAGTCAGGTGTAGAATTGATTGTATTCCGGGTTTGTTTAGGATTGTGTGCATTCAAGCCTACCTAACTTAGCATGCCTGTCTCATGGTGTTAGAAGCATAACGACCTTCTGAATTGTTTAAAATAAAATGTCGGCTATTGCAAGTAACCACATCAAGCTGATCAAGCTCCTTCTTAAAACTTTGCAGATTTTTATCCAAACTGTTTGGCTGGAGAGTGAGTCCAGATTCTCACTCTTCTGATTATTGGAGACAGCATAATTTCCAGCCTAAATTTCCTTCTGTTCAGTTTTTAGTTGTTTTTCTTAACAGCTCTGTCCTATGCTTTGAATTAATCTTATCGGTCTGAGTGTTCACCCTTATGTATTTTTAGATGTCAGTCTTTTGTCTCTTTCATTAAATATGAACTAAGTCAGTTTCGTCATTTGAATTTGTGGCACATTCCCCCCCCCCTTTCTGTAGAGTCCACATATCCCAATAGCCAGTTAAAATCATTGTTATCTCTTCATGGTTTTATAACTATCTGAAGAAATCTGCCAGCTATGGCATCTTGGGTTTGTATCTGTAGTGACACTTTTGCCAGAAGCACTTATGAATGTGTTTACATTAACAATTAATTTGGTACTTTAGGAATGAATTACTAGAAGCAGTGTTGACATCCCTATATCTATGTGGTTCCAGGGTTACTTCAGACTAGATTTAATCTCGTCCTCTGGACCAGATGTTTTGCATCGTGAGTGTATTTTGAAGTTGTTCATACCAGTAATTGGTTCAGACCTTTTTGTCCCCTGGGGGCTGAAGTGCATTTTGTGACATGTAGGTCAGAGCCTGTGGTTTAGCTTTCTCCAGGAGACATCTAGGCTATATACACGGAAAGCTCTCAGTGAAATGGACCAGCATGCAGCAAGCCAGGATCATTGGGGAAAGTGCCTCAAAATGACTCTGGTGATCTAAACCAATCAGTAGTGTGGACTCAGCCAAAATTTCTCATAGTATTTCACTCAAGGTCAAATTTACCTGAAGGGTCCTCTAACGGACTCACTGTTATAACCATGTTATTCTCCTAACTGACCCTTTAAAGCAGACTCTTTATTTTCTTTACTTTTAGATAACTGTTGTTATTCTAAGTGGAGGAGAATTACACAGAGCAGACACCTCATTCTAATACATGAGACTTGTCTGTATGTGTGGCTCCCTGCTTCTCATCTAGTTCAAGAAAGGTTGTTCCTATGTCCGTGGTGAGTCTGGTGGTTAGCTTCTTCTGAAAGTTGCACTCTAGCTGTAAGTTGCAGAAGTATGTGGTATAGTTAAGTAGTATCCTTATCTAATACAGCTATCTCATTACATTTTCTTACAACTCTATGGCACTTCCTTAAAACCCAACTTGTTCCAGGTAGCTCTGTTGGTTTAATTTAATCTGTTGTTACATTCAGATAAGGCTTCACATAATTCTCCTTTTTGAACTAGTGGGATGGGAATTTTTTCCCAAACAGCGATTGATATGTGAGTATTGTGTGACAAAATGAATAAAAGAAATGCAGTTGTTTGGGACCTGTGAGAATGATGGTCTGAGATAGTGAGGCTTCAGGCTGTTTTGTCATCTTAGCTCATAAAAGCTGCAGTTAAATTTGGGCTCCATAGTGCTGCCCTTTTATAAATACAAAGGGAAATGTAACATAAGCTTGAGTGAGATGTGGACTGCAGAAGTGGAGAATGAGTTGAGAGGAAAACTGGTTGGATGATTGGGCTCAAAGAGTTGTCAGTGGTGCAAAGTCCAACTTGCAGGTGATGACTGATGGCATCCCTGATGGATAGATACTGAGTCATCAGTTTAGTGTTTTGATTAACAACCTAGACAGAGTGCCTTTTCAGCAAGTTTTTGAATGATAACAGATTGCCAGGAATGGTTAGATACCCTGGAGAACGGAGCTGCTCTTTGGAGGGATCTAGCCAAACTGGAGAAATGAGCTCATAGGAATCTCATCAAGTTAAGGGCAAATGCAAAGTCCTTCAGATGGGGTTGAATAACCCTATATGTCAGTGCAGGCTGGGTATCAGCTGGCTAGAAAGCACCTTTGAAAAAAAACCACCACCTGGGCATCCTGGCAGACAACAGGTTAACCATGAACCAGCAGGGTGTTGTGGCAGAAGGGCAATTGCATCCTGAGCTGTAATAGCCAGAGTGTAGCAGCAGTCATAGTTTGGAAAAGCAAGGTCTCCATCCTTCCTGTGTTTTACTGCCTGACTCCTACCAGCAGCTTAGTAGTACTGTCAGGCTGTATTTCCCACTTAATCAATTTTCAAAGCAGGATACTCGTCTCTCCATACTGATTTTCCTCTTTGAAAAATCTGCAAAATAGATACTCAATATGTTTGTATTTTTTGCAAAAATATTGTCACATACGCTTGAGAACTATTAGAGATACAGGGTTTCTCTGTGATGAGACCAGAATCTGGGATTTCTGGACACGTATGATAGTTTAATATTACTTTCTGTGCTGGAGATGGGGAAAAGATTTTGTGGGGTTTTTTTTTCTGTTTGGCCAGTATCTTTGGACACAAGCTATTTCCTGAAATAATTTTCTGCCACACTGACAAATACTGTGTCTGTGTTACTGTGCTTCCCTATTTATATTTCCATTCACATGTTGTCTCTTATTTCTGTGAGTCCTTTAGCATAAGGACTCTTCTCTGTTTGCACAACAGACAGCTAGTTAATTTATCAGTTCATTACTGAAAGGCCTATACTACCTACTTATAATAATCATTAATAAGAATAACCTTTTAATACTTTGTCGACAAGCTTGTTCCAGGGAACTGAAATGAAAATCAGTTTCGGATGTAGAACAGATGACAATGTTCTCTCGAAACATTTTCATATGCACTTAAGAGCATTGCATGCTTGTTTTTTGTAGTGGTGATGTTATCAGCTCTAGATGGGCAGTTAGAATATATGATGTCCAGGTAATGTGATTTTGACCTGTATTTTCCTGATGTTTAAAAGTTTGTGTGGGTAGGAGGTTGGAGGACACCAGTGGCAATTTTAGCACTGTTTGTAACAGAAGTTTGGGATACTTACAACACTTCCTACTCAACCTCCTGCCACTGCCTCCTGATGATTATGAATGTTATTTACAATGCTGTTCTTCAAAGATGTTACTGTAAGAGCAAGTTGTCTCTTACTCATTTTTCTTTTGTAGACTGTGGATGCTTACCCTCCACATTTACATGTGTGTTTTGTATGTGTCAGCATCCTAAAGAGAGATGTAAATATATTGAGCATTTCTGAATTCAAACAACTGGTTATTGAAAGTGCCACAGTACTTTGTAGTGCTCAGTTTAAATCACAGTGTTCCACCACCTGATGATGAATCATGACATCTAACTTGGAATAGTTACACCTTTCTTGTGGGTAGCAAGAGAAGTTTCCTGGTAACCCTCAACTGTGAGAAGATGAGGTTTTCATTTCTCTGGAGCTGTGTGTTGCTTTTTCACCTGTGAAATGGCAAACCCAATGAGCTAAAGAAACTTAGCTGATGATTTGTAATTTAGCATTGCGCGCACATTGCTGCAAGATCTGCTTTGAAAACAGCTTTAGTCTACATCTTCCCTCTCTCTCTGCATTCTTATAATCCCAATGTTAAATTCTTACTTTGTCACTAATCATTCGTTATTTTGTCAGTAATATACATGTACACAATTGGCCAAAGCTGGATTTAGACAATTTTCAATATTAATGTCTCTATGTATGTGCTTTGTCTTTATTTTTTTGTAGCAGTTTTCTTTATGAAGTAGAATATCTGCTGTTTCATTGTGGGTTTCAGAAACAGAACTTGGTGATGGTTATTCTATCTAAGTGTGAATTTGTTGTTAATTCAAGTAGACTATGAATGGTGCAAGTAAAATAAAGTATTGACAGTAGCTGTTTATTATAGCTGCAGGTTTACATTCGTGCTCAGTGTGTCTAGTTTAATCTGTTATTCGACTTTATTTTCGGTTAAAAGATTCTTGCAAAAGCATATGAAGAATTTACATTAGTAATGTAAGTCTACCACACTTTTTAAAGTGTTTTTGCTTTAGAAATACTGGTTAACAGATGGAAGAAGAATATTAAATACCTTCCACAGAAGAGACTTTAGCAGATTCTAACATAAAACACATTTTTGGAGCCGTATGATATCTGAAATTAGGTTATTGGTAAGATTTCAGTAGCACTAACTTGCTTGTGAACCTAAGTCCCACTGGAAGTAAAAGGAATTTAAGCTTCAGAGACTACTGGAAATTTAGTCTTATGGTATTCTTCTGTTCCATAGATTTATGTTTTTCCATGTGCAGATACTTACTGATAATGTCTGAGCAGCATTGACATTTTATGCTTCCATGTGTGGTTGCGTAGTGTAGCATAAAAGAAAATACGCTCAATCAGAGTATGAATTTTAATTAATCTTAATATGATTACACAGTAATTTCATGAGAAATAATGCACTATATGAAAAGTTTCATTTTTTTCTGGATCCAGTGAGTTGTCTACATTAGTTTTATAATTTGTTAACAGGAAATTAAAATTTGAAGAGTACCCTTATAGTAGGATCACTTTTCTTTCTCCTGGCTACATGAGGAATGAAAAGGTTTTGTCCTTAAATAAAGAAGTAGCCTCTGCTAATGTTTTGTGTTGTTAGCATATTATCAAATAACAAACTCTTAATGGACAAGGAACATTCAGGCTCACCTGTTTGGTTTTCTTTTTAATTCATACCACCCAGTCATACTTGTACTTTCAAACTATGTTTCTGTATGACATAGCTTTCTGGAGATAAGTGGTGTGAATTGCCTCCTGACATGTAGCTTATCTTCTGAAGTATTGTACTGTGATCTTTACGTAATACAGTCTTTACGAAGGGAGAAGCAAGCTGTCAAATTTGTCTTAACAGTTGCAAGATGAGCTCTGTTCTTCAGCTTATGGTTTTACAATCATACAAATAGCAGTAATACAGGTTTAAGATTTGGAGGGCTGGGCTGTAAACTCAAGGGAATAGTCTGTCTAGGAAAAATAATGCGAATATTTTTCTTTTGGTTTTATTTTTATTTTTTAAAAGTGGATCAGTTTCTGATTCCAGTTCAACAGTGGATGCACACACACACGTCCTGCTTGCTTTGAGGCAAGAGTGTGTAAGACGGTGAATGAGCAGTGGGGAAGCCGTATTTTAAGTTGGCATTGCTTCAGAAGTTAAAAGTTAGTATCATCAAATATCCCATTAACCCTTCTTATGTGTCTGAGAGACCAGTGACATGGTCTGGTCCCAAAGAGCAATAACAATTTGAAGTACCATATGATGGTACTTCAGAATCTTATTTTCTAAAATAAAAACCTTGTATTTGTTGAGAATAGGATTTGAAAAAGTAAGTGGAAAATTAAGCACTGCTTCCTTTCATTTAGCTGATAAATTAAGGCTTTTGAAGTATACTCTGCCTTAGCTATGTGAGTGGAACTGAAGACATGGGGAGGTTGTACTGCTTGTCTGCAGATATCTGAGTACAATGTCTGTATTAGGAGACTTTTAGCTGCGCAGGGAAGCTTATCTAGGAGTCATCTAGAGCCATTGTAAATTGGGTTTCTACTCTGAAGCCTAGAGAATTACCACCTCTCCCCGCCATGTTAATTCCTAGAAGACTAGCCTTCACCTTAAGAAACTAAATCAGATCCTGAAGCTACCTGTTTTAGGTATGTATTCTGATGTGTAAAGATGATGGTACAGGTGCTTATTTCTTCAATCATTATTCATAGTTGTATAGCTAACAGTTGGTAATTGTAGTTGTCCTGGAGGTATGTTTTACAAAAACTTAGGTAGTTTGGGTTTTTTTCTTGCATCCCCCCCATATTGGTTGAAAAAATAACCTTAAATTTTGTCAAATGTTGATGGGTACTCGTTGCATATTCTAGACTTCTCAGATATTGGGTACAAATTCCAAATCACCTGAATTTTGAACCTGTTGTGAAACAGCATTCTCATCTATGGATTTGTAATTGGCTTGAGCGAGTACAACTGCATGTATCTGCCAAAAGGTGTGACATGCATGGTCTTCTCCTGTTTTGTTTGCTCTTGCAGTCATGCACTTCTGTGGTCAGTAAGACAGGCTTGCTTTTGGCAGCAGTGTAGTCGGAGAGTGGGATTAGGCTGGCAGGAACACTGGGCCAAGGGTGTAGATGTTACAGGTAGGGAGATCTTTTGGATAGCAGCTGCCTGAGCAAGGTGGTCCTGCTTCTAGTGCTTTCTGTGTGCCTCCAGTAATGCTCTTCTACCTTATGGTTGGTCAGCTCAAGACGGTAAGCCAGCAGAAAAATAAGAAAACCCACAGAATATGATTCTGGTTTTGCCAGTTTTCTCTCTCTGGCACACATCAGGATCAGACATTCTGTCAGTGCTGGTGCAGGAGGAGTATGAAATACACTGGAGGAGTGGGATCCCTACTTCTGTTACTAACTAGCTTTTGGGTTGGTTTAACTGTAATATGGGACTGAGTCCTGAGAGAAATGTCTGTAAAAGTTCCAACTCCTGTGTTAGGAAGACATCTCTTGAACAGGAGAGGCCATTATGTCAGTATGATCTGCTGAGTGAGAGAGCCCAGAGATTAGTATGTTCTGAAACAAAACCTCTGTTTGAACTTCTGCCTTCATCTCGGTTGGCATCCCCGCCCGTAGGATACAGAGTTATGACAGACGTCAGGTATGTCAATTCTAATTTCCCTAAGCTCTCATGTAGAGATACAGAGCTTGCCTGGCAATGCTAGTTTGCAGAGTTTCTGCCTTTGTTGCTGCTGGCTGCTTCGTGCCGCTGCAGTGCACTCCCCTATCGGTTGTGCTGGCTGAGCCGCTGTAGCGGCCTGCTGTAAGTTGAGCTGCTGAATCGGTCCAATTTGCAGAATTGCTCTGCAAGTAGTGCATTGGTGTAATTGAGAAAGGTGGCAATGTACTGCAGCAGAGGGGCAAGAGTGAGTGCCTGGGAGGACAGTGCAGAGGAAAAGGGGAAAACAGAACTCCTTAAACTTGATTTTTAAAAAAAATCCTTATATTGTAAAAGTATAGTCTCATTTTCAAGACATTATTCTTGGTATTTCTTTATTATGAGGAGGGGCAGGATTTCCCAGATGCCAGCTTGTGTGAGTTACAAAGAGAAGGACTTGGACAACTGCAGAAGACAGAGGGACCCACCCCTGATATTTGCTGGGGAAAGGGCCCTAATCACCCCCAGAATGCCAAATCCCTTTCTGTACGTCAGCTCTGAAAGGAGGAAGGAGATGGTAGAAAGGTGAGTCTGCAGGCATCCAGAGCAGCAGAGACCCCTCAGCTTCCAACTCCCCAAGGAGAACTTGGATTCTTCTTCAGTGGGTTTTACAGATCCCAGCTTAGAGGCAGCAGTGGTGGGAGGTGAGTCTCATAAGGGGAACACAAGGTTTCAGTTACCCATCCCTATGGAAAGATTGAGGCTCCTCAGTGTACGTATACAGTAAATCATACTATCGCCTTGATGATCATCTCTGCACTTCAATCCTATTACTGTGGTTAGTGCTTCTTCTATGGACTTTTTCCCTTTTCCCCATCATACTGTTCTGCCCTTCTCAATTTTCATCTCGTAGTATTTTTGCATGCCTAACCTTCAGCAATTTGTTTCCTACCTTTCCTGAATACATTCCGACATGCAACTTATTTCAAACTATTTTGGATACCAAGTTTTCTGCAATGCTCATTACAGTTTTCTCAAAATAAAAGCCTTTGACAAACTGTAGACTTTAGAAAAATAATTATGTTGTTTTGTTTGCTTGTTTCATTTTTTAGACTCGTTGAGCAGGTTCAGTGGGCATTGCATGTCTTTGGGGTATCCAGCTTGTGCAATCTGGTAGGAGAAAAAGGGGTTTGGCTACTTTGTTTGTGCCCATGTAATTTGTTTAGTTTATTTAAACTGGCATCAGAAGGTTAACTCTTTTGAGTTCAGATTTTTAACTTTGTTCTTCTACGGATATATTTGCTGCCGTGTACTAGATGGGGTAGGTGTTGGGAGATCGAAGATATTTTTGGGGTAGGAAGTGGCTCTACTGTCTATTCAAGAACACCAACTTTTTCCTTTTCATGAAGGGGTAAGAAGTGGAGTGTTTGGGAGTCTCTTGCTTTCAAATCTTGAATGCTCACTTTACTCTTTGACATTCATGAGCTTTTAGGATCATCTTAATAAGAATGTTAATTTTGGAATTTAGAGAAACAGGTCTTGACTTCTGCTGCTAACTTTTCATAGCATGCTTGTAACATTATTCTCCTAATATTTTCTGATATTATTCCTTAAGAATTATGTTAATAGTGAATGCATAAATACAGTACACAGTGAGCAGATCTGCTTCTCTCAGTCTTTCTAGAGTTGAAACTCTTGAAGTTGAGGAAAAAAATAATTTACAGGAAGTGGCAGTACAATTTCAAATTATTTCTGAACATGGAGTCCCACCAGTAGCTTAACCTGACCTAAGCCCGTGTCATGTCACTGAAGGGAATGGTCCCAGTTTCTTCCCTGGCTATGTGGTCCTGCCTTCTCTAATAGCCCCTACTGGATTCTTTTTCTCCCTTTCCAGGTGGATGAGCGTGTTGATCTGATTTACTGTACAGTTGCTGGAACGTCAAAACTTGTTTGAGGAGGGGCAAAAACATATAAAAGGGGTTTTGGACTGCTAATTGCTCCTACTGGTGGCAGCACTGTCTTAAGCTGACTTAAATGAATCATGAAACTGCGTCTTGCTTGAAGGAAAAAAGATAGATGCTTCTGATTCTGAAAGACTGTTTTTCTTTCTTAGTGTCCTAATAACATCTCAGAGCAGCATGTTATATTTGAAACTATAGTGATTCAATTTAAAAAAATTGAACTAGAGGAGCTAATGTTACTTCCTTGAATGACGTAGCTTTCTACAGGGGAAAAGATGAATAAGTTGTTAAGGGATAAGAGTGATGACCTTTATTTGATGTATCTTGCATAAGACACAACAGTTCACATGGGCTTTCTTGTCATGATTTTTTGCAACAGTTTTCTTTGTCGTACCTGAATTTCCATCTCTGGTTAAGTGTAGGATGTATTTGCTCTTAAAACAGAGATTGCCTTTCATTAAAATAAGCTGTAAAGTGAATTGTAAGGCTTGTATACATGATTACTGACAGATGAGAGGAACAGAATTGCACAGCTGTAAAACTTAAAAAATTGGAAAGACCAGTAAATGCCAGAAAATGAGTTGTCAGACTTGTCTTCTGGTCTCCCATCTGTTGTGTTTGTTAAACCTTGATTTCAAAGTTAACATGTTATGATGTGTCTGAGTATAAACTGCTGCCTGTTTGCAAGGGGTGGGACTTCGAAAAATTGTGACCCTGGTTGCCAGGAAAACCTAATGTCCCATATCTTTGTCCCCAGAAAACCAAAATGTTCAAGCCACTCAGTGGTTAAACACTTGTGATACGTGATTTGCGAGGCTAGTGTGCTGAATCAAAAAGTCAAATGAAAAATACTTTCAAGCTAAATAAATAGAGCTTAAAAGTTGTCATTTAAGAGAATATGGGAAATTGTTAACCCTGAAGATGAGTTTCACGGAGCTGTTATCATTTAAAGATGCAAGGTAATTTAGTATGATTTCTTTCTTGTTCCCTTCAGTAATAACAGGAAATAAAAGAGAAGCTAAAACTATAAACATAGACTAATATAAGATATATTTGATTAAGTAAGAGCTAATCTAGTATTGTATGTTTATATGGCTCTTTAAAAAAAGCAATACTTATTTGAGAGTATTCCCCTTTCAAGTTTTGAAATAAATGTTCATAACCACTGCAGGAGTTCTGCCTGAGTGTGCCTGTGGTAAGAACATGGAGAAAAGGCTTTTGTAATAATAAGGCAAAATCCCCAGCTGCATTTACTTTCCCCTCTCTCCTGCCTTATGTACTTAATGCTGTTTCATAACAAGCTGCAGTGACTTATTTGAGGTATTAGTCTCCCAAATAATTCCCATCAAACTTCTGGTCTAATAACTCTTTTGGTTATATATATCTTTAATTGTCGGAAGTAATGTGTGCCATAGACACGTGAGGTACTTTTGAAAAGTAATTCACTTTCAAGAAAACTTGCTTTCAAATAAATGGGAACCTTTTATCTATTTCCTCTAAGTGTGCTCGTTGTTTTATTTATCTTAATAAAAATATGTTAGCCAGCTGGGAAATACCTGCATTTTTCATAGAAGGGAGTGATAGAAGATCTTAAAGTCTTTTGGGCATGATAATTTTCCTGCTGCTCGAGTATCTGAATTAGAATTTGTTAAATGAGATAAACCCCACAATTATAGCCGAGTGTAATCTCACGTTGGTCCATATTAGAAGTACTTATTACAAAGTGATTGCAAGATAAGAATCTTTTTATGTGTTCTATACCTGTGCTAAATAATTCCTTGTCTAGAGAAGCCCTGTAACTAGTTTGGTGGCCATTTGGTAGTCTGTGGGCTCCAGCTGTGTTTGGTAGGATTAAATTTTTATGGATGACTCTGCATTTCTCCTGGTAGGGAAAATTAAGGAACAAGTCTAACCAATTCTCTTCTCTTTTTACATTTGTCGCTTCAAGAATCAGCATTTCCTTGTCTGTGCTTTATTCTGTGTCTTCTTATATTCTCTTATTTCTGCTCCCTTACACCTTATTTTACTCCCTTTCTGATTTTCCTCTTTGCCCCTTATTTGTGTGCCTTTGCCTGGATTGCCTTTTTGCAGAATACTTATGAGGTTACAAAAAAATTCTGACAAATTTGTGGTAATGTTTAAAATAGAGTATTTGTGTTCCACGATCATTTGAAATGCTTGAAACATCAGAATGATACTCAGATTGCCTTGAAAAGTGCATGGATGCTGGCATTTGTTGGTACAGGCTTGTGACTGGTTGTGTGAAATGCTGAATATCTTTACTGCTCTTAAGATGGATTTTTTATAAATCCGTGAAAGAATTAGTAATGTAGGGTCTCTGCAGTAGCAAGGGGCTTAGCTTGTAGGAGAGAGGGATGTTGTACAGAAATAAAAGAACGTTCTCTCTCATTCGATACTTTCAATATTTTGCTGACTCAACCTCTCACCGCAGCAGGAGTTTCTGTTAGTACATGTTTGCTTCTGTGGGAAGAGGTGTGATCTGTCAAAGATCTGTAGAAGACACAGCCCTGCCAGGATCAGTCTGACGCAGCCATTACAATGGCATTGCTGCCTCCAGAGCTGCCTCTTCCTCAAGAGACTCGCTCCTCTGTCCGTTTTTCTCGCGGTTCCTCATTTCAGTGCCGCATTCCGTATTTACAAAACAGTGCTGCATCCCCAGCTCTGTTTCCCCGTGCGCCAAATGAAGCATGCTTGCATGAGCCGCTGCTCACCTTGGAAAAAGGAAGAGAGAAGTCTTACTGGTGGTCTGCAGCAGAAGGTGTGTTTTCAACGGGGCCTTGCATTCAGTAGATCCCAAGAGCTCTCCTGGGGTTTTGCCTATGCAGGGTCACAGCTGTTCGTTCATTTGGTGACCTGATAAATTTAGAAGCCGCCCTGCAGGTGACCCAATGTGCCTGTGAATTTTGCAGTCCACCATGTTCAACACTTGCTCTTGTTAATGGGACTAGAGCGTATTTGAAGTGTGCAGTGAGTGCAGTGGGATTCAGGGAAGAGGAAAGGTCAAACTCTGCTGTGTGCGCTTCTACCTTTCCTCTGCCTGGCGAGAGGAACTGCAAAAAGTTTCACCTCAACAATGAATTATATTATGAAGCTTTTTCAGGGCATACATTTCCCTTGGAATGTACTTTAGCTGGCAAAGTAAGTGGTTTTTCAAGTAAATGCTCACGCAGCTATCTGTGAAAGCACATATGCTTTTTTAATGCATGAGATTTATTTTTTTTTAATAATGGTTATCCTTTATGACTGCATTTACACACATTACTGTCTGTGGTTCCATGTGAGAGCATTAAAAATTCAAATAACCACTACTTCCTACATTTCCTTTTTTGTTGGTAGCAAGATACATTCCGGTTATTGATAAACCTACTTCTTACTCAGATTATAAATTATGTTTTTCAACAAACGTGATGAAAAAATTTACTTATGACCATCTAAATGATGATCCCAGGTTAAAAAGAAACCTGTCAATTTTCCTGGGTGAGAAAGCATTTTCTGGCACATGTGAGATTTTGAATCTTCAAGATTTTAAGGCAGCTCGATGGAAAGGATGTAATCCTCCATACAGGACGGACAGTAGAGGTCTCCTCTGCCTACAGGAGAGCAGTAATTCTAACTACCTTTTTCAGAAGACCTTTTCTTACAAGGTCTGTAGTAAGGACGCTAAGCTCCAGATATCCTTGAACCTTTTAATAGCGTGGTTATGGATTTGCATATGATTATATTAGGGACCAAATGAGATAAATGGACATCAGCAAGTACACTCATTTATTTACTGAAGAAAGACTGTATAGACTAGGGTTGGCAGAAATCTCCTGGATATTTATAAGCTTTCCACTGGTGACTTCAGCTTTGCTTGTGTATGCTGTCTCAGTAAACATCTCAACTATTTAGGCTATCTTGCACATTGTGAAGCAAATGCAAAGGTACCTCTTGGGGGATGGATGTGGAACTGTTGCAGGACAAAGCTTTTAAGCAGTGCGACCGGAGCAAGAGATCTGGTGTTCATCCTCAGCCTTGTGTCTGTGGCCAAGATAAGTAAGGGTAAATGCTGGAAGCATTTAGAGCAGGAGAGGTTGGCAAATTTTCAGAGGTAGTGTTGTAGATTGTCTTTTTTTTTTTTTTTCCTCAAGTCTATGACATTGGAAATTTGATAGGAACTGGAAGATGCTGCCTTTCAGAGAAGCAAGCAAATCAGCTGTTGCAAAGTAACTTGCCTGTGTACACACAGGAATGTCTTCCTGAGCTTAGACTTGGAAAAGCCAGGAGCTGGAATATGCTCTGTTCACAGATGTGTCTCCAACTTGTTTGGTGTACCAGCTCCCAACCATATGCACTTCTTGCTGCTTTGGCTTTTGGTCATCATGTTGTAAATTGCTGAACCCTGTTTTATAGGTTCCCTTTAACCTCTGGGATCACAGACTGATTCAGGGTGGAAGGGATAGTAACATGTCATATCATCCACCCTCATCCTGAAAGCAGGGTCAGCACTCAATCCAAACCATGTTGCTTGGACCTCTGTCCCCTCAGGTCTTGAAATCTTCCATGGGTGGAGATTCCACGGCTTATCTGGACAACCTGTTCCAATGCTTAAGTATCCTTAAGGCTGTTTCAAGTCTCACTTTTCTCAGTCTTCCTTTGGAGACTGTACTTCACATCACTCTTGCATCAGCAACGTGAACATCAAGCAGTTACAACCTGCTCGTTGTCTTGACAAAATAGTGCTAAAGACTCACTCAAAATCTTTTCGTTGTGTGGTGTCAGACCTTCATCCAAATGTCAGTCTGCTGGTTGTCTGAAAGCTGTTCTCTGCACTGCCCGTACTGCAGTGACTCACGTTAAGACTTTACTTCATTAGCTGCCATTGTAGCCTAGGCTTATAAAACGCCTGATTAGGTCTGCACATGCCACCCCTTGGAACGTGCTGGACTGGGGTTTGAAAGCGTTGGTAGACCCAAGCTACTTCGTCTGTTTGGGCACATTTGCTGTACCATTGGTGGCATGTTCTGTAGCATTGTTATTGTCTGGGATTTTCCACTACCCAGGATACCTGCATTCTCTCATTACATAAGATAATGGAGAGTTCATTGTATTCAGATCTTATTTATGGAGTATTTTAACAATATTAGGGATAATTGATAATAATTGATAATTAGTGATAGGTGAGTGACAAGTCCTTGATACTGAATTGTTATGTGGAGGCCCAAGCAGATACAATAGAATAGATCAGGTTTATGGGCCAGTTATTGTGTATATGAGAACTAAACAGTGTTTATGGTACAGCTGGGAAGTAGTTGAAAGTGACTTGGTTCTGGTTTTGTTTGTTGGTTTTTTTTTTAAATAGAAAAGGACACATTGCGACATAAATTGATCAATGAGTTGAACCAGAGATAGAAGGAAGATGAGGAAGGCAGGACTTGGGGGGAAGAGTGTGACAAGGCTCGATGCTTTTTTTTTTTTTTTTTGACATTTTTTTTAAAATTTGCTGTCAAATGAGGAATGGGTACCTTAACTTCAGAAAGCATTTCCTTATTTTGTGTATTACAAATGTCATTCCTTTGTGAATAAAGTACTCTCTTTCAGTATCATAGCTCTTCGTTTGCAGATAGATCCTTAATATATACAGTGTTTTAAGATGAGTGACAGTGAATAATTTGGGTAAATACTGTGTAGGAGGTTGTTTTTCTTATTTAAATATCTTGATGCAGTTAAATAATTGTTTCAAAGATCTAGACACAAGATTTTGAATTAATGTTTACATATTTGCCCTGAGCTGAACTTCTACAGGATTTTATTATTCAGATTAACAGGTGAACATTTTATGTTATAAACTGCTTAAAGTATAAATCTGCTAAAAATAAAGCCACCTGTCTCAAACTAGCGAACAGTACACCTTCATCTCCCCATTACCTGAGTTAAAATATATCGGGCAGGTAAAGGGTTTACTGGATAAAGTGTAGAATAGTCTGCTTTTGATTAATTGCTAGCAAGTAATAATAGGAAAAGGAAGGATGTCCTAACAGCCTTTTGGTTTCGCAAATTACATTCTAAGCACGAATAATTCTATTGATTGCTTTCTTTGAGGCCCAGATTGTAAACAGTCACTTAATAGCATCTTTAGGGCAAACGAGTCTTATTGCATTAAGTAATAGGAATATCATGTTGCATGTTTTTTTCTGTTAAGTGCTCAGGGTTTTTTTTTTGCCTTTGCCTTTGCCTTTCATTTTACCTTGTTACAGTCCTAATTCGTTAATCTATCCACATTCGGTAAAGTTGTTAAGCTTTAGTTAAATTTATGCTCTGTAGAGCTGTCACGTGGTTCTAAACATGAACTGAGAATTATGCAGATTTTGGATATTTTAAAGTCTTATAAAGCGACCCAGTTTGGTAAGTTAGGGTGAGATGAAGTAAAATATCTGGCATGATATCTCTGAACTACTGAGACATAATACTTAGTATAAACCGTACCAACGATTTTGCATTCTTTTCGTAATACCTTAAGTAACAAGCAGTATGCTCTGCCATGGCAGGCTGGTCATTTGGATCATGGGAAGATGCAGCTTGTAGTGGTAGGGTGTCAGGCTCTTGATAAATGTTTACTGTGGATCCAGAAATGACACTGGGGCTGGTGGAAAGTATCTCCTTGCTGAGGCTATTATACATTATAGTGGATCGTGTGTCCTCAGTATAGGTGAAATGAGGAACTAATTGAATGATGGAAATCACATCTGACCCAGAGAAAAGGAGTAATCAGTGTACTAGATTGCATCCTCCTGGATTAATGTTGAGAGGGCTGTGTTAATCTCCTCAATTCCTTACACTCTTGGAGAAGATGACAGTGAAAGCTTAATGTTTTGATGTGGTTTTTTTAATCCAATACAAAATGAATTCATTTACTGTTTATGAATCAGTTAAGTGTATATGGAATCATGTTTGACCTATGGGTTTCTAAAAACAAAATATATCATTATTAGTTTGCAATAGGTTAAGTTTTATTCAATTTGTAAAAGGTAGGAGTCATTTTGCTGTCATCTCTTATCTCTAGCAACATCACTGGTTCGTTAAGTATCTTCTATTATAAAGCATCCTTTGATATATAGTTTTGAGCAGGCTAAAGTTGACTTTTTAATTTTGTGGAAGGATCAAATTAAAAATTTTTTTATTTATTGATTATTAGGCTAGTACACGGTTGCATCAGTTGCTAGCGAAGTCCTGGATGGTCAGCTTTAGGTGAAGTGTTAGAAGCCAAAATCAGAACAACACAATAGAGTAGTTTGGATTTGGATAGTGGGGGTGATAAAAATGAACCATAAGACCGTGTGTGGGTGTACATCATGAGTGGAATACAAAGAGTAAATTGCATACTCGTAAGGGCATTTAGGACCATGCTTCTGCCTAAAAAGGTGTTTTTTGTCTTCCTACTCTCTACTTGTGAATGTTCTTGCTCCCTCTCTTTCCTTGGTGTCAGTGGAGTTGTGTAGTGGGTATGGTAGGTCACGGCAGCTCACTGAGGAGCTGAAGCTAACCCCTTCAAACAAAAATAAATGATCTGAAATGGGATGAGACGAATAGAATGTGTCACCTAAGTGTATTTATAGGTGCTTGTGTTATGTAAAGACTTCCATAAAATCAGTATGGGTGACAATTAGGGATTTTTCATAGATGAAAATCAAAGTTGGAAACAGTATGGAGCTGAATAAGATTAAAAAATGTTTAAAGATGGGGGCAGAGACCCAAAAGACTTTTGTGTTGCCTTTTTAATTTTAGGCTTTAAGCCTGCAGTTCCTGCCTTTGATAGCATAAAGGCAATAGTACTGTGTCTTAACACTGCAAGTACCGTCATATTTTGTCTAGCGTGATCCTTAATTTGCACTTTTTAATATCTGGAGGCCACAAGCAATGTAGAGAGTGTCTGGTAAGCAGTGTGTTTTCTGGGGATCCGGGGGGGGGTGGGCAGGCTTGTTGCAGTTTCACAAATAGCTCCTTCAGCCACAGAACTGGCTACAGCAGCCCTGTAGATGTGCTACATGGTAGATCCTTCTGAGATGGTTGTAGTGTAGCGCCAATCCTGATTTTTCATGCGTATCAGTTCTCCAGTGTAGTTTACCATGTATCTCCATAAATATTTGCCCCAACACTGTGCGGCATGGAAAGACTAGCTCTGTGTTGAAGCTTCCTTCTTTTATTCACATTTGGCTGCTGCTCTAGTTAATGATTAAGGAAAAAAACCCAACAGGATGAAGAGTCAAAATAAGACCATTTTAATCTTTGTAGACTTCCTTGTGCTGCTCCTCCTTCCCACTCTCCATTCCTGCCTTTGTCATTGTACATATCTGTATATGGTAAATGAGATGTACGCATGTGTTGCAAACCACTGTCTTTTGCTTTAGCTTTTACCAGATTCGCGCATCCATGAAAATCCCTCCAAGAATTCCACACAAATTAGAAGCTAGCTTGTTACACGCAACTGGTAAGTGCAAAAACTTTTAGTGAATGAGGTCATTATCTTGCCTTGCTGATTACAGGAGTGTGCTTTTTGTCTTATATTGTTATAACTAATATAAAAGTGTTTCTAATTTTGTTATTAACACAATAAAAATATAAGTTGTTTCATGATGACCTGCTGAAAAACTAGCTTGTTCTTAGCAATGAGACTTAAAAGTTGATCACAGAATTTGTGTTACTGTTTTTCCTCTGTTAGTTCCCTTTGCTGGTAGCAAAACATGGTGATTCCTTTATATTAGTCTCTTCTGTTTTTTCCACTGATCTGCTCAGCCTTCTCCATGTTTCAGGCTAAGATGACCATGGGCAGATCTCATTTAAGTAGATACCTCAAAGTAGTGGAGGACTTCAGATACAGGCTCTTACACAGATTGCTAAGCCCATTTTTTTCCCCAAAAGACAACTTTGAAAGGATCCAGTCTTGCTGTTTTCAAACTTGCTCTCTTGCTTTCTGATGGTAATGTTGAAAATTGATTTAACCTCCTGAATAGAATTACCCACTCCCTCATCTTTTTTTCTGTTTTTAACCTAGCGCTCACTGTTGGTTTCTTTGTCCAGGCAAACTGAACCTGGAGAAACCTGTTAGTGCTCTCCTAATTCTGTGAAGCCCATACCTCCGCATGCTGTAAAAATGTGAAAAGCAAAAAATGAATTAAGTTTTCAAATGTCAGGTGGAATTCTTGGAATTGCAAGGAAGAAAAACCTACTACAGTCTGAGAAAATGTGATACGAGATTACTGAAACCTGAATTTTTGAAGCTATTTTAAAAGTAACTCTGAGTAGAACGACAATGTACATACTGAATTTTAGTCAAGCTTCCTGAATATTTCTTGGATTTGTGTGAAATAAATAAATTACTCCACTTCAAAGGCAAAGTTTAGTGTGGTTTAGGGAATTTAGCTCGGTTAAAGTGATCCTTTAGTAAAACATACTTTTTTGATAGTGTCACTTAATTATATGTTTAATATTGCTGAAAAAAAAAGTTTTTCCATTTCATGGTATATTTTAGAATGGTCTTCAGTTATTTTTTCAGAAAGCTGCAATCTTGTTAGTAAATTGTGACATATGTGTTAGCTTTTTTGTCACTAGGCATAAAGGATGTAAACATTTAAGACTGCAATTTGAGGTCCCGTGGTAATTTAAATCCAGTTTTCTTCCATTTCTATTTCCCACGTCCTTTAGTAGTTCACTAGAAGTGCTCAGGACCCAGAACAAGTGTCATTACAGAAGTGATACAGCAAGCCACTTGCTTTAGCTCCAGCCTCGTGAAGGTCTCCTGGCCTACCTTCTTGTAATTTGAAGGGAGATGTAGTCATGTTCTAGAAAGTTAAAAGAAAAATGTATGTAATTCTAGCCTGTATGAGGTCGTTTCAGATTTAAGGCTGTTCTGAATTCCTCCTCTCATCAGAAACTTGTGGCCGGTTTTTGGAAAAAATCCTGAAACAAAACAAAGCCCCAAAAAAGCAGGCTAGGAACAAGGTGTCTGTTTTTACAATGCAAGAATAAACTAATTCCACACTATTTTTTCCCCTCTGTTGTTGAGATGGCTTTTTGTGTGGATAGAAGCCTAGAAACAGTCTTGGCTAGTCAGTGCGTAGTCGACTTAAAAAATAGTAGTTCTGCCTTGCTGTCTTCACGTTTGTGAGACCTCGCTTCCCACGTAGATGTGGCTCAGCCTGTTCCTGGCGTCAGCTTTTCCTCTCCGATTCCTCTCTCACTTCTGAGGGTGCCGTTTCACGTTACACTGAAGTCAGCAGAACCGAGGGCTGTAACTTGGAGTTGGACACTGCTTAGGAAGTGGGACCTCGGCCACGTGTCTCCATTACTTCTTTTGTGTCAGACTGGAGTGGGAGATCCCTTTTGCTGATGCTGTGCAGTTGTTTCAGATTACATGTCATGTGAAACCATACCCGCTCTGCCCTTCACCTGTAACAGATGACACGGGTGTATATAAGCTGAAAGTGGCATTGTACATAGGGGAATTACACTTTAGTGATTCAGCCTTTGTAAGCATTTTGTCCAGGAGGACACCTAAATTGATGATACGTATGAAAGCACTTCAGCAAAACCCAGTATTTTTACTTGTTTCTAGTTTCTGAAGGGAAGATGAACTGAGATGTTCTGAAGACTATAGAGTGAGAATGTTTGTTAGGTGCAGTGATTTTCTATCAGAGGCCTGCGGACCC
Organism: Haliaeetus leucocephalus; assembly: GCF_000737465.1. Lineage (NCBI taxonomy): Eukaryota > Metazoa > Chordata > Aves > Accipitriformes > Accipitridae > Haliaeetus > Haliaeetus leucocephalus. The sequence goes on along the minus strand of NW_010972631.1, from coordinate 8,875,269 downwards.
CAAATCTGTAAAGGGCAAACTTTGCAGATTATTTTGTTTTTCTCTTCTTTTGTGGATTCCTTTGAAGTAATCTATTAAGAAGAATCAAAAGAATTTAAAAAAAATCTTTTGCACCCCCATTTACACAATTTCTAAGATTTTGTATTCTGGAAGAGGTTAATGTTATTGAGCCTGCTTGTTTAGGGGAGTGATAAGAAAGTGTTGGTATTTCTGTTACTTCTGTTCTTCCAAATTCCCAACATCTTCCTGTTGTTTCACAGGATAGGGCCTGTCATGGTATTTCCTGTGTGGTAAACCCTTGCTATTATGCGAAATACTTCCTCAAAAACTGTTTTAAACCATGCCCTTTCTCATTTCTTCTACAAGTCGTATAACCTTTTTGGCAAAAGATTCTCCAACCATTTATCCCACTTTTCTGAACTCTTTTTGATGAGCAGGGTCTGGACTGAAAGCAGAAGTGTCGTATCGAATGAGAAATGTAAGGTTCAGGTCATACGCTTGGAACTGGTCTGGCCAGAGTAGTATGCAAAGATCTGGAAGGAAAGAAGGAACCACCTTTGTTGTTGATTAATTCAGTGGAATGGTATATGTCATTTAAACTCTTTGCCTCATCTGTAGGTAATTAAGAGCTCTCAGTGTGGTTAAACCTTGCAATGCAAATCAACATGAATGCTGGATGAAACAAGACAAATTTCAGGATTCTTATTAGAATTTTTGATGCCTAGAATGTCTTACTGCAATTTGGAACAAAGCAAAAATTCTTCAGTCGAGAACTTACATTAAAAGCAAATTACACTAAAAATATTGATACAGTATTTCTTTGAAACAAAATGCACTTCTTCAAACAGTTGCTGACTGAAATGGGAACTGCTGACATTGTTGGTGTTACAGTTTTAATAGTGGTCATGAAACTGATAGGAACAATAGTTCCACTTATTAGCTGCTCTGGTGTTTCCAAATTCTAGGCCAATTATATTAATACTTGTTTCTCTTTTCAGGTGCAGATCTTGCCTTTCCTGCTTCAATCCATGACAATATAGTTTGCAGTAAAACATTTCAGATTCTTTACAAAAATGAGGAAGTTTCTGTGAATGACGTGATGATTTTCAAAATAAAAATGCTGTTAGATGAGAGGAAGGTAATCTGCCATTCAACTTTACTATATTCAGATAATTAAGTCTTTGTTGTGTACAGTTTGGATTAGTATAAACAAGGGACCTGAAAAGATTTCATGCTTCTACAATTTCTTTTTAGATTGAGGAGTCTCTTAATGAAATGAATTTTCTGCTAACATTAGATCTACATTTCACGGATACAGACTATTCGTAAGTTTAAATATAGAAGATTTTATTAAAGCAATGATATATGTTAACTCTTTAAACTGATTAAATCTGTATTATATATAGGCATAGTGTGATCGTATTGGACATATGTGAGAGTAAAAAAGAAATCCAATGCTGAAGTCTGTTAAGATTTCATAACTGGTTTGTCTCATTTTGATTTTTTTTTTTTTTTTCTTCTTCCTGGGGGAGATGTCATTGCATTCCAAAGTATAGACAGACCTATGCTAAATTGCTACCTTGCACTTTAAATATGATTGTTCTAATTGTATGTTGTTTTGTTTTAATTTCTTTTTAGACCCGATGACCTGAGCACACTACAGCCAATTAGTAGCCGAACTTTAAAGTTGCACTTTAACTTACACCGGGGCCTTCATCATTACGTCAATGTTATGTTTGATTACTTCCACCTTTCTGTCATATCAGTTATAGTCCATGCTTCTTTGGTTGCTCTGCATCAGCCATTGATAAGGTAATCTCTTGTTAATAAAATACAAATAAATTATTGAGTGTCCAAATGGAAATGTTACAAAAATAGAATACTTGGGAAGGAGTTAAATCTATGGGCAATATAGTTTTCTTTATGATGATATTGGAATTCAGGGCCCAGAGGGATGAGAAACTTCTTGTTTCAAAGTTACCTGGGACAAATTTTGAGTTTGTTTTTGTTACAAATAAGAGCATGTAGTGTAGAAGAATAATACCCAAGACCGGAGAAGATGAGGAGTGTATAAATATCTGTATTTATACACTTATATTTACATGTATAAATACTTACATATTTTCTTAATCAGGAAGATCTGCTGCTCACTCTAGTTAGTGACTGAAATAAGTGCCATTAATACAACAAATAGGGCATCTTCTGTTAGCTATCTTCACAGTTTTCAGTTACTACTGTAATGTCAGTGATGTCTGCAAATGATGCACTTAGCAATTTCTGAAGTAAATGGAACCAGAAAATTTAATTTTCTTTTTAAAATAGCTTTTGCTTATTTTTTACTGAAGCCTTTTTATTTCATTCACTTGCGTCACCCTTTGCAGTCTCTGTTTACCTCTCTTCTCTGTCTCAGAAGTAAGTGTGAAAAAGGGCCATACAGTCAGTCACACATATGAAGTGTTCTTTGCACAGCTTTTTCTTTAGCATATCCATCTTTGCCTTCTTTCATGGTCTTCAAATACTCCATGCTACTTCCCCCAGGTTTCTTCATATTCAAGTTCAGTCCAAACTTTTAGCCCACTGCTTGTCCCTGTCTTCATATCATGGAAAGCTATGTCTCTGTGTATGTTAGACGGCTGTTCCGTGCACTAGGACTGTGCTGGTTTGGAGGATTCAACTGGCTTTTTTTCTTTTTTGTCTTTTTCCCCCTCCAAGTTGGATTGTTTTGGTGATGTGTTTTAGGCATGGTTATATAGTAACTGAACCGGCACATCTGAATGGATGGCACAGCATTATTTGGGAGGGGAACAAGTACTGAGGAGGTGGGAATTATCTTAAGCTAGTATTGTTGTTGAAGACTTCATCTGATAAAATAATGCAGTTAAAGTAGCAGCATGTATGTAAAGCGTAAGTTGTCACACTGTACCACAAGTGAAATTCAGGCATTTCACCTGTATTGATCCCATAGCTGTAGAGGTGAACTTCCCTTCATTGTCAAAAAAACGAAAACCAGGTTTTGTTACTATCAGTCAGAAATGTTATTGTCCCTGCTGACTTTTTAAAAGGTTGCAGAAAATCTGAGGGTTTTCACACATTTTTTTTCCTGTTTCTGGCTTTTCAAGTGATGATACAATAAGGCTATTTGATTTTAAACCTCAACTTAACATAGCTTGTGTGAGGAGATACTGAAACAAAATAGCAACTTCCATGCTGCTTCTATTATCTTTAGAGTAGAATGTTACTGGTGTCCACAAAATTATTTTAAGCATCCAAATTGTCTTTTGAATCAGTTTGAGGTGTGGGGAGAGGAAGAAACCTCCAAATTTACAGTGTTTCATTTCAGCTGAGCTACCCCATATTGTGATATTTAGCGAATACTTTATAGTTGCCTTGTCCATATCTGGCTTGCTTTTCTGGAGCACCTCTTTCTGAAAAACCTGAACGTTGCAGACTTCACTCCACTTTGTCCTCCGGGCTTTCCTGGGTGACAGTTTGCTCCTTTGTTTGGGTCACGCTCACATTATTGGCACCCCTTCCTTTCTGAGGGGGTTACTTTTTGAGTGTTTTTATTTTCAGAGTAGCATCCAGGTTCACCTTCTCTTGGGAACAGCCAGTATTAACGCCTTCCTCGAAAGAGAGGAGATAATTCCACTTGGTTACAGCCCTGGAGTCCTGTACAATCTACTCTTTTTATTAACCTGTCATTGCTTATTTCTGCCCATTACCTAAAAGCCTGCACTTTCCGCGTTCATTCATCTTTTGTTCATTTTTCCTGGTTCTTTCTTCTCACAAGGCTACTACTGCAGGATGCTCTGTTCTCCCAGGGGTTCAGGATGGGCTCTCCTCCTCAGTAGCCAGAGGTCAGGCATCCCTTAGGAAAAGAGTAATGACAGTTTGTGTGACAGCTTTCCAGGTGCTTGCTACTGCTTCAGCAGCAAAGTTGGCAGAAAATGAATGCTTCTTACCTGTTACAGTTCAAAATTTATCTCTATGGCTTAAACTTTCAGGAATATTGTTTAAATTAGTTGAGGTTTGCATTGGAAATAATGAGGAAGAGCTTCTACAATCTCCTGGCACAGTCTGCTGACCTTCATGGTGAGAGATGGCAACAGAACAGCTGAGGGTAATAATTTCTTAAATTTCTCCAACTAGCTGGAGACGTGCTTTGAAGAGAACTGCTTTAGAAGCATTGCTCCCCTAGCACAGCACCAGAAACTTAACTGAGGTATCTGGGCCATCCTGAGGGGTTTTAAAAAAGCAGCCCACCGTGCTAGGAACTTCCAGGATCTTACTGAGGGTCCTTGTCTCTACTGCTTTTCAAGAAAAATCAAGAATTTGTTTTAACTATGATAGTTTTGTGACATATGGTATGTTCAAATTATCAGTTCATTTGTGCTTTTTGCAGTTTTCCTCGCCCGGTGAAGAATACATGGTTGAACAGGAATGCACCAGCACAAAACAGGGACTCTGTGATTCCTTCTCTTGAAAGTGTGGTCTTTGGCAATAACTACACAAAACAGTTATCAGCAGATGTAAGAATATATCAGTTTAAGATTTTATTTGTATTTTGTTGGGCAGTGTGAATTTTATCTTATCTGCAGAAAAATAAAGAATGAACTCTGTTAGAGTTACTTTGGTGTGCCACATGATACAGGAAATGAGAAAAATTGTTCCAAAAGGCTACGTTACATGCTTGAGGAACATGCAGATGGAAAGCTTACAATATTAAGTGTTTAACTTTCTTCTTTAATATATTGCAATCCACTGAAAATTGCAAAAATGCAGATGAGGTTTGTGAAAAGAGGCAATTTGCTTATCTGTCTTTTTAGTTATTTAGTGTTAACACTTCATTTACTGTACAAAATTAATATGTGCCTCATCTTTTTTTCTGTTTCTTTAGGGTTGCAGTTTTGTTGTTTCAGAGTCTTTCCTCAGCCATGCCTATAATTTCCACTACACTCTCTGTGCCAGTTTGCTGCTTGCTTTCAAAGGGTTACATAGCTATTTCATTATGATAACAAAGGAGCTCCCCTCTTCTCACCGAATAGAACTGGGTATGTTGAATTTAATAAAATGTATCACTTTCCTATTGATGTTTATAAAGATTACCCCTCTTCTAGACTAAACTAGCACTGATTTCATACATCTTGTATATCTAAAATATTTTTGCTCAAACTGAGCTGGAATTTAATAACTCACAAAAAAAAGAAACAAGTACTGTCACGTTACTAATAAAATTAGGAGATAACAGACTGAATTTATGGAAATATATTTTTTTCTTGTTGGTCTTGATTTGCCCTGTTATTTCAAATCGCTGTATTTAGTGGTGAGAAAATTAGAGAAACTCTTAATCCAAGTAACATGCTGCACTTGGTTGTTATAAGGAAACATTGTATATTTGTACAGAAATTGGAACTCTGTAAGGTTTGATTTAAGATGAATATTACAATGGAAACTTACATGAAAAAAGACCTACAAGAAGAAATTGCTTCTGGCTCAGTTCACAGTGTAGCTTTTTTAACAGACTTAGTTACCTAAGAATTAGGAAATTATCTGAATAGGCAAGAACTGTTTCTATAAAACTGAGCAGCTAAAATAGGCTTTCAGAGAAGCTATGTCATTACTAAAGTTAAAATTAAACTCTTACAGGACAGTCTTATGGAAAGAAATTTAAGTTTTGTGGCAGTGAAGACTTCCACTAGCTACATTTGTTAAGAGTAACTGTGAAAATATTACATGAAATGTAATGTATGGAAACGTATGTTACATTTCTGTAGAATGCAGGTATATTAGAGAGCCTAGCCTCAACTTGTGAACTAGGAAAGCGGTAGAAGTAAAAAAGGAAAATACATTGGCATTATAAAGGATGATTTAGACTTTTTCCTCATCCAGCATATAACTTTTAATCATGTAAAGTTCTATTTAAATGCAAAAAATAGATCTTTTGGAATTTACATTGCTTGTAGACAGCATTTACTGATTTTTGTATTGTTTAATTTTACCAATGTTAAAACTAAGCATTATGAAACAATAAGGTTGGAAATTGAGATATGAAAGCTATTTTAAAAATGTGATGTGGTCAATTAGTGATTCAAACAAAGAAAGTTTCACTTGTATATTACAAAATACAAAGCTACTTTTTGAAAAAAAGTTTTTTTTGAGGGGGAGAGTGCATTACAAATCTGTGCATAGAAAAATACCAGAAACTGAGGCTTTTTCTTTGTAGAAGCAAAAACACTGCTACAGTTATGGTGCAAAGAATATTTCTGTGTCAGTTATCTTAATCTTGATATGGAGGGGAACACCCTACTAAAGGAATGACTCAACTCTTAGTCTTCCTTTTAAGGACAAAATGTGCTTTTTTCCCAAATGCAATCTGTTGGCACTATTGTTGTTGTAAGGGTAGGCTTAGACTAAATCACGATGCTTAAATGTTTCAGATAGGACCTTCAATTCCCCTAAAGCATTGCTACAAAATATATATGTAATAGAAAAAAGCCAGCCATTGAGTTGCATAGTTGGGTTGTATCTTTCAAACATGATTGAAGTCACCAAAATCATTTTCATAAGCTTCAGTGGAACTTGAGTTAGACCTTTTGTCATTTCTGTGGGTAATTTAGCTTACCTTTAAGAATGCAAGCTTGAACAGAAACGCTCAAAATAAATATATGAAGAGAAAATTACTACTTACATTTAGCATTCATTGTACGTATTCTGCTGACGGTTTGTTTCCTGTGGGGGTTTTTTTTGTTATTTTTTAAGTCTCTGCTAGAATTACTTTGTTTTCTTATTTGTAAATCTTTTTTTTTAATTTATTTCAGTTATTTTGTATATACATTGATTGGGACAATGATATAATAAAAAGGACTAATGCTACTATTACTCACAATTTGCTCTTGAAAAATAACTAATGCCTACCATTAACACTAATTTTTCTAAAATCCGTAAACAGTAAAAAAAAAAAGCTGTGTTTCTGTGATGTCTGTAAGGAGATTGAAGCTCTTTGGACTTTACGAAATACACAATTGTTACTTGCATTTATTTTTAATTTTTGAAGTAAATGAACTGTTTTATAGTGGAGATTTTATGTGTGAAGTTTAAATGGCCATTGCAGAAGAGAATCTCAAGTCCTGTTTGAATCCCAGAATCGTCACTTTTTTGTTTTAAATTAAATTATGATATCTTTAATTTTGTTTCTTCTGTTTGCTTTGCTATTGCTCTGTCATATAATTTTAAGGCAAGACAGTGATTTTGCAGAAGCATGTGCAGACAACTGTTGGACTCGATAACTGTAATTGAGCATTTAAGCGTTATTGGTTTCAGGAAATAAAAAATACTAGCTTAATGTATATCACGAGTGATATCTAATCTGGAAACTACACTAAAATTATATGCTTTCATGTACTGATCTAACTGCACTAATTGCTAGGCTAGCAATAAGCTTTTTTACTAACTTTAAGGCAAATAATAAATCACAGATGAAAAAAAGGAGTGTAGTAACTAGTCATGTGTGTGCAATCCCTGTAACTAGCCAAGGCCAGCATGCAGGTCCTTTATGAACGCCTTCTCAGAAGAAAATATCCACGAACCCAGAGAGACGCCTACCTAGGTATGTTATCAAAGCAGGTGATATAACCCCTCAGATTTTTATTAATAATATAAAATATTATATTCTTATTAATAATACAAAATATTACATTCTTTTGTAAACAGGATCACTATTTCACTATTCAGGCATAGTGAACCTATGTTGAACTCTGATGAAGTCTGCAGAATTAAGCTACTTATTTCTAGGCTGAATATAGATAATAAAATGAGAAATCATTACTGTTTTTTGGTTTAGTGTTGTTCTACTTTACTAAAGAAAAATGATTGAAGAGTTCAGTCAGTTGTCACCATTTAAATAAAATAGCTAAAAATTATAGTTTCATTTAATTCATCACAGACTATTTTTTAGATAGTTAAAGACTAATACCTTTTCTTCCTGAGAAATCTTCAGGTTGCTTCTGGTATCTCAAGCCTTGATTCTTCTAAACACTACACAAGACATTCTCAAAGCTTAATGTGCATTTGTCCATATCTAAATGGCCAGTTCTCCCTTCAGAGAGTGTCAGTGTTGGCCTGATGCTAGTTTTAAAAAGAAAACAAAACTGTTTTTTAGCAGAGCCTGCAAAATTACATCAGATGTTTGCTGGGTTAACGTTACTGCTGTAGAATGTTAGCATTTAATTTCCTTTTGTCTCGTATTGTCTATTCTCTTTTTTTTTTTTTTTTTTTTTAAATATAACACTGTAATTCGGGATTTTCCATAATGATTTTAGACTTCAGAGTTTTCAATGTTGTTCAAAGCCTATTCTCAATTGCAGTGTGACAAATAAGATAAATAATCAGTATTGTGTTTCCTAAGTAAACCATTTAATTTTTTCACTAAGGACAAAATTTGTGTGGCCACAAACACACCAAAAGTAGTACCATATCTTAAACTGTTTTCATATATTTTCAGAATAATTATCATAAAGTACTGTTTAGCTAACACAGCTGTATGTAGTTTCTTTCAAAAACATTTCCAAACTTGTTTCTGAGAACTTCATGCATTTCTGCAATTTGCATATTTTCTCAGAACTTTGAGTTGTGCGAGTTAATTTGTTTGGCATTAAGTTTAAACCTAAGTATAATGGATGCAATTAGTTGAAAACCAATATATGTTTACTGAATCTAGGTGGTATCATTTGAAGACAAGTTGATTAAACACTGTTGCCATTGTAAACCTATGTTAATTACCTGTATCCTAAATGTATTTTTGTGGGTTTCGAGGCATGTTTGGTTGGTGTATGTTTTCAAGAACATTGTAGGTTTTTTCCTTAATACTGTGTTTCAAAAATGGATTTAAATATAAATACTTGTTACAGACAATTTTAGGCTTTATAAATTGTTCCCTTATTACTGGTACCTCAGATGTAGAAGGAAATCAAAACATAGTACTAAATTATTCTTTAATTGATCAGATTCCCTTAAATAGACTAGGAATGATTAACAAGGAAAAACATCATACATGAAGGAATAAATCTGTTTTCATTATAAGTCATTCAAGGTTCACATCCAGTTTAAGCTGCCATACCATGAAAGACTGATTTGCTCTTAACATTGAGCTATTGAAAGATCAATTGAACAACAGTTTTATTTTAGTCAAAATCTAATTCCTCAGTTAATTAAGGAATTGAATTTATATTCATGTAGCTTGCAAATCAGTTAAATAATATACCTTTAGAAAAATGGTATTGGAATAAGATATCTCTGGAAAATCTGATGTAGAAGAGGAATTGTATTACCTTGGTTGTGAACGATGACATTGCTGCTGAATAGCTGAGCAGCTGTCAATGGATAATCTGCAAACTGTATCATCTAAATTACAGTATTTTCAAGTATAATTCTGAATGGAAAATTGGTATCCTTGATACTCAATTGCAAAACTTTTTTTTATTAGTTGTGCCCTGTCCTCAGTCTCAGAAATTACTAAGAAATTATTTTAATGAGAGTTTATAATTTACTTGATTTAAAGTTGACTGTGGCACTTAATATGGCTTCAAGTTTTATTTGGTGGGTTCTTTTTTGTGTTTTAAAATTGTTCTGTGAGATAACTGGTTTTACTCTGCAACTTGGAAAGTACATTTTTCATGAATATGTCCTCTCATCTTTCCAGAAAACATAGATGTAGAAGTTCGTCTTGCAGAATTGTGTGAAGAAGTAAAGGTACAATATTTCCATGTATTTATTAAGTGAAGTAACTATAAAAGTTGAGTATGCTCATTTCATATGCTACTTGGGAATAAACTGTTTCAGTGATAACATCCTGTATATGGTTTGCCAACACTTATTTCAGCTCTTCCTCATTCAAAGAGAAATTGCTCAACTGACTCCAAAACTTAATTATTGATCTGGTGGCTTGGCATGTCAGAAGTAGCCATAGTAACTTTTGTATGTCATGAAACTGAAGATTATAGAAAGGTGGATTACTTGTATGAAAATCACATTTTGAATTTTCTGCATTTGTAATTTGAATTATTTGTTTTTTATGGTATCAAATAACAATGTTAGAAGATCAAGCAGTATTAGTAAGTTGTACAAAAGCAGATTCTCCAAGTCATCCCCTCATCTGGAAGGACTTGTCCTGATGCTGTCTCCTTCTCCTGTTTTCCCTACATTCTCAAGGAAACACTACTTCAGATTCTTTAAAATTTGTCTCCCCAACTCTCTCCTTAGTCAGAACTAGCCCTAGCTGAATAGCTAATTTCCTTGTCACAGCTAAGTTTAAAGCAAAGGTTAAAACTTTTTTTAAAGATTGTCCATGTTTTGCTGTGGAGTGGGCCATCTGACCAGCTTTTGAAGAACAGTAGGCTTACCTTTCATTACTGTAGTAGTAATATAACTGCAAGGAAATGTAACACTGGCTTTAAAAGGATATCATTTGTATAACTGGAGACAAAGCCAGCACAGTTAGCTCTCTATGGGCAATAGAGATTGCTTAATAAGATAATCTTACTTTATATATCAGAAGTTTTTTTGCATTTGCATAGTTTCTGTGAATTCTTTAGTTTCTCCCTTAGCTTGCTAAAGTATATTTGTATTTTTTCCATTTTCTCCTTTCTGTTCTTCTGTGCAGTTCCTCTATATCCACTCTCACCTGTTAAGTTGGTGTTTCAGTATTTGCAATCCTTTTTTCTACTTGCTCTTTAATATTGCTGGAGTTGCGTCTTTACTATCTTTGGTTTTTAAACCCTTTGGCTCAGTGCCTTATGTGCCTGCAATGAGTTTCTGAAAAACTTTTTTTTTTTCTATAATGGCAGAGAACATAAGCCTAGCAGTCTACAGTTGGCTGGCGTGGGACTATATCACAGGATTACAGTACATTGTTAAGAAATAAAAACTTGTTTTGCACTGAATTTGTCTTGGTGTGATCTGGTTCTAGGAAACCTATACTGTAACACTGCTTCCTGATTATGCTTAAGGTGTATGTAGATATATAGCATCATATAAATGTTATTGTGAGTTGTGAATATTCTGAAATGGAGATGTCTTTATTAAATTTTTACGACTGTATCAAAATTGGACTAACATAGTGAGTATTGATTTTTCTGTTTCCTGATTCCTGTTCCTTTCAGGCACGCTGTATTTTTGCATGTTAGAAAATACAACATTTGCAACTCAGTTATTGTTGCCATAAATGGAATTGTTGCTTTAATTTAAGCTCAGGAGTCCTAATTCTAAAAGACAACTGGATAATATTTAAAGCAACATAAAATAATCTGTTAGTGTTGTAACATAGATTAATTCAATTCTGATACTTACACAAAACAGTTCTCATTTGGAAGTTACTTTTTAAATTAAAATTCTCACTAAGATAAAGTATACTTTTTTTTATTCTTGTCTGTACATTACAGTCTCATCTGTTAATCATGTAAATATTTTTTCCTGACTTCAGAAAATGGAAAATCCTGATGAACTGGCAGAACTTATAAATATGAATCTTGCTCAGCTTTGCTCACTTCTTATGGCTCTCTGGGGGCAATTTCTGGAGGTCATTACCTTACAAGAGGAGGTCACAGCATTGCTAGCACAAGAGCATCACACGTTAAGAGTAAGTATTGACTGTGGCTTTAGGAACTCTGGCATGTTCGTACTTTTACTGGGACACATTGTTATGGAAATGTGTATCAAAATGAGACTCCAGATTCTAATTTTTCTAGTTTTATTTGGGAAAATTAGTTGCAATCATAAAGGGAGCAGTTGTATGGCATTTGTTAGCTTGTGTATCATATTGTTAGAGCTTGTTCTTGGAGTATAGTACATAAAATATGTTATTTATGTTTATGAACCAACAAATTCATTGATCTTTTGAATAAGAAAAGCAGTTCAGAAGGCAAATTGCAGTCTGTGGAATAAGGTGTATTTGTGCAGAATGATGTATTTTTCTGCAGGATCCAAGCCTAGTGCCCACCCTGCATTTTACTTCCCTCCTGCACTTAGGCTGCCTGCTTACATCATAAACCAAAGTGTACTTTCCTTCTGAATTAAGAGTTTATAACGTTCATAACCTTTGAAAAGTCTCTTAAGTGGGATTTTTAAAAAAGAAAAGATGTATTGGAAATTATCTGGCATGTGAGTATGTGTATATATGTATAAATATATATATAGTGAGTACCTACACAGACAGTTGATCTGTATATATGTATACACAGTTGCTGTGGACTTCCTACATGCAAAACTACAGCAATGCTGGTTCCCGTAGTGAAATATTCTCAAGTATGAACTAAAGCATTACCCTTACTTTCTACTAAAGATATTTTTCCCTCCTGTCTTTTGTGGCCAAGGATTTGAAGAAACCTAGCATTTTAAAGTTTTCAGAGTAAGATTTATTAAAACAAAAACAAATAAACAATGACACTCACCACCCCTACTCATCAAACACACAGCATGATCTTCAGCAGGCCTGGCATCTTTACTGTCTGCCATCACCATCTGTGTATTTCTCCCGCGCGCATTATAGAATAGGTCATTTTAAGAGATTATCTGGAGGCGCTTCTTGTACAACCATTTACAGAGAGCTTGTTAGAAGGTCTGGTTAATGTGAATACATGTTAGTAGTGCTTTGTAATAGTCACAGTCCAAAACAAAGTCTGTTTTAAGGCTTTAGTTCTCAGGGAGTTGATTTGTCTCACCAGCATTTCTGTCACTTGCATCAAAACCATTTCTCTTTTGGTTCTGGAGGGGAAACCTGTGAAGGATACTTGGGCTGTGGTCTTAGGTACAGACTTGATAAATCACATTGTTTGATGAAGGAATCATTGTTGTGGAAGTGGCCTATTCTGGAGAATAAATGGAATCTTTCAGAAATAGCACAAGGCTCATTTGTTAGACGTGCTAGCTGTAGGGAAGTGTGATCATTTTACTGGCTATCTATGAATCTTACTTAGCTTTCTCTGCTTTTCGTATGAATTCTGGAATCCTTCAAGTTAACTGGTGGAAGGTATGAAATGAGAGTACTGTTTCACTTAACCTGCACTTGCATTCAACTGCTGGTATGTTAGTGTTTGTACCAGTATATATTTAATAAAACCAAAAGAAGTATGAATATTTTTGCTTTTACTGCTCCAATGTTTTAAATGAAAGAAAAGATACTGCTAATGATTATCCTTTTGAGTTGCTGTTATGCCCACTTCTTTTGTAATACGTCACTATGCATAAATAAACTTCTTTAAGTTGAGCTCAGAGGTGACCCTTCTTATAATTGAAACAGTTGAGCTTATGTTATTTCTGAAAGAAGTGGCTAATTGCTATTTCTTACTGAGTTCTGCAGTTACTGGATACTTCATTATATACCCAAACATCAAAGACTCAAAAGGAGATGCAAGACATGGGTAATCTTAAACTTACCTTTTTATTTAGGGCCTGATAGCGAAGAGCAAGCAGGCTGATTCTTTAAGAATCGAGTAATTTGGCATCAGGAAGGAAATTTTACCTGAGCCAACTTACAGACAACCAGCAATGTGATGTTACTTAGTTTTGCAAACACTAATTTGCAAATGTGACACTTGTCTTCTGTACTCCAAGATGTGAAGAGCTTGTGCAAATACTTTGCAAATATAGGTAATTAAAATATAAATAAGAAACCATAGCTCCACTGGGCTTCCCACATGGCAGTAGAGCAGGAGCCAGCAATCCATAAATTCAGTAAACCCTTAAATTAAGAAGAGATGGTAAATTTGAGCCTTGTCATTTCTAAGAGTGTTTTTGGTTGTTGATTTTGGATCCTGTTTTGCAGTGCTTAGTATAATAATTTGTAATTTGTCTTAATAATCTCTGGAGAATTTATCTTCTGAGGGTTTGTATAAACTTTTTTGGGGAAACCTACAATGATCATGTTTAACTAGAGGCGTTATCTGCACCTACCAAATGATGCGGGCTTTCTGGTTACTGAATTTAGTTGAGATTTGAGAGATGACCTACTAATTCTCCTCTTGAGAGAATATCTGTCCTTTCTGGAATAAAATTTTTGCACTATACAAAATTCTATTCTTCTAAATAATCATTTCTATTTTGGAAATCGATACTCTGATACATTCGCAACTGGATTTTAACTTTTCATCTTGCAATATTTACAGACTATACCCTCCATGGGAAATTCATCCCTGGGAAAGTTTAGTATTAATCTAAGATAAATGAACTCTTTTAGAGAGTCATTAATCTGACTGGTTTAGATATTTGTGTTAAAATACCCCCTAGAAATGCCTGTCATCTGTATTTGGTCAAAGGACTTTCACCCTCTTTGTGTAGATGCTTATGAAACAGGTATTTCTGCTGAAGTGTTGTTAGAAAATAAGGTTATAATGAAATAATATATTTTTAAGTTTTAAAAATTATTATTTTAATAATTTTACTTATTTTTTACTTCATTTACTTAAGTATTTAAATATTTAACTATTTTCAAATACTTTGAATATAAAGCTACATAAAAGAATCAGGAGCACTTAGGTATACTAGAACATCCATCAACTACATTATCACACTGATAAGGTTTACAACTGCGTTTTATTGAAAAAAATGCTTAGAATATGTTATTTGATATTACAAAAAGTTTGCACACTGAACTAATTCACCTCTTTGTTCCATAGTGACATCTTCTGGTAGGTCCAAAATTCTTTCTTTCAGTTTGATTAGTCCTAAAATACGAGCACTAAGAACTAAGATCTCAGACTGCTACTCATAAATGTGCAGGGACTCAATATATGTTCCGCGGCAGTTTTTCTATCTGATTTTACCTCCACTTCTGTTTGCATCGGGAGGACCATAAAAACGTAATTTTGGGAAGTGTTGTAGGGACTAGGAGTAGCTGATACAATTTCCTCCTGTAAAGTCATTGTAGGGTCGGCCCAAGTCGATACCACTGGAGTCCCTGGCACCAGCCGGTAGTTGTTCTGGTTCTGCAGAGCCTGTTTAGCAGCATCCTAGCAAATGTCGTGGTCCTTCCATAAGTTAAGCAGTGATTAAACATAATAAACTATTGTTGGCTTGGGGTTTTTTCTCTCCTTAATATTGATTTATGTGGGCTTTCGGAGCTTGCTTTGAACTAGTTTTATACTGTTGCTATTATGCTAAAAGCTGTCTGGAGCTGGTAATCAGATTTTCTTCAAAAGCACTAGAATTACTTGATTACAAACGAGATTTATTGCAAACAAAAAAAGCCTTCCTTTTCTATTTGAGAGAGTGGCAGAATTCTAAAGAACTGTTCTCCATGTAACGGCAGTTACCTTACGTGGTAAAGGGATTGCTTGCATCTGAAGTCAAAACCATCTTGCTTGCCTCCTGGGAAACAGCTTTATGCTCTCTTCTTGACTTGAATGACAGACATCTACTAATTGGGCAATATTCCTGTTACTGTTTTATTTCCTGTTACCTGATTGATTAGGCTCTAATTAATTTTTTAATTGCTTGGTTTAGAACAATAACCAGTCCACTCTTCATGATCAATTGTTCTAAAAACTAGTTTTTAACCTGTAAAATTGTCTCTAAGTCTATTTTATAACAGTCTTCTCCCTTTCTGAGGGAGAGGTTGGGGATTAGCTCTGACAAAATCACATATTTGGAAGGTAGATATCTGTTTAGAAAAGCCAGCTGGGAAAACGCAGAGGACTACTTAGGAACACTGATTCTAATCCCACATGTGTATGCATGAACTCCTAACATAATTTCGGATGGAAAGTGGGTAGGTCTTTTGTGTGTATGTCTGGTCACTGCTGAGACTGGAAGTTGCATTTACAAGAAAGTATCAAATTTAGTGTTTTCTTTTTACTTCAAAACAGTTTCCATGACTATTCATGGATGATGTTATGACTGAGATTAATTTCCTATAATAGAGTAAAATGAATTCTGGGAGGTTGGGACAGGACTTTCAGCTTCTAGTCCAGGTTAGAGAGAGATTGGGGGTTTAATGTTTGTGGTTTGTGGTTGGTTTTTTTTCTTGGAGCAATTTTTTCCCAGTTTTTCGTTTATTAAAAAAATAAGAAGTAGAAGCTACAGAATATAAAACTTCATCCAAACGGTACTCTCTCAAAGTATACTGGGCAGTGTATCGGGAGGGAAAGCTAACTCCCCTGCAAGTGCTTATCTCTGAACAAAAGTTCACGTGGTCCTGAGAGTCCGCTGTTTGCCAGCTAATGCACAGGGTTCTCCTAGTGCCATGTCTCTGCTCGGGGTGGATGCGGATGCTGATGCTGGCCGCAGCTCTGAGTGAAGTGAAAGAGCTGAGGGAACTGAACTAGGTCTGATATCTGCTCCACCAGCTACACTGCAAACTCGCACGGTCTGTTTGGGGAATTAGATAACTTAAGAGGAAGACACAGGGTATACTGAAGAAATAAAGGAGTAGGGGGCCAGGAGATGGTTGGTAAATAAATGATTAATTAAGTAGATTAGCCACATATGTGGTCTCTAAGTGGGATAGAAATTTTATTTTAATTGATATAAACAAATTGATGTTTATGCCCGTTAATGCACAAACACTTGCCAACAGCCACTGTACAGCACATTCTCTTTTTTGTATGTGTTGTTACAACAAACAAGATACTATCATACTGCATTGAATTGCCTTTTTTTTTTTTTTTTTTGTTGCAGGTAATTGGGCAGTTGCAAAAATGAATGTTCTAAAAACGCATCTAGATTGAATTAATATTTTTGTAATACCAGAAATGTGAGAAATCTCATCTTGCAAAATCTTAACTTTGGGTTTTCTAGATACTGCATTTTCAATACATTGATTATGTTTTTATTTGTAGTAAATTGCTGTATAGATCACACTATTTCCACAGTATGTATTTGATGATAAAAAAAATATGCTCCCCTATGTTATAAAATACCATTTTAGTATTGTATGGTTTATTGACTTCAGGCATACAATTAAGTCTTGAATACAGTGCTTCTAATTAGCATAGATTTTTTTATTGTCTTTGTCATTTGCAGTCAAAATCTTTACAAACATTTTTTTTGCACAATGATTTACTGTGGGCTAAAGAGTATTCATGGAAAGTTTGAAACACATACTTCTCTGTATTTTGAGACTGCAGAATATCTAATGGGTTTCTACTTCTGAAAGTAATTCTCAAGCACGTTCAGGAATGTCCATCAAACAGTCATTGCCTTTCTTCTCATTGAAATTTCTCATAATATTTTTGTGTGTTATTGTTTCAGGTGAGCCTGATTTGGATGATTGATTTCTTGGTAATCAAGTTTTTAGCAGGCAGTTGAATCTAATATAATTCCCCTCAGTCATCCAGTGCAGAAATTAAAATTCTCATTTCAGTCGCTAGTCTTGTCTGTGGCATCCTTTTCCCTCCCACTCAGACTGAACATTTAAAAAAAAAATATCTCTCTCTATAAGACATAAAAGTTAATAACATTGCTGTGTAGGAATGCTTGTGGATTTTCAAAAATTGTATATAATATAAAATAAGCTCTAACTTTATTTGGATCTTGCAGGTGCGCAGATTTGCAGAAGCATTCTTTTGTCTTGAGCATCCTAGGCAAGCTGCCCTTGCCTATCAAGAACTACAGTGAGTAGCCTTTTGAAGTGCACAGTATGTAGCATGTAGTGCTATTATTCTATACCTTATGTTGTGTAGAAGTACTGCCTTGCAAAAATACTTGCATAACAAGTTCAAGAGAAACATATGTTCTAAATATAGATTTGAAGTTTTTTAATGGAAGTTTAAGAAGTTTAATTAAATAACTATTAAAGCTATTAAATAACTAATTAGTAGAACAGCTTCTACTAAAGTGAATTAAACTACTGATTTCTGTTAATATAAAAATAAATAGTTCTATTTTTTTCATGTAGGACTTCTTCCTTTTTTTCAGTGCTCAAAGTCATCTCCAGATGTGTGCAGCTATCAAAAACACTTCCTTCTGCAGTTCTCTTCCACCCCTCCCTATTGAATGCAGTGAACTAGATGGAGATATGAACTCCTTGCCTATAATCTTTGAAGATCGATATTTAGATTCGATTACTGAAGGTAAACACACTTCACAGTGCAGTTTCCTTTTTGAAGAAATGAAGAAAAATTATGTAAAACCTGAGTATTTTTCTTTACATTTCTTGCTGGCTTTAAAGGAGTGCATTTATTTTCTAGGAAATGTTTCTTTAGTTGGAGTTTTGAGGATGTGTCAAGGGAAGGGTCCAGAGAAGGGCCACAAAGATGATCAAAGGACTGGGAAGCCTGCCATAAGAGGAAAGGCTGAGGGAGCTGGGTTTGTTCAGCCTTGAGAAAAGAAGGCTTAGGGGAGACCTTATTGCCATGTTCCAGTATTAAATGGTGGCTAGGAAGAAGATGGAGACTCCCTTTTTACAAGGAGTCACATGGAAAAGACGGGAGATTCCGATTGGACACGAGGAAGATTTTTCACAATGAGAACAACTGGCCATTGGAATAATCTCCCCACGGGAGTGGTGGATTCCCCAACACTGGATACTTTTAAGATTCAGCTGGACAGGGTGCTGGGCTATCTTGTCTAGACTGTGCTTTTGCCAGGGAAGGTTGGACCAGACGGTCCTTGAGGTCCCTTCCAACCTGGTGTTCTATGATTACTAGTGTTTTATAGCTTCAGTTACCTGCATAATCTTGTAAACAATCTTTTTTTTTTTTTTCCCCCACCCCCTCATCCCTTTTTTGGTGAAAGATCTGGATGTACCCTGGTTGGTAGTTCAGAGTCTTCCAAGATCAGAGTCCAATAAACTGGATAAATTTGAAGCTGAAGAAGGTTTTGTAGCTGGTTTTACTAGCCCGGAACTGAAAATAAGACCTGCAGGTGCCTCCAACCTTTGGCATTCAGAAAGTGAAAAGATGCTAACAAAAACTTTGAAAGGGAAAAATGAAGATGCAAATAAATCCAAGGTTAAGGTTACTAAGCTCATGAAAACGATGAAACCTGAAAACACAAAAAAAGTCGTAAAACAGAACTCTAAGGACTCTGTGGTCTTAGTAGGCTACAAATGTTTGAAAAGTGCACCACTGGAAGATGCCTCTAGAAGCTCAGAAGGCAGGCCTTCATACAATGCTAACGAAGGGCTGGACCCTACATTAGGTGGATTTCCTTGTGATACAAAGACCTGCACCAGGCAAATAAGTCAAAGAGAACTTCTGTTTTTGCCATCTGGAACTGAGGAAAAGACTGCCAAGATTGAAGGTGTCCAGCCAGGTCCGGGTAGCCCTGTGCACTGTGAAAATGCAGCTATTTTTGGTAGACTTACTATCTCCCAGACAGGTTCTGGAACTGTACACGCAGATAGTGGTCTACAGCCCAGAGGTACACTTGAAGGTTGTCATGGCGGTCAACCAGCTTCCTCAGGAGTCAGGACAATTGAGGTCAAACCAAGTAATAAGAATCCCTATGAGGGAGAGAAAGTAACTGTTCACATTGGATCGTGGGCTGAGTTTCCGCAAGATGGAGTGCAAGGAGAGAATCTGCAGACACCCAATATTCAGTCTTCAGAATCTGGAAATAAGTTGAATTCAGGAGAACAGGAACCAGTGCTTGAAAAGGAAGACGTCCACGAAAGAAACTTCCGACATACCAGTGACGTCTTGACAAAAATGAAAAGTAATCAGCCTACTCTTTCTACAAAAGAAAGTCAACTTTCTGCAAGTGGAGACATGACTAAATTACCAGATGTTAGCATGACATATGCCTCTTCTAGGTTTTCAGATTCCGGTGTAGAAAGTGAACCAAGTTCTTTTGCAACTCACCCCAACCCTGATCAGGTTTTTGAAAATGTTCAAGGGCAAAGTGCATACAATGGTGAAAGAGTATTTCCTCAGCTTTTACTAAAACCGGACTGTGCTATAAAAAATGCAATAGAAAGCCACTGCACTGAGAGTACCAGCGCTGTAAGTGAAATACAGTCATCATTGACATCCATAAATTCTCTGCCTTCAGATGATGATGAGCTGTCACCTGATGAGAATTCAAAGATATCTATTGTACCTGAATGCCAGCTAAGTGACAGTAAAACGGTATTGGATCTTGGAGCAATTGACTTGCCAAAATGTGATGACAGTAAAAAATCAAACACCACTTTGCAGCAACAGTGTGTTATATTTTCAGGGCACTTGGATAACAAAACTCTGTCTATACATTCCTCGCTCTCAGGAACAAAAGATCTTTTACACTTAGTTGTTTCAGATGAGGATACGTCTACTGATGTGAAAAGTTACAGCCCACAGGCAGGCCTTGGCACAACCTGCAAGGACTCTCAGGACCTTGAAAGGCATCTTAACACTACAGAAGAAACAGTTAAATTGCGTTTGGAAATTGCTTGTGTGGGTGAGCCATCTGTTGTTTCAGGTTCTTCATCTGTAAATGCAGTGTATGAGGTTGAAAAAACAAATGAAGGAAAACATAATGAGCCTTTAGAACTGAAGGAGACAACTGAAGAACTGTCAGTAGCTAAAAGTGAAACTGGTACAGATAATCCTTCCCCAACCAGTAGTACTGACATGGTAAAGCAAGGGCTTGTCGAAAACTATTTTGGCTCTCGAAGCAGCACAGATATTTCAGATATTTGGCCTCTGGACAACAGCAATCCTGTTAGCCCTCAAAGGGAAACATATGAAAAACAAATTATTTGCTCTTCCCAGCAAGATGAGGAAGAAGAGGAGGATCAAGAAATGATTGAAAACGGGTATTATGAAGAAACAGACTATAGTATATTGGATGGAGCTTCCAGTGCTGACCAGGATCATGGCTCAGCAGAAGAGAGAGCCCTGAGATCTGAAAGGATTGATAGTGGGCATCTGCGAGACGGAATGACTGTGCCTCCTGTCTGTACTCCTGGTTGTCTGTCTTTTCCCTCTTCTCTGAGAGACTCTCCTTGCAATGTTATCTGTTCTTCAAGGAATAAATATGATGCAATTACACAACAGCCAGGCAGCACATCCTACAGCTCATCTTCATCTGTTTCCTGGTATGAAAGCTCCCCAAAACCTCAAATGTTAGCGTAAGTGATTGTTTTAAAATAATTTTTTTTACTTTTAGAAATGATGTTAATGTAGTATAGAAGGGGAAAAGAAGCATGGTTAGGCTCTAGAATGACCCAGGGCTGTGGCTTGTGGATACTGCACGTTCAAGTAACATCACATTTCAGATGTTCAGATATAAAGTGTGTTAGCACTGAATTCCTTCTATCAATTGTCTTGTAATTTCATGTGGTTTGACAAAATTCAAGCAAAACACAATTTTTTTGTTTCTCTAATATGTTGCTTTTTAAAAAAAATAAACATTAGGCTGAAAAGTGGTGTCATAATGGCTACTGGGCATAAAAATGGTGTTTTATGAAATGCAAGCTGTTAAAATAGCAAGCATAGGAAAGTATGCTTTGCGTTTAAACATGTAAAACCAAAAACATTCTGTAACTGGTTGTCCATCTACTTAGTTAAGTGAAGGAAATGTGCAATACAGGCCAAGGTGATGGCCTTATTTTTCAATCTTAACTTCAAATATCCAAAATGTAACGCCTCAGAGACCACAGTGCTCTAAGGGATCCCAGATTGCACCTTCTTTTGCACTAAACATAGGAGTCCCTGGTTAACCCCCTGCTGCTAACTGAACATGGGAAGCAGCAGCTTAATGTGTCGTATTGGAGGTAAAAAGTTGCTATCAGAAAGAAGAAAGCTTAGAAGAGAGGTAGAAACAAGGAGAATGCCAAGCAGGCAGGAGAGGTAAGGGCAGCTGAGAACAAGAGGAAAGATTGAGCAGTGGTGGAGGAAAACAGGTTAGAAGTGGATAGAAAAGTAGCTTCTGAAATACTGGAGAGTGGGTACTGGAGCGGGAGGGGTGAAAAGCAGAGACTGTTTAGCATGTTCTGTAACAATAAAAGAAAGAGGGAGCTCAGAGTAAAATCAAGGACTTGTCCTTGGGGCAGGCAGAGTCTCCCAGAGCGTGGGATAACTGGGATTCCAGAGGGCACGATCTGCTCCGTAGAGAGCCAACCTTGGTACATTCAGTTCAGAAAACATGCCTTGAGTACCAAGTAACTGATGCTGCAGAGTGATAAGACCAACCGCCTGCAGTGCTTTCTGTTTAGGCTGACTTCCTTGAGGCTTGCTCTTGCCAGTTAGTGAGGAATGAGCTAAAGATAAAGCTGGGGAGAAAAAAAAGTAGAATGGGAGGAAAACGGTGAGCAGGTAGAAGAGGATGGGATGCAGCATGACACTGTGAGGGATCACACAGAACAGACGGATTAAGGAGGGAAAGAAGCATAAGGAAACATAAAGCTTGAAGTGCTGCAGGGAAACTGATATGCTATTAATTAGGTAGGAAGGTCATACACAGAAAACTAAGGGAAGGGGAAGAAAGGGAGGGACGCAAAGGAACTCCTAGCATGTGGGGAGCTCAGCTATTAGAAACTGTATAGTGTGTGCCTTCATATAATATGTAAAAGATAGAGGTCTAGATCACCCGAGGGGCTTTCTGGTGAGCAATTACAGCACTGGCTCCAGCTCTCTGCTGACCTAGGAAATAGGCTTGAAGTTTGGCAACAATCATCAAAAGGCAGTGGAAATCTTTACCTTGACTTCTGATTGGTAATAATTCCTGTAATTTTATTACTGCATTTAAACAAAGCTGTTGCTTGCTCAAGACCAGAACTAACCCAGCATCTTCAGTGGTTTCAGAAATACTTCAGAGTTTGTGGAGACATTCAAAGGAGAGAAGAGAGTAGAGCTTGGGATATGGATTTTGTTACACAGGGGCTGTAGGAAGCTGCAATAAAAAATATTTTGAGGAACTGGCTTGTTTTGTGAAGATAGTAATTGGATAAATATAGTTTCCTTGATATCAGTTACATAGAAGACAAAGCGAAAAGACAGTAGAAGATTGTATCCTAGGAGACCTTATGTTTGTTTGGCAATAGTGAATGTTGCTTTATCATAAATACGGTTTCGTTCCAGTTTCCTACAGGCTAAAGAAGAATTGAAGCAACTTAAACTTCCTGGATTTATGTATAGTGATGTTTTCAGACTGGCTTCTTCAATACCTTATTTCAGTATGGAAGAGGATGACTGTTCAGAAGAAGGAATACATCTTATAGTCTGCGTTCATGGCCTAGATGGTACGCTGGGAAATGTGATACTGAATGAGATAGCAGTTCACGTTACTGGTCAGATTTAGCTTTTGTCATTTGAACTGTGAACTGAATGCTTCTGAAGTAGGTTCACTGGAGGGAAATGGGAATCTGATATTGTACTGCTACATTTGACAACGCGTTCCACGAAATTGTTTAAATTAAGAATTTTATCTATGTGTGGTTTAACCCCAGCCAATAACTAAGCACCACCCAGCCGCTCGTTCACTCCCCCCTGGCAGGATGGGGGAGAGAATCAGAAGGGTAAAAGTGAGAAAACTCATGGGCTGAGATAAAGATAGTTTAATAGGTAAAGCAAAAGCCGTGCATGCAAGCAAAGCAAATCAGGGAATTCATTCCCCACTTCCCATGGGCAGGCAGGAGTTCAGCCATCTCCAGGACAGCAGGGCTCCAGCACGCCGAACGCTCCCTTGGGAAAGCAAACGCCATCACTCCCAACGTCCCCCCTTCCTTCTTCTTCCCCCAAATTTACATGCCGAGCATGACGTCCTCTGGTGTGGGATGTCCCTGGGGTCAGTCGGGGTCAGCTGTCCCGGCTGTGTCCTCCCCCAACTCCTTGTACCCCCCCCAGCCTCCTCGCTGGTGGGGTGGGGGGAGAAGCAGAACAGCCCTTGGCTCTGGGCAAGCACTGCTCAGCGGGAACCAAAACGTCCCTGGGTTATCAGCACTGTTTCCAGCACAAATCCAAACCACAGCCCCATACCAGCTACTATGGAAAAAATTAAGTCTATCCCAGCCAAAACCAGCACAATGTAACATTTGTGTTTAGTAAAACTTTCATGCACATAAACCCATTTTATGCCATAGTTCACATTAGATACATCTTCCATTTTTTTATGTCATACAGGTATTTGTCCGTATCATGGTAATAGAATGGAGTTACTAACAAAACAGTTTTGTTTAGGATTTGTAATGTCACGTTGTCAAGGGAAATATGTGTATCTTGTTAGGAAAAAAATAGTATATGTAAAATGCAGTCAAATGTTTATGAGGTTCTAAAAGGTTAGATTGCTGAATCGCAGAATGGTTGAAGTTGGAAGGAATCTCGGGAGATTGTCTAATCCAACTCCCCTGCTCAAAGCGGGGTCACCTACAGCAGGTTGTCCAGGACCCAACCCAGTTGGGTTTTTGAATATTTCCAAGGACAGAGACTCTATTGTAGTAGAGAAAATCTCTTGGTAATTGAAAGGATCAGAAATTTTAAATAGGTTGAATATATTCACTTGCTTTTAGTTCAAAGCATAGGTGCATGTTAAGAAATAATATCCCCTCTAGTTAAGATATTCAGAGATTTCTGCCATCAAATATTTTTGTCTTTTTTTTGAGAAACTTCTTAAATTAACAATGTCAGGAAATACAAGAAGGCAGTAGGATAGAATATTGGACTGGACCAACACTGCACAGCCTTCTTGTTCATTTTTCAGATTTCTAAGTTAAAAAAAAAAATTAAAATAACAGAATAGCTTTCCTTTCTTCCTCTGAGCAGAAAGCAGCCTTTGTTAAATGCTTTTAAAACAACTCAGAAGTATTCCTTCTTACTAGCATAGATGTTCAAGTGCTATTGCGTGCCTAGAATAGACAAAAAAGTTGGCCAAAAAACCTGTTGTTTAAAAAAAGTCTTTGAAGCCTTAGAAAAATCCATATAGTTAGAATTTTCTTATGAAATGGCAAGTTCATACAAGTTCTTTCCTATTAATAACAGATTTAAACAAAAACCTTGTTCTCTAATTAAGGCAGAAAGGGTACTCTTTCTTCAAAAGCATACATGATCATTAATGTAGAGAAATCTTCAGGATGCTAGTTAAACTAGCATTTGTAGCCTTGGGTACCACTCTAAATGTATCTTTATCTGCTAACAGTCCACTCTGCCTTTTTATTCTATGAAAATATTTACGACTTGCCCTTATTCCTTGCTTCTTCACTGAATTCTTTAAGCTAGCTCTGAGTTCTTTAATTGACTTTTATCAAAAGTAATTAGGTTTTCAGAATGTAATACTCACAGTGTTACGTATCTGTTGGATGCTAAGACAAAATCAAACATGACTTCCTAAATCCTTGCCTTTTTAAAATGGTGTCTGCATTGAATGTCATTTTTACAGACTGTTTTGTCACTGCATTGGGCATTGCAGTTTATCGTCCCAAGTCTTACTGAATTTTAATTAGGGCTGAGAATATCGTTAGCTGTGTTTAAATATAAAGTTGTGCCATAGGTTCATTTCAGTATTCTAAGTGCTTTTATTGCAAGTTAACTTTGCAGTATCTAATCTCTTGATTGTTTTTCCTTTTAAGGTAACAGCGCAGATCTAAGATTAGTGAAGACTTACATTGAGCTAGGGCTGCCTGGAGGGCGAATAGATTTTCTTATGTCCGAAAGGAATCAGGTATTTGCCAACAAAAAAAGAATTTTTGTAAAGCAATAAACAGTGTACAACTTCAGACATGTTTGCTTAATGGCACTATCGTGTTGCAGTTTACCACATTTGGTATATTTTCATTGTATTCTCACGGAATCCATTATTTGACCTGTGGCTTGCGTTAAAGTAATTACACAACTTGGTATGATATTGAAGGTAGATACCTAAAGAGTAATGTTTGCTGCTACCATTTTGTTGCGTGTACTGATATCTCCTAAGTTCTCAGCATAATCAGTTAGGATTGTAGGTAAAATACCCTCGACATTAATGGTAAAAATGGTGATAGTGGAAACTGGTGTGGCAAGCAGGGAGATGTGTTATTTCACAGGATCTGAGAAATACAAAATACCTGTCTCTTGTTCTTTTGTCAGTGTACTGTGAGGTCCACATCATGGCACTGAACCAATATCAAATTACCTCTGTTAAACTTTTGTGAATTTTATTATTTTCAGATGAAGTAAACTTGGCACAGCACAGAAGACCAATTTTTA
The DNA here is from genome assembly GCF_000737465.1 of Haliaeetus leucocephalus. Classification (NCBI taxonomy): domain Eukaryota; kingdom Metazoa; phylum Chordata; class Aves; order Accipitriformes; family Accipitridae; genus Haliaeetus; species Haliaeetus leucocephalus. Next base: position 8,849,179 of record NW_010972631.1, on the reverse strand, counting down.
CTTTTTTTGTGTGTGTTACATATTGTATTAGGCATACTTCAGGGATGGATTAGAACAAAGAGACTCTTCAATGGCTCAAACGAAAGGTTCGTTTAGTGCAGTAGTGTTTTTCTGGCGATAGCTGCTGGGATGCTTTGTGAAGCAGGCTGGACAGGCACCATGCCATGCTTCCTCTTCTCTAGCCCTATAGGTTTTGGCAGTCAGCATTTCTGAAACTTTCTGATTTGGGAATTCCATTGAGACCACTGAGCCTAATAGCTACTGACGGACTTTTCTCCTTAATGTTTGCTGATTCTTTTTGAATGTTTTTACTTCCAGTTCCCACAGCATACAGTTGAGATTAATTCTATGGTTCATGCACATTACTAATTCGTTGCAAACAAGGAAGTTTAAACAAATCCCCCTACAGTGTGTTTTGGGAAAAAAAAGGTCAATAATCATTCCCCATTTTCTGCTTCAGTTAATCAACTATTTTATAAACAAGTATAATTTCTCCCTCAGGAGGCAACTGAAGAGACTTAGTCCATTCAGTATTTCTCAGGATCACATGTGAAACAGTTTCTGGTCATCCATGATACTCTTCCCTGCCCACTTTCAAACTTCTTGTCATTTAAAATAGGATGATCAGAACTAGACAGAGCATTTAAGATGCTTGTGCACTATGGACTTACAAAATGCAATGGTGATATTTTCTGTTCTCTCCTTGCTTTCCTAATGTAGCTGATTATATAGAGTGCAGATGTATAGATTATTGTTCGCATATACGTTTAGGGCTTTTTTCCCTTCTGTAACACTGTTTTGCATTTCTTGCCGTTTTATCACCCTGGCGTGCAGTACTATAAGATTCTTCTGAAATTCTGGTCGGTTCTAGATTTGACTATCCTGGATATTTGGTTTTGTCTACGAACTCTGACATCTCATCTCCTTCTTCCCTTTCCCAGATCATTTATCAATATGTTGAACCCTACAGATTCTAGCACAGATCCTTTGGAACTTGTGTTGAAAAGTTTTAGGCAGCCTTTCTCTACCTCTTTTTTAATTTCTTACTGCTAATCATTGTAGAGAATCGGCTATGAACTGATCCTCTATGAATAAGGCTTTAAGGATTTGTTTTGTTTTGTTTTGAATAAACAGTATTAATGTAGACTCTTTCTGCTGTTGCAGTAAATGTCTCGTTTCTATTTCAAGGGCAGTGTGATTTAGTTCTGAATATGCAGTTTGGTCTTCTGTTTCACTAGAGATAAGATTATGTGTAGGGGAAGGCTTAGAAATAAGGCTGGCTGTGTAATGTTAAGATTTGTTTTGGTGTATTAGAAGCAAGTAGTGTTACAGTAAAATGTGTATCACTTTATTCCATGTTACAAGAAAAAAAACTTGAAATAATTATAATAACTAGCTGTAGTGTTTGTATTCAAAGTTAATATGGATGCTTTTATTTGTGTGCTGTTGATCAAAACACTGGGGAATAAGAATTCAGACTGAATGCAGAATGTATATTGCTGCATTAGAAAATACAGTTATTATTTTTTATTTCTTTTATTTTACAGAATGATACCTTTGCTGATTTTGATTCCATGACAGATCGCCTTTTAGATGAAATTATACAGTATATACAAATTTATAATCTAACCCTTTCAAAAATCAGGTAATATCTGTTCTATACTATTTATAGACATAAACTTAAAACTAGAGCCCTGTGTTGTTCTGAACTGTGATGCTCAGGAGCAGGCCAAAAGAGAGATGGGAAAGAGAAATTCAGGGAGGGGGAGGAGTAGGGGAAAGGAGGACAAAGGAGAGAGAGGGAATTCCTGGCTGAAAGAAGACTGAACAGTGTTGTAAGCTCACCTAGTCCTGTTGGTGGGTTTATGGCAGAGTTAAGCATTACATTTAAGGAACTGCTGTCCTGTGCTTCCTCAGATCCTGCATGGTAGGGTTCTGCAGAAAAACAAATATTTTGAGAAAGTCAAAGGAAACTCCAATAGCGCTATGTCAAGATAAAGTTAGCTTTCTTCTGATTTAATACTCTCTTCACCAAGTATGACATAGCAGACTGTCTAGCTTGTCATTCCTGCAGGGAAATTCCATCTTATCTGTGACGTTGAAAGGCAGCTGCATGAAAAAAATATTTCATCATTTTGACATTTTCTGATTGTTTCATCTGCTAAAAAGCATGTTTTACATCTTAATAGAAGGCTCACCCCAGTCTACGCATTCCTGTTTCCTTTTTCAGTTACTTCCAGGGAATACCTGTTCCATTTATTTTCTCAAAGTAGAGTACACCGTTAAGGCAGACTACCTTACTAACTCAGCTGTGTTGCTGGAGTTAGCTCATCGATAGATGAAAGGAGCAAATTCAAGCCTGACTTCATCCATTTGTTTAGGGATCCTCAAATTATGCATCTGGAAGGTTTCTTTGACTTGCTAGTCACATGCATTTCCTACAGGTTTCTGCATACTCATGTGTTTGGTAGGCCTTACTCAGCTAGAGAAAACAACTAACATGTTTAAACATAATCTCACTTTTTAAACAAATGTTTCTATTTTGAGCTAGGCAAGATTTGACATGGTTAATTTTGTCTAAATCAATGATTTTTTTTAAAAAAAAAAAAGGGCACTGTGTGATCGTATTTGTGTTACGCAGACTGCATGTTAGCACTGTAACCCACCAGCACACACTGATATCTTCTCTCCCATGCTGTGGTCTGAAGGCTGTAAAGAGCAAACCCACCCAGTTATCTTCTCGATATTCATACCTGAGAATTGAATTCTGGTTTGCTTTTGGTTTGCTTCTCTCATAAGACTTTTAATTTGTAAATATTTTTTCAATTTTATTTATTACTTGTCACTTGAAAGAAAAAAGAAATTACCCATTTTTATTTTAGTTTCCTTTTCAAGTTGTATACTTGTCTTTGGCCCTGCCAAAGCAGAAGTTTCCATCTCTGAACTTCAGCTTTTCTTATGAGAAAATGAAACCTATCAGCAAATCCTGCAGCTGTTTCCTGGTAGCTGCACGAGAGAGCTTTCAGAAAGAGATGTGCTTATATGCAAGTCCTTGAAGGGATGATCCAGAAAGCCCAGGAAAGTGCTATTGAGAAATCCTCTCTGTTCAAGCAGCTGATGCATTCCTACCTCATTTTGGCTGTCCCACTGTAAAGAAAGCGGACTTTGTGCTAGTTAGCTGTGCTCTCCTGAATGATGCTAGTTTCTCCTCATAAAATCTCCCTGTCTGCTAAAAAAAATATTCTCTGTACAAGTGCTGTACAAGTGAGTCAAATTAGAAATCAGTTGCCAGACCTATAATGATTTTATATGGCAAAAAAGCCGACAGCATTGTGTGTTGGAAATACCTGTTCGTTCCCTCTTTTACACTCAAAGTCTTGTTACAGGCAAAAGGGAACACACTTCATATGCAGGCCTAAGAATTTATTGTTAGCCCAATTAGTGTTTTAATAATCTCATTAAAAATGCAGCAAAGAATTACTATTAGGCTAGTTACAATACTACTAAAATGCATAGTCCAAATTAATGCAGAAAAGTCCCATTATTAATATGTCTAAAGTTGTTATACAGAAACTTTCTAGTATCTTTTCTCAGGTGGTAGGCTCCCCTTCCAGCAGCTATCTAGGTCCTAAGATTGGTGGTTTCTGTCTTCCTTAAGCAGTGGGACATCAGCATCCTGGGGCTTCAGTGTAAGGAGAATGATGTTCACGGTGGGGGTTTCTGCCTCCTTCGCGTTGGGTCTACCTGGATTTATTTTCATACTTTCATATTTTCAGTCTGCCCACGTGCTCTTTCTTTTGTTTCCCATTTACTCTGTTATCCCTAATACTGGCTTTCTTTCCTGAGTTGTGCTTCTGCAGTGACCATTAAAAGACTGTTGGGGACCTCTGGCATATGACGCCCGTGTCTGCGCTCTTCCACACCATGCTTTATTCTAGCAATACACAATTCAAGCCACACAGAATAACTACTTGTTATTAATAGAAGCTATAGTGAAACTAAAGCAACTTTAGGCCTGATGTGTTACTTCACTGTCAGATGATTGTTGTCACAGCTAAAACAAAAGAAAATCGGCTCAGGCCAAGACAAGTCAAGAGAAGTTCTGAGATTCCGCGCTGTCAGGTCAATGCACAGCCTCGTGCCTTCAAGTAATGGCAAAATCCTATTTATTGTGCTACATTCTTGTACAGAGGTAAGAAAAGGCACTCCCTGTACCATCAGAACCCAGAGCCATACTATAGCGTCAACTTCAGTGAACCAACATTTTTGGTACTGCCAAAGCTAATACCAGTTATTGCACCAGTACGCTACCCAATGTGCGTTAATCTCCTCTGAACAAAATCTTTGTGCTCACTACAAGTGTGTACCAAGCATGAACTGGAAGCTTGATTCAAACCAACAGCAATTTGTCTATAAAACAACTGTTTGGTAAAGAATCACAGAATACTTTAGGTTGAGAGGACCACTGGAGGTCATCTGGACCAGTTACCCACTCATACCAGTGCCAGCTTCAAAGTTAGTGCAACCTTGAAGCAAGTCAAATTGCTCAGTCATACTTGTTCAAGTTTCGAGTATCTGTGGGATTGGAAGCCTTTCCAGGTCATCACATAGCTAGGAAATAAACCACATGCTCTTACAGTGTAGTTTCGGAAATCATTTTCCTCATGTCAGGTCTTACATAAATTTCTGATTACCTGTATTGGACTTTAACCTCAGTTGGATTATTCAGCTTGTCTTTCTCTTCCCTAAGTAACATTGACTCACAAAAAAAAGAGGCAATTTTTAATGCTATGCATATATTAAAACATCTGTTCATTGTTTCAGCACCTTTTTGATTATGGCTTTTGATGGATTTTTTTTTTTTTTTTCCCTGTCATAAATTTTTATAGTTGGACAGGATTTTTCATTTGTAAGCACCGAATAATGAGGTTTTACTCTGCCTAATTTTCCAGTAAGGTCTGAATTGGTAGACTTGTGCCATAAAGTGCATATAAATACTACAGTATAATTCTATAATTTCAGTGTGTTGAGTTAATGACACCTTGTATTCAAAAGACGGTAGTATTGCCACCTACTGTTCAGAAATGCATTGGTTTTGCAGAGCATCCCACGGTTGCAGGTATCTGAAACAATGAGTAGGATGGGTTACATTTTTGTCTTACACTTTCTAAACCCTTTTTCAAGGGTTCTCCTTTTCCTCTCCTTTCCTTTTTGAACTGAACAAATCCTTAAACCCTTCTCTGTTAGAAAATAATATTAAAGTCTTATTACGTGTTCACCTAAACATCTGAATTTGAACACAATATATTACTATAACCTTTGTTGTTTTTGTAAGACTTTCCAAATCAAGAACAAATGTTTAATCTTTGAGGTACATTCACATAGGTAACTGTGAGCACCTTTTTTCCCTCAAATGGATCTTTCATGTTTTTGAAATTTTGGTTCAGGTGTGCCCATATTCTTGAGGATGATAGGATTGATGGAGGAGTGTTGATCGAGGGATCACTGTTTTTTTCCAGTGGTGAAATTGTCCTTTGTTGTGGTGCAACGTAAGAGTTTCTCATCCCTTTATGATGCTTAGTAGATAGTGGATGAACAGTCAGAGAACTGTCAAGAGAACATCTCTGCTAATGTTTAGATCTTCTTTAGAAAATAATCTCTTTTACTCAAGAGCAATTATGTCATGCAGATAACCTGTAGGATAAACTCATTCAATTTCTGTGGACATTTTCTTCTTCCTAAAGAATCTATGGTTTTGTTTTTCTTGTGTGGACTTTATGATGTACTCTGAGAGAATGGTTTTAAATTTTGGTATTCAAGAGAGTTCGGCAGCTCAATATTTTGTTTCGCAAATGCACTGCTGTTGTGCTGACAGCACAGAGGAGATATATCTTTCATTTCTAAATTAGTTAGGCAAACATAGCAAGCTGTGGCAAAGAATTTCTGATATTGTAGCAATTTTGCAAATGTAGTAGTAAAAGCAAATGGGAAGAATATACATACATGTTTAAACTGTGTATTTGTAAGGAACAAATAGCCTATTCTGTCACAGAAATGTATAATTATGTCAGAGTTTAGGAGTTCAGGGGTGGCCCTGCCATTCTATAACCTAATGTTTGAATTTTTTCACTTAGCTTTAAATTAAAATTTTCAGAGTCAATTCTTGCTTGGGAAGCAATTAAATAGTCAAGTAATTTTTTAGCACTGTATTTTACAGATATTACTGCTAGCTTTGTTTTAGCTATTTTTGTTGACGAATGTAGTGATACAGAGCAAACAGGAAGGATGATCTTATGGGTATAATGTTGTGGCACATATATGATCCAGCCACGATACTTCTACTATATATTTTTGGATGGTTGTCTGTTCTTTCCATGTCCTGAGATTACATTTGTAAAATAGGAAGGCACTTTTTCGTTCTAATTTTGTAAGTCTTGTCTCTACCATATCCTCTTTAAGTCAGTGCCTAGGATGGTGCGGTCCCTACCTCAGCAGGGATCTGTAAGCATAACTGTGTAATAACTAGAATTGCTTTATTTTGTAGTGTTCCTTCTAAAGAAATGCTTTATACAGACTTGTGGATACGACAGTAGGCACCTCAGATTAATTAATAATTATTCTTAGATACATGAAGCTAAAGAGTCCCATCCATCTTTCTCCTAACTCACTTAACCAGGGAACCAACTAAGTGTAATATTCTCCTGGCAGACAGATATTCTTCAATTGCCTCACTCAAGCTGATAATCACTTATTTTGGTCCAACTGCTAAGCCGATTTGAGATGTTGCTTACATTTTAAAATAATCAGATTCAGTTAAGTAATGGTTTTCCCCCTTATAGGAGTACTGTTGGAATCCTCTAGGTTGTTTCAGTAACTCTCATGCATTTATCATATTAAATGCCATCACATGCGAAAGTAGTGATTTATTCAGTCATGCACAGCTCATAAAATATTTTCTGAATACTTGGTGCTAAGGGAAATACACCCAGAAACAATCTTAGTTTTGGGTGGGGGATGCTGGTGGAAGGATAGTTTGTTTTCACTAGATTTTTCAAAAGCAACATATAAAATAATTCTAGAGGAGCTCAGAACATGTTTGTTATGAGTTTGTGCAGCTTGGGAGATTTGGATAAGCTATTTTTTCTGTGTTACCTAAAATACAGACTTCTGAATGGAAACTTTTAATTAATTTTTTCCCTATGCTCTTTCAGCATTTTATGACACCAGTTTTTATTTTTCTCTGTTTAAAAGACAAACAGATTGCCATCAAATTCTATGTTATACTGTTTTTTCTTTTTAAACAGCTTTATTGGACACTCACTGGGTAATTTAATAATCCGTTCAGTGCTTACGAGACCTCGATTTAAATATTACCTCAACAAACTTCATACCTTCCTGTCTCTGTCTGGACCACATCTTGGTACCCTCTACAACAGCAGTGCTCTTGTTAATACAGGTAAAATATTATTTTCAGTAGTATAAGTTTAGGGGAGATTTTTGTCTTTGAAATGCACTTAGCAGTTTCATGTGGGGTGCACATTTCTGCATTATTTTGTTTATGAGAAAGTGCACCTTTCACTGTCACAAGAAGAGAGAATGGTTATAAAAATAAAGTGTCAATAGAAGGATGTGCAAGAGGTGATTCACATAAGTATTTCCCAGTATGTTTGATTCAGGTTTTCTATTACACCATAAATAAACTCCAGTTTTACTGTGTTGAGCTCAATTTATTATAAACTGAATTTTAATCTAGTTAATCTGCAAAACAAGTAGGTAAGATGCATTAAAAGAATTCTGAACTACTAGTAGTGTCTTTTCTCTCTCAAAAATGTCTTACAGCCTGCAGTGCGTTTCTGCGGATGTGTTTGTACCTTATGAATGTCTGTTTTTCTGAAGATTAAATGTAGTTCTAGGAGAACTTGTAGAAACTGCTGACTTTTGAAATAAATGTTAGAAAATATTTTCAGGTAGCATCAAATGAAAACTTCTTTCTGAGATTACTACCTACCTTGGAGAGCCCAAACCCAAAATGAGTAACACTTTCACTAAATAGAAACATGTTCATTAAACTCTTTAGAAACACTCTAAAAGTCATGAATTACTTTGTTGAGTGCCAGTTTGTTTCTTGATTTTTTTATTATTTTCTTTCATGCAAAAATGAGGAGGAAAAAAATTAACTCACATGCGTTGAGCTTAAGGGAAGTGGACAGGAATTGGTGGCTAACTGGAGTTACTGTTGGAGTTTATAGAAGCAGGGGCAACATGAGAGCTGTTTGAATTTGGTTTAAATGGTACCATTTATAGCCCTCAATACGCTACCAGTGAGGTTCACTTCAGGATTAAGACATCTACAATATAATTTGCTATGGGCACCTACTGGGCATTTAACCTAGTATATCTGAGGACAGTTTCTTTCAAGTATTTTAATCTGTAACTGATTCTCACCCAAATCACCCAAAAGCATTAGTATTACTTTGCTTTTAGAAATTGCAGTTTCCCAGGATACAAAGAGGCAGGGCTGTTTGCTTATTTATATAATCACCAGCAAATGACGTTCAGTTAACTAAGGTTAAAGTTATCAAAGTATAATCCAGAATATATTAACTGAAAAAATAAGGATTTCTGGAATATTTAATCTCTTTTATAGTTGAAGACTGTACAAAATGCCCTTTTCATATAATAGTCTTCCTCTACATTTCACTCTCTAAGATTTTGGAAAATACTGCGATAATAATAAGTAATGGGTATTGAAGTCTAAATGACCATAGTGTATGTGTACATTATTAACTGCCAATAAATTGCTATTTAAAAGATAACTATTTCTCTGAAAGTTGAATCAACACATAAAGACATTCTTGAGGCTATGAGGGCTTGGTTGCCTGCTCTTTTGCTTGACGAGGGAGGTAAGATTTCCTGAAAAGCCAGTTAGCCAGCTAGCTCATTGACTAATAAAGAGGGTTCAGCATCAAAGAAAATGTTATACTATGGTATTCCTCTGAGAAAATTCTGCTTCCTTTTTTCAAGTTATATTTAATTAATTTGATGGTTTTATAAAGTTACTTTTAGAAATCTGAGAAGTAATGCTCGTTGTTTAGTGCTACATATTTGAACATCAAAATGTTTTAATATTCTGGAAAGTATTGAAATAGAGCTTGTATATTGCCTCATAGCTAACATATTCATGTGTTCTCACTTTTTGCAAGTATAGTTATTTTTTGTAGGCAGGTGTGTACATAAGTGGAAATAACAGCCTTCATGCTTTATTATATATATAGACAGGAAATAATAATCAGCAAAAATTTAAATTTTTTCTGGACATGACAATGCTGACATAAAAAATAAAATTAACATCTGAGAGGCTGAATTTATGGACTTTACATATTTTACTTATGTTAATTAGTTTTCATATGTTATTGTGGATCTATACTCATGTTGTACCTAACAATGCAGGACTGTGGTTTATGCAGAAATGGAAGAAGTCTGGTTCTTTATTGCAATTGACATGTCGAGACCATTCGGATCCACGACAAACATTCTTATACAAACTTAGTAAAAAAGCAGGTAAGCTTTGTTAATACTTACTGACTTTTAAAGGCCACTGTATATAAATGTGAATAGGAAACCTAAAAAAAAAATAATTGTTTCCAACAAGCTCTTGTTTAAGTTTATTTAAGAGTTACTTTGGCTTTAGTCCTGTATTCTTCAAGTAAAATAAACAGTAAACCATTTTTATTGCAGAGGTGGACCATTACTTTGAGACTTTCCTTCCTAACTAATAAGCAGAAGTTCTGAGTGCAGCCACTATACTGATACATATATGTACATATATCAGCCTCCTCTTGAGCCACTGAAGCTAGTGATTTCAGTGTGATGAGTCAAGTACATATACATTCATTTAGGATTACTTGTTTCTGTGTCTTTCTTATCTATTCTATAAATGTAAAATTCTGCTTTAAAGGTTTTGCTGACTAGTATTTTATTACCTCATTAAGATGGTCTGGGAAAACAAAAACTCATTTTGATAAAGGAAGGAGAAGTTGTACTTAGCATGATAGCTAAAACCCAGGTTGGATTACTCACATGATATCATTCATACAGTTTTCTCTGGTTTGAATATTCTTATTTCAGCTGTTGGCTGAGCGCCAGTTTTGCCAGTGGATAATGTGCCTGTTGGGGGTAGTTTCCATTAAGCGTTATAAAGTTATTGAGGATTCATCTGACAGGTATTTCTAAATGCCTGTCAGCCAGGCAATTGTGGAGCCAGAGATGCTCATGGTGTTTTGTGAAAAATCTGGGCACGTTTGTCCATCAAAATATTTGTAGGTTGTCACAGCTGAAATTTTGTTGAGAGCAAAGCAGTACAAAGATACAGGCAGGAAAAGACTGACATCAAGCTCTTGAGATGTTTGAATATAAAACTTACAGGACTTGGAAGATGCAGAAGAGAATAAGGAGCAAAAAGAAGAACCATGGATAAGATATGAATGTTGATCAAAAACTGATTTTAGAAAAAATTGAGACTTTTTTTCCCCTTCTGTTCAAAATCTACTATCACAAAGTGATTTTGTTGCTGATAAGGTAATATGTAATGCTGAACTGGTATTCAAAGGTGAACTGTGAAGTTAAAAATTACTGGAGCAGCTGGACCACCATCAACTGAAGTGCTCTCAATCTAGCTTTGCAGTCTTTTAAAAATAAGTGTTTGATCCTAAACAGAAGTTACAAGCTTCTGAGAAGTTACGCAATGGATGCTGGGTAAGACTGTGGGACCTGTGTTATGGAGATAATCAGATTAATTTATCAGTTGGCTTTAAAGAACTTGGTATTCCTTGTTTTTATGTGTATATATCTCAGCATGACTAGAGACACTGTTATTTGAGTATTGTTGCCTATTCTAGAAATATGACGTATTTTCTTATGACAGGCCCCTACGACAGGCTTTTTGAAAGACCTGGATAGCATTGTCTTAAGAGTCACGACATGCGTTTCAGTCTTTGTTCCCCATAAACTGTAGAAGGAGCCTAAAAGTCATAGCTCTCAGTTTCCTCTTTCTACCTTCTTACTGAAGAGATGGAGAAAGCTGTATCATGGGCCACAGCCTTATACGCTGTCTTGTTTCCAGGTCCTTCAACTTGAGCTTGTCAGTCACCTGAAACAACATTAACTGAAGACTCTGGACGTAGATCCCAATTTGATATAAATTGTGATTGATCATTTGCAATTAAGAACTTGGCGAGTAGACTGACTCCGAAACTTTGAACAGAACTCGTTCTCCTATAACGAATAATGATGTGTGTTAGAAGCATGGCTTACTGAGATGGGCTTCCATAAAACAAACCTCAAAATGCTGTTTTCTGTCCTGGTTGTGAATTGTTCACTCACTGGCGGGAGTGCTTCCTGCAACAAATTTTGGGCCTGCAAGCTTTTCTGCCTCAGCTTTAGTTCTGAGCTTTTTTTTAAGTCCCATTTCTCAGCTCTGGAACGTGCCCACATTAGCACTCAGGAATGCATTCAGAAGCAAGTCTCTTCATGATCCCTGTTTACTTCAGAACACAATGAATGAGCTTTAGCAGCCAACGCACGTTGCATCCACAGGATCAGACTAGAGCTAGTCCAAAGTAAACTCTCCTGAAAATGGCATTATGATGGATGAGGGATTCTTAATACCGACAGGTTTGCTTTGCAGTTCTGTTACTCTTATGCCAGAGTTCACAAATGTGAATGTACAGGCATAGTCTCTTCCAGGATGGTTTTGTACTTACATAGGTAGGCTTAGATTCATATCTCTTAGTACTTCCACAGGTCTTGATTAGCGGAATTCTGATGTACTTGTTTCTTGCCTTACCTCCCCCTTTAAAAATGTGCATTTTCCTAATCTCTGAAAGGAGGAAAAGGCGTTCATTTTGGTTTTTGTTTATGTCTGTGTTAACAACAGATCAGCAGTGAATAAGCATGGTTGACATTTTGTTCTTTGAGATGTGTGTTATGTACAGGATGTCAGCTTAGCTTGCTTGGTGCTGTTTGGCTTTGTGGAGGGAAAAAGCATTTCAGCTCTTGACGTGAGGGGGTGCCTGTTTATAACTCATGATGAGGATGAGACTAGAATTGAAATAGCATCCCTATTGGTAGCATGGCATGGAGACTAACCTAATCAGTTCTGCTAAGAGCAAGGACTTCCCAGCCCTTGGTAGCTCTGTTCCAACAATGTTAGAAGAATCTGGTAGGTTCTATAGCATCTGGAGCCAAGTTCTTTAAAGTAAAATCTTCAAGGTGCAGTTTGAGCTGACATGGAAGTCTTGAGCTGATGTAAATCTAGCTCCCTAATCGGTCTTCTTGTGGGACTGCAGCTGAAAGTCTGAGCTTCCTTGCATCTGTATTGTAGCATCTTAATGTGAGACCTCAGCTGACTCAGGATCTCAGTGTTTGAATTTTGGCTCTGTATGTGATGTGTTAACTTCGCAAAGCAGTGTGGAAGACCAACTGCAGGAGGTGGCTGCCTTCCAGGGCATAATTTTTGAAGTCCTTATTTCTAGACTGCATTTATGCCAAAGCTTCCAGATCCCTATTTCCAAACAAGTATGTAAATGGACAGAATTGTAGAAGGCGTTGGGAGTATTGTACCTGGACAAAACTGAGACGTTGCCTTCAAGTGAAAGCAACCAGGTATGACTCTGAGCTACCTGATCTAATGTTAAAGTTGGCCCTGCTTTGAGCAAGTGGGTAGGATCAGATGATCTCCAAAGGTCCCTTCCAACAAAAAACACTCTATTCTAGTATTCTGTGAGTAGTATATTCCTAAGGAAAATGGCAGCTTACTAATGGAATCAGATTGTTGTACTCTTTAATAAGTGATTTTGATGTGATTATGCTCAAGAATTCTGTGGTATCCACAGTGAATACTGTCCATTGCAAATAATTGAAGCCTTGTTTTGAATTAAAGGGGTGGTATGGAATTTTGTCATCCTTTTTGTCATACAAGTCTCAGAGAGTATCAACAGCCCATTGTACCAGTGGCTCCATCTCACATTCCCTACTTGGATGTTGGCTATAGCTAGAGGACAGACTTAACCTCTGATTCTGGCGCCTAAATGTATATAAAAAAATATTCTTCTGTGATTGCAGTTAGTTATGAGTTACCAGGTCTCTACACCTGCTGTTCCAGACACATTTTTCCACTTGACATACTATTTGGAAAAATTGTTCATGAATTTATAGATACCACTAATTCAATAATGACTAATGCTGTTATTCAGAATTTGCTGATGGACATGAATGGCACAATGGTTAAATGATAGCAATTGTGCTCTCTGTGTATGCATAAATTCACTTTTACTGAGATTGAAGTTCCATTAGGTGATAAGGATCATTATAAAAATTTGGAAAGCCCATTAAAGGTTCGTTACTACAGGAAAGAACGTTCTGTTATATGGGACAAAGCTTGTTATTTCAGCAGTGATCTTTCACTTGGATTGTTCTTTTCCAAGCTATCTCAAGTCCTGTTGAAAAATTTAATCAATACTTTCTAGTTAATGACAAAATCAGTGTTTTTTGTAGGGCTCTGCAAAAATGAGTGATCTATTCAGTAGATGATGTGATGAGTTCAAATGTATTTTGTTCTGATAGAATTAGGTTTTAATATTCCAGCATTTTTGCCTAGCTACAACAATCTGGGAATGTTTGCCTGATTAGATTTTGGAGTTGGTTTCTTAATTCAGCAGCTGAAAATCTTGCTGCACAAGAAAAAATGGTTCATTAATTACTTAGACTAATTTTAAGCTTGGGATTTTTTTTTAATACTTACAGTATGCGTGACAGATCTTGTATTATGTGTGGTGTGGGAAAACAAAGATGTGGATCATAGGAATTAACTGCGCTGTGTCCTTGTTCACAATTTATTCCTGAATTTTTAATTTAATTAAAGGCAGAATTTATTTAAAGTCTAGGAACTAAGTGAAAGAACAACATGTAAAGATGACTGGTGGGCCAGTTTTCACTGCTATATGAAAGACTGTGATAAGTTGCTTCTTTGTCCACAAGTACACTTAATTTAGGCAGCACAGTTTAGCACTGCACACTTCCATGTTAGAGATCACTCTCTGCCTGTGTTGTGAGTAGTCCCGTAGCCTGTCTGGAGAGCAGAAAGGATGCTGTTGAACACCATGCAGTTCCTTCTCATTGACAAAAGGTTTGAGTTATCTCATGTTGTAGAAATCCAAGGGGTTGCTAGGCTCTGTACATTTATATACACCATTTTGACTCCTCTCTTTCCCATCCATATAGTCATATGTGGTCTATGTATATCACATGAACCATGTCAGAATAAACAACTTCAAGACATAAGACTTGGACTTTTTTCTTCAAAATAGGCACAAAGAGCCGTCCAGAGAAAAACTACCCAAGAATAGTTAAACAATAAAACTCATGCTTATTAAATACCCTGTATGCCTTCTTTGCACCAACTGAAGAGTTCCCTCAAACGCTTTTTTGTAATGAAATATTCCTGATATTTATCATGCCTAAAATGAAGGGAAGCCCAAGACGTTATTTTATAAACCGGAATATAAAGCATAAAAATGACTCACTGTGACCAAAAGGGGATGCCTAATTTATTAGACTGTCATGTCCTAAGCCTGTTTTTTGGGTTTTTGGTTTGTTTGGGTTTTTATTATATAGCATATGAGGATGAAGAGAGTCTGTTTAAATGTTGATTGATATAGACTGATGTTCCTCTAAAAATTCCCCAGGATATCTCTTCCTTCTTCAGGTTGATTAAAAGACCTAGGCAGACCACTTCCTTTGTACCTTTTACATGAATGCTAATGGATATTTCTCTAGGGGAAGTGCATATCAAAACAAACTTAATACAAGATAGACAGAGTCCCAAGGAATTTACAAAACTATTACAGATTAGCCTGCAGAGAATTCCTGTCCTTGATTTATTCCAAATGCATTCTTTTCAACTCAGTACAAAGTTTTGGAACTGGCATCTGCATCTTCATGTAATACTTGCTGCAGTCATTTTTCATCAGATGTCAAATAAAATACTCCAGTGATTTAGCTGATCTTTGGAGACAGTGTTGTTTTTCAGTGGGCACAGGCAAAAAAAAAAAAGAAAAGCCAAACAGATTTTCTATTTGAAGAGGACTGGAATCAGGATTTAGTTTGGATGCACTGTATGTTTTTATAGATTTACAGAATTTTTTTTGTTTTTCAATTTTCCTGTGAAATCTGGGAAGGTATGTTTACTTTTTCACATGCTAAAGTTGTTCAGCATTGTTTCTGTAACTGACTTGATTTGGAGATGTAGCCTTCATCACATGGAGTGTACAAAATATTGAAAACTAGGAAACAGCCTCTGAAAAAAGGAAAGATTTTTCACTTTGGGCTCCATTGATGGCTTTAGGAACAGGTATATATTAATACTTAGTATGTATTCAGTCTGAACAAAACAGGGAAACTAAATCCAGAACTTTGTCCTGGCAGTATAGCTTCTGCAAAGCAGATAGCAAATAATTTCTTTTTCCTACACAGTCGGATCTCTCTCTTCCCCCCCTCCAAATGAAAGAGAAGTTTGATTTGTGGAGGTTGACACAGAAAATGTTTGCTGCAGATTCCAGAAGCACCTTTGAAGAATGACTTTGTTTGCAGTATTTCTGTAATTCTCAGAATGGACTAAGGACATTCCATAAATTAAAACCCAACAGTTACAGGATCTGACCATTATTCTCTGGAAATGAAAAGTCAGGCTAATAGCACCAGTGTAAAACTCATTAGCACCGGTGCAAAAAGTTGGATCAAATCTACCAGTGATAAGATGTAAGCACCTGACACCTAGGAGATTGCCAGAGAGCCATTCAGGCTGCTTTTCAGTATAGCTTACCTTTACATACACGTAAACTGTTCGAGCATTTTCTGGTTTTGCCTAACAGTTGCCTTTGTATTTAACTGTAGATGGCTATGATATTCAGAAGGGGCTGTTCCAAGGCAAAGGCAACCTATTTTCCTAAAAATGCTCCATTGTATTTGGCCTAAAGCAGGTGGGCACCATCAGAAATCTGCTGAAGCGTTTTCAAGAAAATGTAACAATTAAATGTCTTAAGGACTGTAACTCCATCATTACTGGGGGTTCCTACCTTTGCATCATCTTACTATTAAAAAGCTTGTCCAAGAAAGAGGAAGTCTGGGTTTAATTATAAAGGTTTAACTATATTTGGGGAGTTGTGTTGGGTGGACCTCGCACCTGTGCTTGAGCTGGCCAAACTTTACAGGGAGGTGGTGCCTAATACAGACACACTAGGTGGGCTATATTGGGTACTCGTTGGTGCTAGGCATTAATCCTGGTGCAGCTGGGCTGTTGACAGACACATCAGTGAAGACAAGGCACCATCCATCTTCAGGTTCCTTTAAGCAATGCGGAGGCTTTACTCCCTTCTGTCAGGCAGAAACCAACCACTTTATTCACAAGAGGCAAGACAAAGGTTTGAACCAAACTCTGTTTAAATGGGAAACATCACAATTGGGTCAAGCCCATATGTATTAAAATATGTACAGAGGAAAGGCTGGTACCCAACATCTCATTATTCTGTAGCACTACCTATTGTAATTGATTTTTCTGCCTTTTTGTGCAAGATCTTGTAATAGATTGGTGCCAGATTTCAGCTGTAAAATGTTTAATTGTTCTGTAGTAATTTCCAAGGGATTGGTTATAATAGATACCTTTTCTCTTTTCCTGTAGGTCTTCATTACTTCAAAAACATTGTGTTGGTAGGATCTCTGCAGGATCGTTATGTTCCTTATCACTCCGCTCGCATTGAGATGTGTAAAACAGCTTTAAAGGATAAACAATCAGGTAATAAATATCCTGCAAAATAAGCAGATCACTTGGGTTAAACTTCACAGGTCTCAGATTCATCCCATTTAATTTTGGGCGCTTAGCTGCGGCACCTCTGTGACGCCTTTAGACACTCTGGGCTTACTTTGTAGTAATTGAGAGAGAAAATCCATGTGGGAGCTGAATTGCTTTCTGGATCTGTCCTGTTCTATGACATCCAGAAGGAGATGAGACTGAATAAATTTCTAGCTTACAGACTTTGCTGAAGGTTAGCTGGGATGAACACAGACCCTAATGTGTTACTCCATGAAGAGGGAGGACAAATAGCTTTGATTTTTGAGGACATCCAGCTGCAGCATCGAGCACGTGGGCTGTATTTAGTTGAGGCTTAATACTAGCACTGAAAGAAAAGGTAGTTTTCCCATTTTCAGTGATGGTTGGTAGTTGTATTTACTGTTGAGACATCGCAGCACAACTGCATTCTAGCGTTGTATATTGACAAATAAATACCTTTTATGTAGTGCCATCACATAAACCAATACTGATGAGCACAGTCTGACTATAAACGTACAAATACTAAAATGCATAGCTTAAAATTATTTTTCCAATGTTTCTGGTGAAAATAAACTTCCTATACATTCTGTCTTCACAGAACAACAGCATAACACATATCATTACCTCTCTTACTCTGAAACATATTTGTTTTGAGTTCAAGGTCAAAGAACTGTATTTGTTTCTGGTGATTCACACAGTACAACTTTTCTTTTCCTCTACAGGACCAATTTATGCTGAAATGATCCAGAATCTGCTTCTGCCAGTTCTTCAAAATAAGGAATGTAATTTGGTTCGTTATAATGTAATTAATGCATTACCCAATACAGCAGATTCTCTCATCGGGAGAGCTGCACACATTGCTGTTCTTGATTCAGAAATATTTTTAGAAAAATTCTTTCTTGTTGCTGCCCTAAAATATTTTCAGTAGAGAAAAGCATTGTAAGAGACTTGGTTATTACCTCATTAACAGAAGAATCAAATAATGTGTGGTATTAAAGTATAGCTGCAGCTGTATTTTAAGAGATATTTATACTTTTTATATGGAAGATAATTTATATCATCCACACTTAGGGCTTTTTAACATCAACTTTACTTTCTAGGTAATGTGGCTGTGCAATATTTTTTTATTTTGTTCTTTTTACTTTTCTATTACTTTTTCTTAATTTTGGGTACCTAATTATTTGGAGATTAAAGCACAGTGTGTACTTTTGGTTTGTTTATTATTGACTCTTAGACTACAGAAGTCAATGTTATGTGGCTACATTTTAAAAGAGGCTTTAGATGCCAAAATAAATTGGATTTTAAAATTCTAATAAGGTCTTACACGTTCAGTTGTCGTATTTTAGCACTGTAGGAAGTTTAACTGGAAACACAAAGAGCTGCTAAAATACTGGATATTTGGAAATTACTCTATCTGTGGGTCTCACAAAGACCGTTACCGAGTTGTCTGTTCTACAGCTTAAGAGTTTTCTACAAAATCATTATCATCATTGTTAAATATGTTATGCCTGTGGGAATATATTTTCTACTGATCTCAAAAACATGTTAGTTTACATACTCAATTTTATTACTGGAACTTTAGTTTTCAGAAGCAAATGGCAACTAAGGATTTTTGAATGTTTAATGATAGCTGCCTTCAAATAATTGGGGTTTTGCAAACTGTATTAAAATTGCTCCTTACTCTGTCAGTTCTTCAGATGAACGTGGACAGTTTTACATGGACTTCCTTGTACGTACGTAAAATAAGTAAATGTTATAAATTTCTGCAATACTTTTATGAATTTAAGCAATTTTTAAATATTGTTAAAATGTTTTATTGACTACAAAGTATTGTAAATATAAATCAATCCATCTTCAAATGGGATAATATTGTAAACTTTACCTGTTTAGTGATACAGATAAAATGTTTTTGATATACAGGAATGTTAAAGGTCTATTGACTTTCTACTGGTGCTGAATAGCATTAAGTTTGGTTTCTCCTTCCTTCCCTTTTCTCTGTTTCAAACAATAATTCACTAAAGGTGGGGGGGGAAGAGTTACATGTGCATTCACTAATTGTAATGAACATTTTTTGAAAAATATAAATTTGTTGTATAATGCATGTTTATTTTTAGCATTGTGTTATTGCATCTGGTGTTAATAAAATGAACAAATGACTCTAATGGAAGCAATTAAAGAAACCGAAATGTTCTGCTAATTACGAAAATTCTGGGGAGGCTTTTTTGTATATAATTAATAATTTTGTATTATTTGAAATGAATATAGCAATAATAGTTCATAATGAAGTGATTTTGCATTTGTTGTATAATACAGTCTTTGTAATATTTTTTTTTCTTTAGAGCTTACAAGATGCTCAAATGAGCATCTACAGTTTGACAATGTACACACTTGAAAGTATTTTATCAGAGTTGTGTTAGGCAAGTCTTTATGACACAAAGATATCTTAAATACATTCCCACTATAACAATGTCTACTTTTATTAATAATTTTTTATTATGATGGTGCTACTAAGTTCTAAATATTTAAATTATGTTCTGACATCTCAACTGTCTTTTATTTAACAGTGTTACAGTAGTTGGCCAGTGGCTGAATTTTGAATATCAGTTTAGGGAGGTAGGTCTACAAAATTTTCCTTGATTCACAATGAGTAAGTTAAACTACTCTCAGTACATAAGTATTTAGATGTTTCTGTCACTATTGAAAGATGTCTGTCGTCTTGTGTCTCTCTGGAAATCTGACAGTATAAAGCATGCTTTTGTGATTAGCAAAGCAGAAATATCCTGGCAGAAATAGCCAGATGATTCTTTTTTTTTTATAGTAGATCACATCCAGTTAAGGAGGCTTGAATTTGGTTTGTGCTTTGAGGAAAACGGATGGTGCAGGAAATCATGTGATATTTGCATGTAAGTTTATCAAGGAACAGGGCGAATTAAGAGAACGTTAAATTCATTTTCTCCTCGCTAATGTGTATTACCCAGTGCAGTCCCTGTGTGGTCTGGTAGCCCTCGAAGCCCCAAAGGAATGAGCCGTAAGACAGTAGTGAGTGGCATGATGATCCCAACATGTCCTTGAAGCATATGAAGTTCCTATTTGCAGTTGCAGACTGCGTGGTACACTTGCAGTTGCTCTATGAACAACACGTGCCATCTTGGATGTTTTGGACAACTGTGCATGTGTTGCATGGCGTATTCTCCCTACTCCCACCTATTTCTGCCTTCTATTTACTAGATAGAAATATGGACTCTTACATACGTAATTCAATGTCATCTGATGCGGTGGCAGCTATGAAGTGCTCCATCTCACCCCTTTTCTGTTTGAGTCAGGGCTTCATCTTCCTGTAGTGATAGTGACCTCTCTTTCACGCAGGTATCCTACAGCTGCTTGAAAGAGAATTATGCTGCTTACAGAACAAGAGATAAAAATTAAGGTCTTAACATTCCTTTAGAAAGCTGCCAGTCTCTTGTTTCCCTGAAGGCAGTAGGCTGCTACTGTTATTTCACAAAGCTCTCAGTGATATTATTAGAGATAGTGTCTAAACTTCTGTTTGCACATAGTGTATGTAAATTAATTCCATGGTTTGTTTGAATCTTCCATCAAAATTAAACTTTCTGATCCTATAGATCTAGAAATTGCTACTGATTTGGAAAAAGAGCTTATGTTCTACTGTGGAAATCACCAGGCTTTGCAGCAGAGCCAAGAGATTTCACATTGGGGGAAAACTTACTTTGTAACTACAGAACACCCTATGTTCCAAGCCACTTATTTGCACAGCCCTGACCAGGTGTGTTGTTAGATAACCAAGCTGCTTGACATGGTCAGAGAGGAAGAGGGGGCATTTAGGCAGAAGCAGCATGGTTGCTGCCTGGGGCAGTGCTGGTTGTGGTACTCTCCACATAGCCCCCATGGCCAGCTTACGTTCGGCTCATCTGAACTGACCTCCTGCAGAGTTTACAGTAGCTCCAGGTCTTTTATTCCCTGCTTTTTAGAGCAGCAAAGCAAAGTACAGTATCGTCTGAGTCCTCCTCACAAGGTAAGCTGCAGTGTAAGAGATAAATGATCAGTAAACAGAGGGAGGAAAACAAAAAAAGAAAACATTGCATTTAGTCACAAAGTGGAAAACTCCTGTGGCGTGTGCTACATTTGTATTTACCAATGTTCGGATTTATTACCTCAGCCAAAAGATCTAGAAATACTTAAGTCAGGAGTTAAAAGTGAATTTTGTATTTTTATAGCACTACAATAAATGAAGACTAGGGAAAAAAAAAGTTTTGAAGACCTCAGCTTACTTTTAGGTGGAAGAACAGTTCCTAATTAATCTTACATTGCTATTTCATCCTTACCATTTGAGGTTGCACATAAGCACGATTTTTCATGGATTGTGGTAAGCTGTTTAGGAATAGAGCTTACTGTTACTTGGTCTCTGCAGACAGCTTGGTATGAGTATTTTTAAGGTAAGGATTTCTTGATAGTTTTTACTGTATTGAGCACGTGCATGATAAGTTCTTGACCTTGGCATAGATCTGGTTATTTTTTCTCACTGCTTTTGGGCAGAAGAATGTTTTTTCTGCATGAGCCTCCGTTTTATTCTCTCTGATCTAGAGGCCTGGCATCTTACTGCTAGAATAAAGAAAAGGGTTTCCTATTATTTTCGGCCTCTAACGTCCAATTAACCATGTTATAAAAAGCTGATTGGGAAAATGTCACACATAAGGCAGTCAGTTAAATTTAATCACTCTCAGTGTGTAGGCATTGCCAGATGTAGAGCAATAAACTCAACGGAGCGTTGCTGCTGTTAATTTACCGAGGAGATTTGCTTTCTTAAACTCTTCAGCTGTGAACACAAAATGCTATTTTAGACTCTGATCTCCAAGAACAGCTGAGTGAAAGTTATTTTCTGCAGTTTAGTATCTGTGGACAGAGTGTTTTGAATTCTGTTTTACAGAAGAGCAAGGTTAGCTGGAGCAGTTTGAGGAGTGACAAAAAGCAAATGTTGCCATATTCAGAACATTAACTGGAGCTAATTAAGTGGAGCTCCACCCCATGAGCCCAGGTGTTAACTTATCGCATGGTTAGGTTTATACTGAGAGAGAGTAGAGAATGTTAAAAGCACCTTCATGGGGTAAACTGGGAAACTGAAAAGATGGGTTCTGAAGTCCTGTTTCAGCACTTGGGTTTGGTTGCTCAGTTTCTTGCTGCTTTCTTCCTGGGAGGGTGAATAATGCCTGTTCAAGTGCAGAAGGGGCAACATCAGGAGTATAGGACTGAGAGGGATAAAGTTTATTATTTAATAAATAATTATGATATTTAAATAATTTCCTGATAACTTTGAAGTTATACAGCGTTTCGTTTGGAAGGGCAAACACTGGGTCTGTACCTCACTATGGCATCAGCCTAAATGCTTTCATTTTTTAAGTAGTCTTTGTGTATTATTGCAACTTTTTTTTATTACTAAAAAAAAAAAAGGCTAGCGGGGCTGCACTACACATGGGGGGGGGGGGGGAAATAGGTCTTTTCAGCAGTAAACTTCACTGCAGGGAAAAGCCGAAGACGCCTTTGCTCCAGGTTTGGGGGGGGGCGGAGGGGGGAGGAAGAGGGGAGTTGTAGCTTATTTCTCGAGCGCTTCGAGGAGCCCGGAGGCACCTTCATCAACAGCTTGGCTCCCAAGGCGCCGTTCGCCGGAGAGCGGTGCGGGGGAATGCGGTTTGTTTTTAAGGCCGGTGTGAGCTGTCCTGCCCGAAACCGCCGCCCTGACTAAAACCGCGTTTCCCGCCGCTTTTCCCTCAGGCGGGCGGGCGGGCGAGCGGGGGCGGGGCTCGCGCGGCGTCCAAC